>NW_010973436.1:2632750-2661643 GCF_000737465.1 Haliaeetus leucocephalus
CCCCTGCACGTCACCGCGCCCGCCCTGACGCCACCGCATACCCAGCACCCCGCAGCCAATCGCCGCCGCCGGGAAGTCGTTACCGCATCACCACGGCAACGGCCCAAGCCCGCCCCGCCCCGCCCCGCGGCGCCCCCTGGCGGGCGCGGACCGCACTTCTCGCCCTGCCTCCACCTCCCGGCCCGGGCCGGCGCGGGGCCTCATGGGAAATGTAGGCGCTGCTCGCGGGGCGTGCTGGGTAGGGAGAGCGAGGGGCGGGGGGGGTGGAGGCGCAAAATGGCGGCGGGGGACGGGGACGGGGATGGGCTGGTTCGTTTCTGCTGCGGGCTCCCGCAGGGCTGGGTCTGCTGCGCGCAGGGGAGCCTGAGTAGTCCCTGTTCCCTCTCGGCGTCACGGTCACCCTGTCCCAGCGCCTGCGGGCTGCCCCGCCGCGGCTAACCGGGACCCACCGCTGGGCCCAGGCCTTCCCCCTGAGTCCTCGCCGCTGTCGAGGGAGAGGGGGCCGCGTCCGTGCAACGCGGGCTTGGGGGGGGGAACTTGTATCCTGCCTGCAGACGTGAGGGCAGAGGGGATGGCAGCCTCCCCGGGAACCTCCCCACTAAATCTCTCGGGTCAGGCCAGTCTGTGGCTGTAACTGGGGACGTGTCTGGGAGAAGAAGGCCCCGGAGGTGGCACCAAGCTCCGTGTGACAGGCAGGGTGGCTCATCTGGAGGCACTCACTATGGCAGGAGCAGAAAGAGGGGCCAGGGACATGCCACTGAGCCCTTAGCGGTCAGCCCTGGGCAGGAGGCCTGGCAGTAACCAGCGTGCTTCAGCCCATGCTGTGCTGGAGTAGGGAGGGAATTGGGATTTGTCTCAGGCAATGAAACTGGGACTGGAGGACCAAATTGCTGCTGGCACCAGCTCTGCCAGGCCAGGTGTTTCTTTGGATGCTGTGGGACCGTCACGACGTGTCATTCCCAGTGCCTGTGGGAGCTCTGGGGCTCTCCTCCCCTTCCCGATCTAAGCCCCTCGCTGCTTTCCACCCTCCCCAGGGCTAGACCAGCTGCCTGCTGGAGGTGTCGCAAGCTTTCTGCCATTGGTGCCATTACTTGAGGTCTGGGATGGAGCTAATTTATACCTTCATACCTGTGCTGGTTTTGGCTGGGATAGAGTTAATTTTATTCACAATAGCTAGTATGGGGCCATGTTTGGGATTTGTGCTGAAGACACTGTTGGTATCAGAGGGATGTTTTTGTTACTGCTGAGCAGTGCTTACACAGTCAAGGCCTTTTCTGCTCTTCGCACCACCCCACCAGTGAGTAGGCTGGGGGTGCACAAGAAGTTTGGAGGGGACACAGCTGGGACAGCTGACCCTAGCTGATCAAAGGGATATTCCAAAGCATATCACGTCATGCTCAGCATATAAAGCTGGGGGAAGAAGAAGGAAGGGGGGGGACGTTCGGAGTGGTGGCGTTTGTCTTCCCAATTCACTGTTAGGTGTGATGGAGCCCTGCTTTCCTGGGGATGGCTGAACACCTGCCTGCCCGTGAGAAGTGGTGAATGAATTCCTTGTTTTGCTTTGCTTGTGTGCACAGCTTTTGCTTTACACATTAAACTGTCTCAACACATGAGTTTTCTCACTTTTACCCCTCCAATTCTCTTCCCCCATCACACCAGGAGGAGTGAGCAAGCGGCTGGGTGGGGCTTGGTTGCCGGCTGGGGTTAAACCATGACAACACCCTAGGTAAACCACGGCAGTGGCTAATCTGGTAAGTGATGTTATGGTTAAAAAGCACAGGCACTGTTCCCACTGCAGTTACTCAAGGAGCAGTACAGAGCTCAGATGATGCTCCTCGGTAATGCAGATGTACCCACGATTAGGATTTGACCTTCCTGAAAACATGGAGCCCCAGGCCAGTGCACCAGGACAGCGGAGTTTGGGCAGAGCTGTGGGTTTGGGGCTGTGAAAGATTCATGTAGAGAGCAGCAAGGTTTGCATCTGGCTCTGCAAACGCTCATGCACGTGATGTTACCCCACAGAGAGCTCCAGCGGGTTTCCCACAGGAGACCTCCATGGGCATGCAGACCCCATGCACACGCGCGGTGGTGCAGGGGCGGAA
Organism: Haliaeetus leucocephalus; assembly: GCF_000737465.1. Classification (NCBI taxonomy): domain Eukaryota; kingdom Metazoa; phylum Chordata; class Aves; order Accipitriformes; family Accipitridae; genus Haliaeetus; species Haliaeetus leucocephalus. Next base: position 2,634,853 of record NW_010973436.1, read on the forward strand.
TGGTGGGAGCAGCAGAGAGTTGCTCTTTCCCAGCGCCTCCGTGAGCTCTCCTTGTGATCCTGCTGCAGGAGTTTATTCTTAGTTGGAAGCGCCGGGGCGCACGCCGACGATGCGCATCAACTGCTTGCTGACTTAGGTAAGCTCCAACCCTCGGTCGGCCGCTCCGGGAGGAAGAGACAGATCTGGGCGCATCCAGACTTGGTGGTGGATCAAAGGCAGGTGCTGACACTGGTTCTGGCTGTTCCCTCCACGCCTGTCCTTGCCTGTGGCAATTAATGTATAGCTTTTTGCCGCGTGGGAACTTGGCTCTCGGGAGCAAAAGCAACGCTCTGGTGAGCTGCTTTAAGGAGGGACGATGCAGCCCCAGAGTTGGTGAGAAGCGATGACACTGTCACTGGCAGGGATGCGGGGCTGTGCACAGGATGAGAGAGCCCTTGTGACAAGGCTGTGGCATGGAGCCACCGAGATGGGTGGAGGTGGCCCTTTTCCTCCCTGCCTAGATGTGGCGTGGCATGGCACCTACCTGTCCTGATGCCTGATCAGATATGAGATTGAGCAAATGAAGCTGACAAGGGAGGATGCTGTCTCCCATCAGTGCATTTCCACCCAGCCCATTTCCTTCCCCGCAGACACCAGCGTTTGGCACCCTCCCTGTTCTTGCTCTGCCTGCGGATTGCACGGAGCAACGAGCAGCTTTGCCAGGGTCACCCCGGGAGGCTGCAGCCGTTCGTACCATGGCCCCCATGCTCCTTGAAAGACAGAGCCCCAGGCTCCAGTACTGTATGTTGGGAAGGTCTTGCTCCACCAGAAAACCTGTGCACAGTGGAGGGACCTTGCATCCAAGTGGACCAGCCAGGATGGCACAGGGCCAGACAGGAACCCCAAATCTGCACGGGGCTCTAGCGGACACACCATGGCTCAGGACGACCCTGCTGCATCCTAGTGCAGTGGGAAGGAGGAGGAGAGGTGATGAATTTGACCTGCAGCGCCTGCAGGGCCAGGGCCACCACGGCCATCACCACAAGGGCTGCAGCCACCCATGCCCTCCCTGTGCGTTGGCGAGGCTGCGTGGGACCGGGGCACGGGGCCACCCGGTCACCCTCATGGGCACACAGAGCCACTTTGTCCTGGGGCAGCCGTGCCGCTCCACTGGCACCCACAGAAATGGTCTCTCTCGCTGTCAGGCACAATGAAAAATAACTGTAAAAAAGAAACACTGTAAAAACTGGGGGGGGTGTACAAGAGCTGTGTGAGCAAATGCTGAAAGCCGCAGGAGTAGGAAACAGATTGTAATCTCCCTAACGAACTGCAGTTAATCAGCATGAGCAACCATGAACTGGGGTTTGATGCAGGGCTTGCTACCAGTGCCTGTTTCCAGAGGGGACTCTTATGTGATCTGGGGCTCTGCCCCGTACAATAAAGACCCCAAAGTCACAGGTGAATGGGACTGTATTTAAACTGAGGTGCTTGGAAAAACTAACCCCTATGTTGGCGTGGGTTGGTTTTTTATTTTCTGTGCAAGGAGGTTTGCCAGCAGACTTGGCTTTTTTTTTCTCAGTTTTTCAGGGAGCAGGAGACAGGCCAGGCCAGTGTTACTGAAGAGGGCTGCCACATCCACTGGCTCCCAGTTCAGATGGCCCCTGGGAGTCTTTACTATTGCCTTCTGTGGGCCTTGGACCACTCCTGAAACAGGGAGTCCTGCAGTCCAAGGGCAAAACCTAAATGAAGCCCAGAGCACTGTTACCTTCCTATACAAGCACTTCATTAATCATATAGAGGTGTTGGCCCTCCGAGATGTTACCCCTGTGCTTGCCCTCCCACCCAGAGGGGAGTTCATCGTCTATGGGCAGTTCACCAGCATCTGTGTGTCCCTCTTGGCCCTCCACAGACCAACCCAAAATCCACTGGTGGAGCCCCTTTCCACGGGTGGTGTCTGATTTCTTTTAATGGGCTCTTTTCTATAGTGGGAATCAAACCCCACACTGCCGAGGAGGGACATCTGGTGCCCGCAGGCCACAGATATGCGGGAAAGGAGGTGGGTGGGCCAGCAGCTCCAAAAGCTTTATTGCTTATTGGCTTCTGCTAACATCTGCGTGACTCCAGTGACTAACAACCACCTTCAGGGAATGCACGTGTTAGTTAAGGACACCCTGGCCTTTCTGTGGGGGTGGCAAGAAGGCACCGCTCAGTCTGCCAAGGCTTCCCTGGCAGCTGCTGTTGCAGGGCCATGCACCCAGGGGTGCAGCAGGTGATGCAGAAGGGTTGCTGGTAGAAACCAAGGGGGAACTGCGGCCCTGGGCCACGTGGTCCAGACCCATTGGTGACTTTTTTTTTTTTTAGGCAGGGTGGAAACCAGAGTCTGGGGAGTTGAGTCCAGGTCCCACACCTGGGCAGCCCAGAGGAGATGGCCCTGCTGCCTCCTCCCCAATTTTGGGCTGTCTGAGCCTCCCGGCACGTCGTGGCTGCAGCCCTTTAAAGCAAATGGGAGCATCTCTGCCTTATATGTAATCACATATAGGCTCTGTGCTGGTCCCCACTTGTGTCCATCCAGAGATGGCCGTATTGACTGTCCGCTTGGAGGGATGTGCTGGGCCCTGCAGTTTCCTGCTGGGCTCTGCCATCCTGCCGGGCTAGTTGGTGGGCTCTGCGGTCATGTCTGCATCCGTAGACGGCGGCATGTCGCTGTTCCCGCCATTGCTCACGTTTTCCTTGCTGTTGTCCCTCGTGGGGCTGCTGCCTTTATCCTCCACTTTCTGCTTGAGTTTGAGGGAGGAATCTCTCCGGGAGAGGATGGGTTGGTAGCCAGTGAAGCCTCCACTGCTCACGTTTGTACGCTTGTCTGAAGATAGACAGAAAAAGAGGATCGTTTACCTTTCAGCTAAGGAAAAGGGTTGCGGGGTCTCTCCTTGCCAGAGGTATTGGGCTATCTTCTCTGAAAGCCCCCGGATGCCCCTAAAGAGGGGAAGATGGGTGTGATGGCGTCTCCTACCTCCCGGCCCGATGGGGTGCATCAGTCGGTTCATCTGGACGTTCCAGTGCTTGACGTTGGTGCTGGCCTGTCGCAGCTTCCGCTGGGCCGCCTGGGAGGGGATGGAGGAGAGGGGTGAGCCAGCTGCCCGACAGCCCCCGTCCCAGGACCGTGGGCAGGAGTTTCCCTCCCCTGAGTAAGCCTGGATTGGAGGCTCCCTCTGGGATGGAGACCCAGTTCACCCTCCTCTAGGTCTTCTGCTCCTCCTCCAATCCTCCCCCCTCCGCACACTCGCACTGTCGACATTGCTCTGGACACCAGCGTTGTCCCCCTGGAGCAGGACATGCTTGTCCCATCTCAGCCACTGAATCACCCTGTGCCTGCACACGGCACAGCTCAGCAAACCCCCGAGGCAATGCCAGCTTGGTCCCCAAAGCTACTCAGTCCTCCCTAGTGTGGAGGTGACTCAGGGAGGGCTGGGAAGTCCCCCAGGGCTCACAGCACGAAGGGATGTGGCACCGGTGTGATGCTCACCATGACGTCTTGGTCCACTCGCTGCCTGTTCACTCTCACTTCTTCCAGCTGCTTCTGCGCCTCTTCCAGACACTTGTTCTTGTTCTCCATCTCCTGCTTGAGGACTTGCTTCTCCCGCTGAGTTTTGATGATATATTCCTCTTGCTCCTCCTTCAGCTTCATCAGCTGCTTCAGCTTCTCCTCTTCCTCAGCAAGTAGCCTGTCGACAAAGAGCAAAAGGTGAGGACGTTCCTCTGCCACTTCTTCCACCAGCTTCCTCCATCTCTGCTGGCATACTGGGAAGTCACCAGCACATCCCAGTACCCCAGGGAGCATTGCATTGCGCTGGGGAGCATGTCCCCATGCCCAGCTGCTGCCCTGGGAGTGGGGCTAGTCGAGGAGGAGCAGGGATGCCCTGGTCCTACCTGGCCTGCGCATATCTCACGGACTCCTCATCTTGCCGCGCTTTCACCTCCTGCTGCAGGGCCTCCTGGAGACGCTCCTGCATGTCTTCCAGCTCCAAGATGCGCTTGCGCTGACGCTCTGCCTCTGCCTCCTTCAGGACCATCTCTGCCTGCATGGAGGCACGAGCCTGCGGCAGGGAGAGGAGCTATCAGTGTGGGTGGGTGGCAGAGCCACTGCGGCCATCCCCAGGGCCCCCTTATCTCCGCATCCCTGGGTGGATGGGGCCAGACATCTCCCACACCAGGGAGAGCCCATGGAGAGAGCTCCAAAGCAAGGCTGTTTCCCTGCTAAGGAGACACACCACATCATTTGGAGTCAGTGCTGGCTGCAAGGTCAGAAATGAGCTCCTTGGCCATCCTGGCACTAGCACTTACCTCTCACCTGCCCCCCAGCTTCATATACCTGGGGCAGGTTGTCCTCATCTCCTGCTCCTCAAGTATCTCACGCACGGCGGTGCTGGCCCCTCCATCCCTTGTCCCCAGGTCACATACAGCCCCCAGGAGCCCAGAGGTGATGAGTGGCAACAGCGTTATTGCAAGAGTGGGATGTGCTCCTAAAAGCTCCTCCAAACCCCCTGAGCTGCCATGGGCAAGGGAAGAGGAAGGAAGCACCCACCCTGTGAGTGACGCAGCCCTATTGCAGGACACGCCATGAGGATGCACCCACCTGCTCAGCCTCCCGCAGCTGGATCTCCAGGGTCCTCTGCATCTCCTCGTGCTGCTGCCTCCGCCGCTGCTCCTCCTCCTGCAGGAGTATCTCTGCCTGCCGCTGGGCCTCCTTGAGCAGCTCCAGCTCCTGCAGCTTCCTCTCCTTCTCCTCCTGGAGCTGCTTGAGCCGCTGCGTCTCCTCCTCCTTGGCCGCCTTGCGCTGCTCCCGTTGCTCCCGCTGCTCCCGTCGCTTCTGCTTCAGGTCTTTGTGCAGGGACTTCTTGCCCTCAGCCTGCAGGCGGATGGCTGTCTGGATGGCTGGGGAGGGAAAGAGACAGTCAGTGGGGACATGGTGGGGGGGCACGGGGAAGCTGGGGAGGGGGCGCAGGCGGGGCACGGACCTAGCGTCCACTCCTGGCGCTGCCGGGTGTCAGAGGCACTCATCTCGTAGGTGCGGGAGGAGGTCTTCACGCAGAACATGCACCTCTTCCCATCCCGGTCGGGCAGCACCTGCAGGGAGAGGACACTGGATGGCGTTACCCACCCCGTACCCCACCTTATCCCCACTTTCTTCAGCCGTAGGACTGGGTCTCCCATGGTCATGGATGTGAAATTGTGCATTCTTGGGTTCCCCTTCCTGGGGTCCGAAGGGGATCTCCTGGGTCTCCTGTCCCTGAGCTGAGCGTGGCACGGGCTGTACCTCCACGCAGCAGTGCTTGTCCAGCACGATGCTCCCCTTCTTCTCCTTCCGTTCCTCACTCATGTAGTAGGACAGGACACTGGGCTTCAGCGTGAACCACCGCTCTGACCAGTTCCTCCTCAGCTGGCCTTTCTTCCAGAGGTAGCCCTGCGCCCGAGACATGGGGATCAATAACAGGGTGGGGGGGCAGGACAGGGTTTGTGCCCCAGGACATGTGGGCCCCTTGCCTGTTTGAGCACATCCTCGATGACCTCCTGGTACACCTCCTCCACGGCCATGCTGACAGCCTCCTGCTCAATGCCTCGCAGGAACCGCCCCGAGTTCACCATGTCCAGGAACTGCCAGACCGTCAGCCCCCCCTGCCCCTGTGGCTCCTGGGAGAGGTAGTCATCCAGCTCGCAGGAGTTCAGCTCCACGTTCATGGCCGTGCAGATCTTCTTCAGCAGGTACTCCACCTGTGGGGATGGAGAACTCAGCGACGAGGGAAAGCGAGAGCTGTCCCTGTCCCACCAACCCATTTTGGAGAGTCCAAGCCCACATCTCTTTCCAGCCTGGAGATGGAGGACCCTTATCCCGGAGGTATCACCCCTTATGAGGGTTGATGCTCATGGCTGAGGTGTTCCAGGCAGCAGGCAGGCAGGCTCAAGATGTTGTCATTGGGTTAGAGGTTCACCACTACTGTGAGGTTTTTCCTTTCAACCACAAGGCTGAGATGTTTTTGGCTTGTCTGCAGAGTGAGAAAACTGTGCAGAAGTCAAGAGCCTGAGGGAGAACAGACCAACGCTGCTGTCCCCCAACACCCAGCCTGCAAGGCAGGTGTCTCACACCATGGCCCTGACCTCAGCACCACTCTGGTTTGCAGCTGGCATCCTAAAAACACTGGGGAGGAGCAGGGGAAGAGGTCCCTATGAAGGAGATGAGCGTCATTTTGAAACTGTAAATAAATTGCTTTAAAAAAGAGCTAAAATGGTTGACATGATGTCGGGAAGACTTATTCCAGCTCAAGTTGTGGTGCCAGCTCTACTCTACCCACAATCTAGGGACCAAGGAGGGTGGGTGACTGCAGAGAGCCACGCAGAAAGGTGAAACACAGCAGAGTCCCTGCACCTGGCTGGATTTTTTCACATCACCTAACTAGGAGAAGGGCAAGAATTTAATGTAGTTTCTTTTTTTCTTTTTTTTTTTTTTTTTCAAGCTAAGCCCAATAAGCAGAAACATGATTCAGTTTGTCATGGTCTGGGGAACAGGAAACATCTCTCCTGGGGAGCAGGAAGTGCGGTTGCCCTCCTACATCTGCGCAGCACTGCGCTGCTTGTCTTTTTTTGTCCCCCCCCTTTTTTTTTTTTTTTTGGCTTTTCTGCTGATCTCAGGAGGTTGATGGTGTAGAAGCAGACGGCAGCTGTTTGCCCAGCTGAGCTCCTTCTGGTGAGGCTGCTCGGCTTCTGAGCTCATCCCTCCTCCCCAGATCTGCCTAACTTCTCATGGGGGTTTGATCTGACCCCCGGAGAAGGGAAAACCTCTCCCTCCAAATGCTGGGTGGAATTTGGAGATTTGGAGATTACTGCCAGCAGCTTTGCTGCACCCGGGTACCTTGCTCTTAACTCTCCAGATGCTGGGCAGTGGGTGAGTGCCTGATGGCAGCGGACATGGAGAGGGACAACTGGGTCTGCTCTGCCACTGCCTTCACGGTGGCACTGGCTGTAAAACAGCCCAAGAGATACAGCCCCATCCAGCCTGATGGTGATTTCACAGGGAGCAACCTCCCATTGCACCAAACTTTAAGGGTCTCTTATCGTCTTCTCCTTCTGTCCCTTGAAAATCGGGAGGAGTCCTCCAACACCATGCTCTACTCAACCCTTGGGTGAGATGCAAGGGCTTTAGGCAAGGGACCAGCTCCAGGAAGAGCTGAGCTGTCGATGCTCCTTGGTTGGGGCTCTGAGAACTGGCATGTTCATTTCACAGCAGGCAAAAGAACTCGTTGGCATAGGCCTGGACCATGGAAGAGCAATATGGCCCAGCCCACACCTCATCCTCCAAGACATCTGTATGTGAGACGCTTCAGCATTTTGGAGGGGTCCTCCCAGCTCCTCCCAAGTCGCCCCCTTCTCCCTGGGCAGCAGGGGTGGCCGTGAGCATACAAGGGGGTGCCCAGGGCAGACAGCCCCCTCCTCCCACCCCTGGCCTGTGCTCTGTCACATGCTGGAGCACTACATCTTGCAGGATGTGGTGGGACATGCCAGGAAGCGATAGCGGGATGTGTCATCCCCAAACGGGGCTCTGCCAGCACACAGAGCCCTGGGAGGACGGGGATGGCGGGGGGAGAGGCAGGTCCTACCTCATCTGGCACCATGACGAGAGGGTATTTGTCTTCAGACAGAAAGTTGAAGAGACACCAGAGCTTGAAGGCATCTTGGTGGGATATAATGCTATTCCCATTCCGGTCAGGCTTGTAATTCTTTTTCGCTGTCAGGGTCCAGCAGAGCTCATCAAAGTTTTCTTTGACAAAAGCACCTTCCTCCACCTGCAGGCAGGAGTCAGGGGGGTGAGCGTGGTGCTGCAGGGCTACGGAGGGGGTTTCTGGGAGGGGAAGCACTGGAGGGGAGAAACCCTCACACCTGAAATCTCTTGTCCCTGCCGGTGAGAAGCACGTGGTGATTGATACGTGGGACCCACAACTAGAGTGTAAATGGGCACTGACCTATGATGCCAGAGTATGCATCACCCACACAGGTCCCTTACACAGGCAAGCAAGGCATCCCGGCCCAGAGAGAAGATGCTATGGGACCACTGCAGCACCCGGGCAGTGTGGCACGGCCACGGTGGCTCAGCCATGTCCTGCCGGGCTTTGGAGCACCAGCAGGAATCCCATGGTGAAGCACACGCAGCATTGTGGTGATGCTCTCCCAAGCCCACCTTCCCGGTGCCTCCCTGGCTTTGGGTCATTCTCGTTATCCCATTTGACCATAAAGAGGCACTGAGGCTCAGCGAAGGGAAGCGATGGCCCACAGGCAGGCAGCAGTGGAGGTAGGAATGACACCTCCATCAACCTCAGCCCTGCTGCCTGTCCATGAACTTCTGTGACCACTTGCCCGGCATTGTCAGACGCTTCATGCGGCAGTTTCGGTGCAGCATTGGTGAACTGTGATGGGGACCAAAGGAGCCTGGCTGCATCTGGCTCCTCCATCCCAGCTGCGTGAGCTGCACGTGGCCAGCATGAGGACAAACTGCAGCCTGCAGCAGCAGAGCTGGAGAAAAACCTTTGGGTGGTGGAAAGCCCTTCTTACTAGGAAAACCCACTTCCCCTTCCCAGGCTGCCTCTGGGATTTTATCAGCCATGGCGAAACCAGAAAGGGGTTTAAAGGTCATTTCCCAAAGAACCACATGGGAAACTGGAAGCATTTTGGCTGCTCTGTGATGGGGAGATTGGGCTGCGCTGACCTGCCCTGGGGGCAGAGGGTGCTGGGGAAGGGTCTGGCCTCGCTCGCTGCAGACCAGATCCCCGCAGCTGAGATCAGCATCCCTGGACCAGGCTGGGCAGCTCCTGACCAGCTCAGGGCAAGGCAAGGACCGGCACGGAGACCGGCACGGAGCACCACACACTGGGGAGAGGCACACCTCAGCCCTGGGAAAGTGGCAGGGGAGGGAAGGGTTACGGCACCCAGCTCTGGGCCCCCCCTTCTTTTGAGCACACAGTGGAAGAAAGTTGTCAGTCATTTTTCCTCTCCTCACATGCCTGGAGGAAACAAGCACCCAGCTGCAAAGTCTCACTGTGCCAAACAAAGGTGCCTTTGAGCCACGCAGAAAAAAAAGGGAGAAAGCCCCTGCCCAACCCAAGCTCTGGTCCTGCCCTGGCACCTCGTCCTCCTCCTTCTCCTCTTCTTTGCCAAATGACGTCACACCTCAAGTTTGAACAGGGGTGAAGAGGAAAAAGGGGCTCATTTCTCTCTCTGAGCTCTTTAGGAAATGTGGGCAGAGATGCACCTCCATCCAGAGCCTTAATAGAAAGGGCTGACTTCATTCTTGCCAAGGAGGTGTTGGGTATTAAACATTTCTCACTCATTTTGGCATTCACCTGAGTGCTCCCCAACCCTCTGTATCCTTTTTCCACCCATCAAGGCATGGGATCTCCAAGAGCAGAGGGGAGTGGAGCCGTGGGGCTGCTACGGGATGCAGGAGCAGACCAGGCACCGTGGTGTCCCCACCTGAGACGCAGCAGGTCAGGGGGATGCCCAAGGGGCTCACCTTATCCAGGATGTACTTGTTGAGGTATGGCATGTAACCCTGGCTGGACACCGGCCCATCATCATCATCACGGAAATGCTCTTCCAGCGCCACGGGATCGTGGGGGATGCACAGCACCGTGTACAGGTTGTGAGACAGCACCTGGCCGAATACAAGGGACGGGGAGAAGGTGAACAATTTCCAACCCTGTCCCGGCACATCGCCACGGTGCCACCCACCCACCCAGGGACTGTGCCCCTCCCTGCAGCCACAGCATCGAGACATGGTTTGGATTTGGCAGAAGGACGGGGAATATTCCCGCATTTAAACCTTAGAGAATCATTTAGAAACAGGGAAGAAGTAAGGATTTTTCCACATTAATTTCTTTTCCTTCTTGGCACATGGGGAACTTTTTTTTTTTTTCTTTAAAAGGGCTGTTTCAAACATTAGAGAACGAACAGGACATGCTTTGATCTAGAAAAGATGATAAGCCACCCCAAGCCATGCCATTTGGCAGCTGCCCTTAGCAATTTCTTGAAAACATAACTAACGACGGCGCCCAGCCTGGCAGCGGTTGCTTTCTGCCAGTGGGGCACAGAAAGACGCAAAGATGAAAATAAGAAAAGACTTATAAGAAACTAAGAAAAGGTTTTGTCTGGCATGGAAGCAGACAACAGAGATCGGGAGACACCATCTCTAGAAGCAGTCTGCAAGCGTCACCAACTAGCCCATTTTTGTTCAAATCCCCCAAAACAAAGCATGTTTTGAAGCTCCCAAATTTCCCACATGCTGGAAAGCCCACGCCGCTGCTGGGCCAGTGGCCAGAGGCCAGAGCAAGGCTGTCCATGGCCACCACCAGCATCTCCGGCTCATGATGCCGGCCAGACCGTTGTCTCCTTGTCTTTACCTCCCAGCAAGCAGGAGATGGTTAAATGAGCATCCCAAACTGATGCTGTCCCATTGCACCAGGGTTTGCAGAGATGGCTTGTAGGGTTTGCAGATGCAGCTTGACAAGGTTTCAAGAGAGAGGCTGGAGGAGATGGTGTGCAGCATCTCTGCTCCTCTCCATGCAGGGCTGGAAATTTCCTCCCAGCAGGAGAGGAGCCGCTGGAGGCAATGCTGGCTGCTGCAGCTGGAGATGGTTCTTGCCTAACCAGATTTTCTTTCTGTTTTTCACCCTCGGGACTGATATTATCAGCAGGACTCCACCCTGTGCTCAAACACCGAGCGGGCTGTAGCCCTAAGCGCTGCTGCTATGGCTGCGCTTCTTGGGGTTCAGTGCAGCCCCAGGGTCTGCACAGGGGTGGAGAGGGATGGAAACACCCTGGGCATCCTCCGGTATGGCTAACAAATCTATCAGGATGGAAGGACCGTTTGGGAATTGCATCTTGTTCCCTGTTTCCAATGTGGGGCCTCATCCCCATCCCTCGCACCTCCTCTCACAGCACCCCAAAAAGCCCTTGGAGGTCTTGCGTGTGCCCCTGGCTGTGGCTGGCACCCCGAGCCCCTCCATCCACCCCAGCACGCTGTGAACCAGAGCCCCACTGCTTGCCAGAACGGTCACCTACAAAATGAAAGTGGGTCAGGGTGGAGAGGAAAGCCCCGGGCAGGTCGATGGCAGGGTGCGTGGGGCTGGGGCTGCCCCAACCCCACGGAGAGAGGAGAGGTGGGACCCCCCCCGCCCCGGGCTCTGAAACAAGGGATGGGGAGGAAATAACGCGGGGGGGGGGGGGGGAGAAGGGATGCTCTGAAAGTGGTTTGGTGACAAAACCTTTCCCCTGAGGTGTGCAGAGGATGGCCAGGGCAGGGGCAGAGGTCTGCCCGACACCCCTGAGCATCCCAAAATCCCACCGAGCACCAGCCCCAATGCTGTTCTCCACCCTCTCCCCTCCTCTCCTGCCCCCCATCACCCCCCACTCCCACTGCTCCACAGCCACCCACAGCTGCTGCCAACGCCAGCCAGAGCCGGGGGTGGAATATTTAACAGGGCTAGAGAATGGCAGCCCCTCTTCTTCTCCCCCGTGGGAGATGCCAGGGGCGATGCCAGGGCTGGGGGTGACCTTTTGGGCTGGAGCCTGGCTCCCTGTGTTAAACACAAACCCCTCTGGCCCTGGCGGGTGGGAGCAGGGGGATCGGGGCTCCTGCACCATGCAGGGAGTGTTGTTGCTTCCTCGGTTTCCCCATGTGCGAGCAGACCAGCCCTGCTGAGAAAATCAAAGCTTCCCCAGAGCTGGGGATGCAGGGAGTCCTGTCCCAGGGGACCCCCAGCGCTGGGAGCCTTTGCCAGTGGCAAAGGTCCCTTGAGCTGCCCGTTTTCTGCAGCGAGGAGGACACGAGGGGGGACAGCTGCCTCGCCACCCCCTCAGACAGGACCCCTTGGCTCAAGCCCAGCCCCAGGTCCATCAGCTCCTGACATCAGGGAAGGCTTTCCCTGCTGTTTGAACGGATGAGCTGCTCTCAGACCTGTAATTGGCCAAACTGGGACCCACTGGTCTGTGCCAAGAGCCTTTTGTGCATATAACAAGCAGAGGAGCTTTCAGTTCAAGGCAGGCACCTCCCTCCTGCCCCCAGGGGGGTCCATAACCAGGCTGTGCTGTGCTAACCCACCCCCTGTCCAAGGCACCAGTTAGACCCAGAGACCTGCACGGGCTATGGGCTCTTTCTCAAAAAGCGAGCAAGAACCACCTCTCCTGCCATTTGCACCCTGAGTCTGCAAACCCATGCAGTGGCTGGGGGATCCCCATGCCCCCCGACATGCAGCCCTTCATTTAAACTGCTCGCCTGCCCCCCTGCCTCCTCCTCTCCACTCCCCAAGGGCTTTGCTGTAGCGGGCAGCCTCAGGAGACCAAGTTCTTGGACCACTCAGCAAACTGCTCCTCTCCAGAAGGGGGACAGGAGCGGAGCAGAGGTGCCAAAAAGCACCAGGATGGTGCTCAGTGGCTCCCACCCGCCTGCCCCAGCTGGGCTCAGCTGCCCAAAAGGGCTCAGCTCTGCCCTGCCTGCGGCAGCCGCATCCCACATCCCAGCCAGCATTCACGGAGACGGGGAGTAGCTCCCCCAGCTCAGCCAGGGAGGATGTGATGGCATGGAGAGGATAAAAGCTCATCCAAGAGCAGGGCTGGTACGTGCCCACGCTGGGAACAGAACTACCCGACATCTTTTGACGTGTAGCACTCAACCACAAGACTCTCTTTCCTTCCTGTGCAGATACACACCTACACTCACATATACATATGCACATGGTTGCTTGCATAGGAGCGTCCATGCAAAGAACTCAACTACTGAACCCAGCGGCTTCCCACAGCTTTGCCATCATGCTTTGAAATGCTGCTGAATTAAAAAAATTGAAACGCTGCTTTACATCTGGCTGGAGAGAGGTCAGAGTCGTTGAGCACCCAGCTCCCACTGGCATGCTGCTCGTCTACCAGCAAAATCCCACCCCAGCTTCTGGAGCTGGTTTTATTTCTGTAGGTGCAAATGCTGTGAACACCGGCATTTCTCCCATCTTTGTTCAAGACCCTTCTTGCAGCAACATGCCTGGGTGAAGGAACAGAGCGCAGCCCAGCTCGCACAACCCGGGAGGAGTTTGGAGAGGGCATGGCCACCATGGCTGTAACATGTTATTGCTCAAACCTGCGAGACCCTGGATTTTTTCTGCACTGAACAAGCAGAAACGCCGCTGCTGGCTTGTGTAGGCTGGGGCAAACCTGAGCCAGTGTTTGGCAGCAATGGGGGATGGAAACGAGCTCTCCCCAGCCTCGAGGCGGGTGGAAAGTTATCCAGAATTGAGCTTTGTTGTGCAATGGCGCAGCCTGACTTGCTGCCATCCCGTCCCATCGCTGAAGGTGGGTGGAAAAACAGCGAGCGGCAAATGTCCCTTCCCCTCTGAAATGTCACCCTGGGCAGAGCCACTGCCACCGGCCCCAGCATCCCCGCAGCCCCTGCACGAGGGTTTGCAGCTCTCCCAGTGCCCCTGCACTAACTCTCTAGGAAATTGCCGTTAAAATTAGGGTCTCTGTGGCCTCAGCATCTTCACCGGTGATAAAGATCTTGCAAGACGAGCGCTGCACATGTTCAGCGCTTTTGGGGCTGGCAGCACGCCTGGGCTGGGTGCAGGACCCGGGGCCCGGGCGCAGGGGATGCTGTGAGGGGAGCACAGCAGACCTTCTCTGGGATTAGTAAGGGGAATTAGGCTCTGGCCTACCTTGGGATTTTCCTTAATTCCTTCAGATATTTCTACAGTTTTAAGTAGGCGAGCGTGCCTCACAGGGCTTATGTGCAACGAATTTCTGGGGAGCAGCCGAAGGCTCTCAGCTGCAAAGGCAGCGGCTGATCAGGAGAAGCCCGGCTCCTGCTACTTCTCCTCCAGACCCTTGCAAAAGAACCCTCTTTTGCCCCCTCTGCCAAGCCCAGCATCTTCCCTGCAGTCTGTCCCGGGGGAAGCCCTATAAAGCAGAGGGAATAGAGGAAAAGAGGTTTCTTCACAGCATTTCACAACTGATTTTGCAGACTCGCAGCAGCTGCCAAGTCCTGACGCAACATCTCCCTGTGTTTTGCATGTTTCTAGCTCAGGTCTTTCCTCTGCATCACAGCCCCCTGCTCCAACTTGCATTTCCAGCGCCAGCCTAAGAACCACAACGGGGCATTTACACGCCAACAAAAAAGGAGTCCCATCATTTGTAAAGGGAAAAAATACAAAATAAGAATCAATAATTATTGTCAAAGCCAAGGTATAACCTGGCGGATTTGACCAGACCCTGTCCCAGAGGCAGACAAAAAAGCTTTTAAAGCCACAATGGTTTTGATGAACGGCTGAACATAGGGGCTTTCTACACAGCTGAGGAGGTGGGGGAGAGGGGAAAGTAGAGATTTTTTTAAAAGTGCTGTGTTATTTCTGGCCAGACCCCCAAGGAGTTTTAGTTTAAAAATGGTCTGCCTTTACCTACAGACCCGCTGGCTGAACAGGAAGCAGAAACGCGGGTGCTCTGGCAAGCAAGAAAATATAAACTGAGTTTGGGCTGCTAGTTGGGCATAAAAAAGCATAAGAAACTGAAAACTAAAAATTAGATTTCTCCGCATTTTCACCTAGAAAATACATTTGAGCATTAACTCCCCCCACCTTTTTTTTTTTTTAGAGGCAGATGAGGCAGAGACAGAGAACTTCACTAAAACCTGCGTGGAGGCAACAGCAAGATCTTATTAATCTTAATAGTTAATAATTCCTCCGTGGAAACCCAGGGGGTATGCAAAGCATCCCTGGACACGCTCTGTCCCTCGCAGCCCACCCGCCAGCCCTACGCCGGGGCCGTCCGAGCCTCCCTGGGGACTCACTTTGAGCTGGGATTTGGAAACCTTGCCGCTCTTCTCCACGTCCAGGGCGGTGAAGGCGTACCAGATGGACTTCAGCAGCTCCGCTCGCAGGTCCATGGCTACAGGCGGCGATGGCAGAGGAGGTTCTGTCAAGGCCGGGGATCCGGTTCCAGGAAACCGCCTGCCTCGACAGCCTTGGGCGGCGGGGGACGCACGAAGCAGGAGCGCCATCTGCTTGGGTGCACCCCGGAGAAGCCCACGGTCCCCATCTCGGCCCCACGGTCCCCATCTCGGCCCCACGGTCCCCTGGGCTGCAGGTCTTTTCCCCCTGCCCTGCCACTGACAGATCCCCCGCGCCCAGGGAAGCAACAATTCAGGGCTCACCGGAGCATAAACAGGACAGGGATTCGTAACGCTTTGCTAGCTCAGCCTAGAGATCAAAAGCTTTTTCGGCATCTGCGTTCTGCGGAGAGAAATCCCCTCCCTGACTCAAATAGCAGCTTCCTCTTCTGGGATTTAAATGAAGAGCTTCCCCTCGCAGCAAAAGCACGGGCTGTGCCTTTTGGACAGGCTCCAGCCCTGCTTGTTTTGGGATCAGTAGCACCAAGTAAGGTGAGCGGAGATCCAGCCTGCTGCAGCCCTCCCAGGTTATGCCCATTCCTTGCCTGCAGAAACCTCTTCCTCTGCAAACTCCTCCAGTATATCCAAAAAATAAACCACCTGACTTGCTGGGAGCCTGCACTGATGTTAGGTTTACAGTTGGACTCGATGATCTTAAAGGTCTTTTCCAACCTAAATTATTCTTTGATTCTATGGTGCTCTCTACACTGGCTCTGTCCACAAACTGCCCCAGGCAGAGGTACGCAGCAGAGGGGCTAAGGTTACTCCTGCTGGGTCGAGGAAGCCAGCCCAGGTCTCTCTCCCCAGCTCAGAGGGTTGTAGGATGCGTTCACAGACACATTTTCTTGTATTGACACAATTCCTTTCATCTAGGCTTGCAGGAGTCCTTGGAAGAGTCAAGGCCTGATCTGAGATTCAAGAGACACCTCTTAGCCCCTCTAAGTCACATGCTGAGAGCTCAGAGGCTACAACTCATCTTGCTCGCATCACTCCTCAATGCTGTTTTTGGATAATCGCTGCACTTTTGGTGAAGTCAACAAATTTCCAGAACTTCCTTAATCCTTACATCTGCAAAACAGTAACATCCCTCCCACCCTCTGCCAGCCACTGGCCCCAGAGACTGAAAGAGAGAAAGGTGTTTCTTTTTTTTAAAAAGAAAATTTTTAATTTGTTTTATTTTAACTCAGTATTTACATCCAAGTCTAGCTCAGCCCCCAACAAGTGCTGTTTGACTTCAGAGGAGGGAGTGCTTTGCTCTGCTCCACAGTGCTGAGTCTGCCAACAAAGTTTGCTTGAGAGCAGAATGTGATAAAGAGATGGGAGAATTACTGTCGGAGCCCATCCGGGCGCTCACTCCAGCATCAGGAACTGGTCACTGCTCCAGACGCTGAGCCCAGGACAGCCTGGGCTTGCTTTGATGGGGCTTTATTGCTTCTGTGCATATGCTGCCCGCTTGTCCCTTACCTGGAGGGGTGGGCAGGAAAGGGGAGCTGTTGGACCATTCCTAGAGGGAGAAGGCAGGAAGTGCCTCTCCAAAAAAATTTTGTACTCCCAGAGACTGCTGAAATCTCTGTGGCTCCACCCCTGCTGCAGAAGATTCACAGGTCTTGGAGATCTCAGCCATGAAGAAATAAATACTAGAAGACACAATCTGCCATCTCCTCCAGACAGAGGGAGTCAGTGCCCAAGGCAAGGAGCAGGGAAATTGCTGCTCAGAGCCCAGGAAAACAGCAGAGCCTCCAGGAGAAGGCAGCAGCCAAGAGTCTGACATCCCTCCATGGAGAGAAGAGCCCTTCGAACAGCGTCACTCCAGTAGCCCAGTGCTGCTGGCACCAGCTCTCATCGCCTGTGCAGTGCACTCGCTGGCCGCTGGTCTTGGACACCTTCCCTCGCTCGTGTACCGCACCTCTTCTGTGCGCCAGCTGGCCCAGTTCCTGCTGCTCCCGACGCCCCCGTAGAGAACAGGCTCGGGCTGCCGGCTCTCCCTGCCCGGGAGGCTCTGCAGGGTCTCAGCACCCATTCTCAGAGATGGCTGCCTCAAGTGTTACAGGTTCATGCTGGATTGCTGCTGCAGCCATGCTGATGGCTTCCTCCAGGCTCTGCTGTTCTTCTAGCTAGTGGAGGAAAGAGAGAGATAACATTGTCCTCCCAAAAGGTGGGCTCGGGAGGTGTGGGCTCACTCAGAGCAGCCCCCAAGAGGACAGAGGTGCGAGGGATCGGCAGTGGGTGACACAGGCATGAACTAGAGAGGCAAAGCAGAGACAGACACAGCCACGATGGGAAAAGGCTGTTTACAAAGGAGCATTCTGCAATCCGAGGAGCATGGCCCTGCTCTCCTCTATACACAGGGCGTCTGGGAATTAAGGAGCAAGCACCCTGGGCAAGAGGCAATGCAGCAGAGCAAGAGGGCAAGTGCTGAAGCCAGTGGGTAGATGGGGACAAACAAAAGGGAACGTGGCAGGAGCTGTGTGGTACCTGCACTGCAATGTGGGTGCCGTTGGCAGTAGCCAGCAATGCCACCTGCTGATGACGGAGGGATGTGATGGCTGATTCTTCAGACACTACTGCTCCAGAAGTGACTATGGTAACCTAGGAAAAGTTAAGATGAAAAATGATCATGTTTTAAAAGAAAATGCAGTTCCCTTCTAGCAGGCTGTTTCTCCACAGGGAAAAGGGAAGGTCCCAGTGTTGTCTGTACCGGCTGCGTCTCAGTGCCAGCAGTGTTGGCCACAGTCACGGTGTGTGTGTCATCACCCGCCAGCTCTTCCTCAGGCACGGCGAGGGCACCGCTTTGCGTCACCATGCTGATTGCACTGCCCAGGGCCTGCAGGTCTTCCTGTGACAAACTGACCTGGGCGGGATAACAGCGGATGCTCTCAGCCAGGATGGCTTCTCAGGAAGCCTTACCCAACTCTTGAGTTTAGCAACACAAAGGTCTCAGTAAGGATGAAATAGTCTCTCCTCCTCTGCATGCAAGACCTATGGCACAAAGAACTCCAAGGACTTTGCGCAGGGTCATGGACAGAATCGATGGGAGAACTCACAGACCTCAGGTCTCCAGTCCTCCCCCTTCTACCACACCTCCCCTTCCCATTTAGCATCTTCTCTCCAGGCTTTGAAGGGACAGCGCTCTGTCCTGTGCACTGCTGCAGCAGAAACATCTCAGACTAAGAGGAAACAAGCATTACTCATGGCAGCTGTTTCCTTTGCCCCGTGCCACAGAAATGAGTTTTTCCCAGTCAGCACAAGAGCAGCTGGTGGAGGGAAGTACAAGAAAAGCACTGCCATATACAAATGATGAAAAAACAACCTCCAAATCCAGCCTGTGTCAGCAGAAACTGGGAGCTGCCTCTTGACAGCTGTCCAGGAGGTGAGCGCTGCCAGGCACTGTGCACAAGTCTGGGCAAACACCTGCAAGACCCCGTCCAGCAAGAAGGCGAGCTGGGGACCAGAGACCCATTCTTTACCCTCCACATCAAGACTGCAGCAATGGGATAAAGGTGTAAGAAGGGAGCCCTCATGACAGACAGAGCCCATGAAGGCCCAGGGTCTGTTTTACACTGAAAAAAAGCCTTAAAGAGAACACCAAGGCTGGGTAGAGGCAGAATCTCACTCAGGTAACTGTTGTTCTCCACATGCTGGAGGGTGTCAGTGTCCATACCTGCTCTGTCCCATCTTGATCGATAAGCGAGACCTGCGTAGGCATACCATCTTCCTCCTCCTCTTCATCTTCCTCCATCTCTGACAGGAAAGCAATATGCTGGCTTTTCATAGGAGAGTCTCTGTCAGCAGCAGCAGCTGAGTCAGGAAAGGGGAAGAGTAAAAGGGGTGAGAGAAGCACTGATCAGAGCATGAAAGTACACACCTGACCCCGGGACCTGCCTGTTGCCTGAAGGGCCAGCACAGAAGTGCACAAGAAGAAGGGTCTTTACCTCTCCGTGTACTACAGAATGGGCAGGAGTCTGTTCCTGACCCGTGACAGACAGCGAGGACCATGGGGAGCCCTTTTCTCTCATTTGACACAGATTTGGGTTTGATGGGGGAAGGCAGGAGGCCACAGCACAGACCTGGGTCTGAGAGAGGGGAGCAGCTGCAGGGTCTTGCTGTCATCTCTCTCCCCTTTGCCACACGGCCTCACCCAAGCCTGCCACAGGTGATGGAGCAGTGGTTGCTCACCCTCCAGCTGCTGCTGTTCGTAGAGGGCCTGTTCGCTCTCCTCCGTGGCCTCCAGCTCGCCGTGGCTGCTGCGCTTGTGCATGGCCAGTGTGGAGGTCTGGCGGTAGGTCTTCCCACAACTATTGCAGGTGTAGGGCTTGCAGTGCGTGTGGACCACGTGGTGCTTGTAGAGGCTGGAATACTCAGTGAAGCGCTTTCCACAGCCTGGCACAGTGCACATGTACGGCTTCTCTCCTAGGGCAGAGGCCACAGAGCAGAGCTTAACCCACTCACCCTCCTCATGCTCTGGAAAGGGATTCCCCATCAAGAGGGAATAGCTGGAGACAGACCAGTGGAACAATAATCAGTCCAATAAAGCAACTCCTATTTCCTTTAGCTCCCTGGCTACCCCCAGATCTACCCCTGCAATGCCTGGCCTGGAAATGACCATTTCAGTCCCACAGATTTCCCTGCTGCCACAGGCTGTCAGTGCAGCCAGCTGACTGGGGCGGGGCTGTCTGCATTTCACCCTCTCCTCCTCTTACCTGTGTGGATTCTCATGTGGTTCTTGTAATTGGTGGCACTGGTGAAGCCCCTTCCGCAGTTGGGCTCCGGACACATGTATGGCCGCTCGCCTGTATGCGTTCGGATGTGAACCTTGCGGATGTTGGATGTGGTAAAGGAGCGGCCACAGCCCACAAAGGGGCACTTGAAGGGACGCTCACCTGCATTGACAGAGTAACGTGGATGAGAGTCCTGTTACAACACAGCTACCTGGAATGCCCTGGACACCTGTATCCCTTCACTGCTCCATAGTATTACAACAACAAGACCTCAAATCAGACCCAACTGCTGGCACATTTCCTCTAGCAACATTGGCATCCCCACCCTTTTTGCTCTGCTGTTCGTAACTGAGTCAAGAATCCCTAGCACTACTTCTCCTATCCGTCTACTTCTGTCTGAAGACAACTTCAGTTCTGCCTTGCTTCATGCAAGATACAAAAAGGCATGTCCTGGACAAAGGCTGAAGCAGTACTTTATCTTGAAGACCCTTTCCAAGGGCAGCTCAGTTCTCTTCCATTACTGCTCACCTGTGTGTGTCCGGATGTGTTTCTGTAGATCGCCAGATGTTTTGAAGGCTTTGCTACACACGTCTTCTGGACACTTGTATGGTTTCTCACCAGTATGTGTTCTCACATGGCTCTTCAGCCCATACCCTGTCCAGGAAAGAAACCACAATTAATTTTATAACGAGAAGGAAGTAATATGGCAAGCTGCGTACAACCTCTCAGTTCATGCATTTTTGAATGTCAGTCCTGTGTCTGCAAAACTCAAGGGGAAGAAATATCCAAACAGCCTCACAATGCCACTGACAACTCAGCTTCTTCCTGTAACTCCTTTAATCTGTCCGTAATCAATCAAGTCCCAGGCAGTCTCCAATGCTGCAATTCCTTCTCAGAATGGTTTAATAGCTATGCTCATTGCACTCTGCTGGAAAAAAGCCAGGGCTGATACTCAAGAGTGGTTTGGACTGGACAGAAAACAAAATTTGCTCAAAAGAGAAATTGTCACCTGTAGCAAATGCTTTCCCACAGCCTGGGAAGTCGCATGTATATGGCCGGTCACCTGTGTGAGCACGTTCATGTACCTGGAAAAGAAAGAACAGGTCCCTAAAATGAGGTCCAAGACAAGGAGGAAGGAAAACAGTGTGAAGAAATCTAGCTGGTGGAGAGAATCTGAAGTTCTGTGTTAGATTTCACCTTGGCCAATTAATACATCTGGATCTCCCGGGCAGCCCAGCATGCAACTCAGCCTTTTGTATAGAAGCATTATGATCTGGCACTGTAACATGGGGACATGTCTGGTCTGCACACTGCATGACTGCATGTTACTTGCTTTACCTTTAGATGGTGGGCAGTGGTGTAGAGGCGGCCACAGCCTTTGTACCCACAACGGAAAGCTCTACTGCCAGCCTGCTGCCCCTTCTCATTGCTGTGCACTTCCTCCTCCTGCAAATCCTGCGGAGAGACATATGGAAATTAATTCGGCGAGCCACTACAGCAGGCTTCGCAAAGCCCACACAAATCATTTCCCTCCTTGCCATACATATGCACTCCTTCAGTTATTCTCACAAAAACATGTTCCTACAAACACAACTTGTGCACATATGGTAAAACCCAGGTGACAGGGCAAGGGTCTAGGAACCAGCATTTCCCATTCCCACCTCCCAGCTCACTGGGTGTTCTCAGGCACGTAACTCACCTCTCTGTGCTTCACTTAGTTAATTTGTAAAACTTGCAGCTAATATATTTGCTAACCTTGCAGAGAAGCCACAAAGCTTTTTTAATTACTAGCTGGCAAAGCACTCTGCATCAAGAGAAGTTCGGCCTAGTTTCAGAAATACATCACTGAAAAATTCAGACCTGGGAAGGGATGTTGCTGGAGTCCTCACTCTTCATACGGCAGGTGTCTGTCACTCCCTCCTCTTCCTCGTCAGACACCTGCAAGTAAAGAAGCACAGGCACTGTTCATGCAGCAACCCAAGCAGGAAAGCATTCACATCAGCAGTGGCACTCCCCTCTTCTCCAGAGAGCTAGGGGAGGCTGGTCCTACCACAGCAGAAAGGTCTCCACTGGCAAATCTTAATGCTGCCCAGCTGAGCACTGTCAGCACACTCCTGGTAGCCCCTTCTCACACACCACCATGAAGATGGGAGAAAATGGTAGCACCCACGACATTCAGATGGGGCACTGCAGTGACAACACATTAGGATCTGAAGCTATTTTGGTTTTTGAGGCCTTTGTCAACATGGGGAACAGTGACCATAACTTAGCAACTCCTGATATGTAAAAGGCTAGTCTCGATCTGCTGCCTGAATCATCTGTGGAAAAGAACATCAAACCCACATGGCATTATGAGAAACCCAGGCAAACAGAAAGAGAACACCTACAAGGAGGGACATTTAAAGCAAGAAAAAAAAAAAAACCCAAGCTGTATCACAGCAGCTCTCTGCTCTTCCCAAATCTGGGCCTGCAGCAGGTTAAGGGTGGCAGGCCCAGAACTCTGTAGGAACTAGCTAGAGGGTCCAGCAGGAAACTGCCCCGTTCTAGGTCCTTAACTGTCAGCCACCTGTCAGTGGTGGCACTCTCACTGGAGCCCTGTCCAGTTTCTCTTCTCAAAGCTGGCACTGATGAAAAACAAATATACAGAAGTACTAATGAAGGAGGACACTTAAACCCCAGGCCAAAGGTGGACTACACCAGCCCCTCAGCACTGCTGGCAGACCATGAAAGAAGTGTTGCTTCCTCACCTTACTGGCGTACTGCTTTAATGCATTAATGGTCTCAACATCAAAGGCATCGTCTGCCTCCTCTCCAGCCAACTCCTCTAGCCCAGATTCTGCCTGCACTTCCAGGATGGTGCTGCCAGGTGGCATGATAACAGGACGATGTATGTAGGCAGTGGAGCCATCCTCCAGCTGGATGGCCTCAAAGGTGCTGGGGTCATAACTTTCTACAAGAGGAAACCAATAAAATCAAATGTAAAAGAGCTGCTGAGTGCGAGGCACTCTTCGTCTCCCTGGACTACCTACAGCCTTGGAAATCTGTGACACTTTAGCAGCTTTTACTCCAGCTGCCAAGGGAAGAACAGGGAACACTCTTTACCTTTAGCCGTGTTGTGTATGTAGGCCATGCTGCCATCTTCCAACACCACTGGCTGACCGTCTTCAAAAGCCACAGACTCTAAAGAAAAAGAAAAAAATTCACCCACCTTACTGGAAGACTCAGATGGGATGGAGGGGATACTGCATCAGTTCCTGAACCCTACAGTATTCACACCCACAGAAGAGGACACAGCAGGGCTGCCTGCTTGCACTGAAGGTCAACCACAGCTATAGGTTTTAAAACACCATTTGAGCCCTTCTGACATGAATTATGAGGTTTTTAAGGCTTCATGCATAGACTCACCACACTTCTTTAGCTCATTGGGGTAATGCAGTATCTCACCAATTCCAAAATGCCAGACTATGTCCTAGACAAGAACAACGGCTCTGGCACAGGGGTATGTAAAGGAGAACACAAACATCCCACGGCAGCATGGGGGAGAAGGAAAACCCATCTCACTGTGCTTGTGCATTTGGAGGCAGGGAACAGGATGAAGGGAGGGAAGGGACACAGCCAGGCATACAAAGTGGGTTTCAAGCAACTTTTTAAGAACAGAAAAGGGAGGTGGCATAGAAGTTGCTTGGGAGGGTGAAGGAAGGACTGCACAAAGCAACAGAGGTTTTTCTACTACCTGCCCTTTTACATCTTATCATGGTCAGGGAGTATTTCTCTGTGCCACTCTGGTGCCTCCCACATGAAATGAATTCCCATCACCTCTCCAATTAATTAATGTCACCTCATTTCAGAGGTGACATTGGCTGATGGGTCAATGACCAAGGTGGTATTGCTTCCAACAATCCCCACCCTCCCCCACCAAACACCTATTCCAGAAGTAATATATTATCTCACAGTTCAGAGGAAATTCCTGTCCAACTGCTCCCACGTGAAACGAACTTTGTTTGGGCTCTATAGTTGGCACAAACACAGCACAGAGCTTACCAGCCTTGCTTGTAGACTTGGGAGCTGTCAGACTGACAACTGTGAGAGAGCCCACAGGTGAAACAACACTTAAACATTTGCTCACACCACCAGCAAATTCGCCTTCTTGTCAGATTGCTAAAAACTTTGCAGGAAATCACATGTTCTATGTCCTTGCTCATTCAACCTCAAAACCATGGGCAAGAAAAAACCCCCTACACCTGTAAGGACTTCTTAAAGCTAATAAAGGAACCCGACTGTTGGAACACAGACAATTGCCGTTACATCTACAACATCCTTCTAAAAAGAGGTGAATTTATGGTCCTCACCTTTCTGAACTGTCACCTGATGGATATAAGCTGTGGTCCCATCTTCAAGTTCAATGACTTGCCCTTCAATCAGCTTTTCACCTGAAACAGTTAAAAAAATGCCATCAGCACTGCCTGCAGAGTCCAGTCTTCCTGGTCCCATGAGCTGTCCCCTTTGCTGCATCTTTGCAAGGAAACCAGTCGCGAAGACAGCGAAACTGTTACTTATAAGCTGTTATTTATCAAATTTTCCCCTGAATAGCCATAGAGGCACTTAACTTCCCAGAAGTGCTGGAGCTCCCCTTTCCTAGACAGGAGGATACAACACAAAGAACCTCAGTCATCACTTGTTTACAGGCTGCCCTTCACAGCTCTGTAAGCCAAGAAGCAGAAAGAATGATGTGTGCTAAGCTTTTTGGATCTAAAGTAGAAAGCAATTACACTTGTGCTGGAGAAAAAAAATAAAGTGGGAGCTTTTAATGGCATCAGCAAGGGCCTGAAGATTTATTTTCTTCTGCTTTGGTGGAGGATGAACTCCTGAAAAAAAATTACAGGACCCCTGATGGTAGACTGGACTCTTAAAATAGTGTAACTCTGAGTAACCCTGTAATAATGTTTAAGTTAGCAAATTATTTGATGCAGAGAGAACACTGGTCTATCCCTTTGAACAGAGGAATCCAGGTTGCTTTCACCTGGTGCACAATGTTTGGGGGGGTCACAAAACCTTGTGGTTTTCAAGATAGTCCAGCGCCACACATGTAATAAACTTGCAGTGAGTTTGCACAGAAAAGAGAGCAAGAAAGCAATCCCCAGGACATGAAGCCTCACAACTCAACCATCCTGTTCCACAGGCTGGGAAACAGTGTGTTCCTTTTCTCAGGAACAGTGGGTGGTGAAGGAAGGAGCACCTCACAAACACCAAAATAAGGCCAGGTGTTGAATTTGGCACTAATATTACTTCAGTTAACCAATGCCAAGCTCAGCACCCCTTTGAGTGAGAAAAACACTACTGTGAACCAAATTCTATGCATCTCAGTGAAGTAAGTGGTTAGCTTCAGGTGAAGTTTTGGTTGAATAGGGTCCTGCAGGCCATAGTGTGAACTCCCATTTCCCCAGTTACCCTGGGGAGAACAGGGCTCACTCTAGTCTGAAGAGAACCTTCATTTTCTACAGCAACAGCTCTCCCATCTCCAAATCTTTATTTCCAAATGAGAGGCATGTTTTATTTCTGCCATCTCACTCTTCTGTGCAAATCTAACAGATAGCTGCTAGCTTCCTGTACCAAGTAACCATACAAGATACATGAGAGCTCACTTGCCGTGAGGGCACTTTTGATAAGTCTGACTAATTTCACAGTGTCAATCAGGAGACTTTTAGACTTTGCAGCCCAAATGAACCATTACCTTTGACAGCCTGCTGAATGTAGGCTGTCGTCCCGTCACTAAGGGTCACTGCTTGCAAGCCCAAGCTCTCCATCCTGCCCCAATAACTGGTCCTCAGACATGAATTTCACTTTACTCAGCGTGCTCGCAGAGAGCACCAGGACCCAGAGCAAGAGGTTTGTGGAACAGCAAGTTGTCTTCTTTGTTGCAAGCCTTAAATAAAAAGAACAATTCAAATTTTATCTTTTCCCAATATACATATACTCACTTTTGCACATTAAGAAAGGTTTGAATGGCAAACTGTTTTGGAGATTATAAAGGATGAAACTGGACAAAAGATGCACCCCTTCCCATACTGATGGCAGGCAGGGCTAACAATCTATTCCACAGACAAATACAAGATAAAGCTTATCAAGCCAGTGAACTGACAGACTCTTTTTAGAGATAGTGCAAATGCCACATTCAAGCCTTCCCACTCCCCAAATGATCTGCAGGAAAGGTTTCCGAGTACTTTATAGTCTGAACCTACAGGCTGAGGGTGTCCTCTACTGCAAGAGACAGGAGCAGGACGATGAGCTTTGTCCCTGGAAGCATCCTCATTCTCTCCTCCCTTTCCTGTCTAATTCCCAGCCTTCTGAGGAACAGAATTTCAGGCTATAAGCAGATGATGTTAAAACATCCACACCCCCATGAAAACATTTTGCTAAAGAGGCACTCTGCTGATAGGTTATCTTTAAAAGCAGCTGCAGTGGATTCTTCATGAGTAATCTCTGAGATAGCCTAATATTTTATCATTTTGATTTCCAGGAACATGTCTGACTGCTCTGTCTGTCACCGCAACGCCCCGGGGTGAAGCCAGGCTTTATGCCACGCTTAGTGCCCTCTAACCCGAGTGCTCCCTACCCCCGACAGACAGCTCCTCTCCAGCTCCAGCAGATTCTGCCCGCTTTTAGGGCTGACACCTCCCGAGAGGCCTTGCAGCTCGTTTCCCAGCAAAGGCTCCTTCCCAGCAGGGTCGCTGGGCACCGCTGGGGAATCGAGGCCCCTTTGAGCTGCTGTGGCTGCCATGCAAACTGCTGTCAGTACTGCTGGAGGGGCTGCGACCCCCTGGAAGAGATGGGGCAGGCGCTGCCTGAGGAAAGCCAGGTGTAGGCTGCGGTGGGAAGCCACCCAGGGGATGACAAGGGACGTGCCTCCCGCGTCAGGGCGGGCTGGGGACAGGGCAGGGCCGGGCAGGGCCTGGCGCCCTGAGGAGCAGGACGGGGCCTGGAGCCATGGCGAGCCCTGAGGGGAGCGCCAGGGCGGGAGAGGCCCAGGTGCCGGCGGGGAGACACGGCGGGGCTCCCCCCGTGTTGTTAGCCGGGGGGGGTGGCGGCAGCAGCTCGCCGGGGCCCGGCTGCCCCTCGGCCGCCATCTCCC
>NW_010973436.1:2661653-2838292 GCF_000737465.1 Haliaeetus leucocephalus
CCCCTCAGGCCTCCCCCACCACCACTGGCACCGACCTGAGGAAACCCGACGGGACCGAGTCCGCCGCCTGACCGCCATGCACCGGGGCCCGGCCCCTGCTCGCCCCGCCCCGCAATCCGCATAGCGACAGCGCCCACCGCCCCGCCTCAGCCTCCGGCAGCCCGCCACCCAGGTTCCGGGGCACCGCGGCACCGCCCTCCCCCCGGAACTGGGCTGGCAGGGCCGGTTTAGGGAGACAGAGCCGCTGGGCGGCCAACATGCGCCCAGCTCGGCAGCGCATGCGCCGTGCCGACATTGAAGCCGAAAGGCAGAGCCTGCCCTCAGCAGCCTTGCCCTTCCCAGCTGGCGGGCAGCGCGGGCCTTCAGCGAGTCTCTGCGCGCGGAAACTTAATAAGGAGGTTTAATAGCACTGAAGCCCAGGAGGGGGAAGGTGTCCCAGCAGCAAGGCGTTGTGCCCCGGGAGCTCCTCCCGCAGGGGTTGCGACCCGTCTCCTTCCCGGCGGCTGCTGAGGGGAGGCTGGGGCTCCGGGGTTGCGTACCCTCATCGCTGCGCTGTGGCCTGGTAGACCGAGACAGGAGGCAAAGAGACCACAGCCGTTCCTTTAACAACGAAGGAGATACGGACGGGGAACTGCCCGCCGAGGGAAGCCGAGAGGCGGGGAAGGCGGTACGGCCCTCCAGCACCACACTCCGCCGCTCCCAGTATGGCGGCCACACAGTGCCACGCTCCGCCACTCCCAGCATGGCGCCTACCGTGCCACACTCCGCCGCTCCCAACATGGCTGCCACACGGTGCCACACTCCGCCGCTCCCAACATGGCTGCCACACGGTGCCACACTCCGCCGCTCCCAGCATGGCGCCTACCGTGCCACACTCCGCCGCTCCCAACATGGCTGCCACACGGTGCCACACTCCGCCACTCCCAGCATGGCGCCGAGCCTCGAGACCGAATCTCGCGAGATTTCCCGCCTCCATTTATAGCGCTCAGGGTGGCAACCCGCCCCTTCGGTCCCGGTCAGCCGCCGCCATGAGGTGGGTGCCGGCCCGCCGCGCCATCCGCCGCCATCCGCGCCCGGCGGGAGGCTGCGGGGCCGTCCGGGCGGTTAGCGGGGGGGCTGAGGGGGAGCGCGGATGGGCCCGGGCGGGCTCAGGGGCTTTGTGTCCCCTCCTTCCCCCTCCATCCCCGCGGCCCGCAGGAGGCCCAGGCGGGGTCAGCCCTGAGCCCGCGTTGTCTTTCTCCCCCCCCGCAGCAGCAAAGTCTCCCGCGACACCCTGTACGAGGCGGTGAAGGAGGTGCTGCAGGGCAGCAAGACCAAGAAGCGCAAGTAAGAAGCCCTGCACCATGACGGGACCGGGCGTGTGACAGGCCCCGGCGCTGGACCAGGGTCTCCCCGCTGGGCCCTCACCTGCACCCCCTTTCCTCCCTCAGGTTTGTGGAGACGGTGGAGCTGCAGATCAGCCTGAAGAACTACGACCCGCAGAAAGACAAGCGGTTCTCCGGCACCGTCAGGTTCGGCATCCTCTTGCTCCCACCCAGCCTTCGGCCTGTGCCCCCCCACCGCCGCCGCCCCGGTGGTGCCACGGGAGGACGCAGCGCTGAACCGCTCGGGTAGTTCAGAGCACCCCAGCTAGGTGGGTGCGGCTGGACGGACCCCTACCCTGGGTCTTAAAACATGAGGGGAGGTGTGGGAGGCCACTGAGCTGTCCCCACCGACCTGCTTGGAGAAGGCAGGTTACAAGCTGTGGAGGAAGAGTCCCAGGTGCTGTGGTAAGGTATCTCCGTGATGGATCCCATGGAAGTGTGTGTGGTGCTGGCGGTTCACAGTAATTTGGACCTTCTGTCCCCAGGCTGAAGTCAACTCCACGGCCCAAGTTCTCGGTCTGTTTGCTGGGGGACCAGCAGCACTGCGATGAGGCCAAAGCGGTTGACATCCCTCACATGGACATAGAGGCTCTGAAGAAGCTCAACAAAAACAAGAAGCTGGTGAAGAAGCTGGGTGAGTGGTGGTGTGGATCGGGCTTCGAGTAACCTGGCTAACTTGGGAGGGCTGAGTAAGCAGGATGGTTTTCCCTGTGCTTGGATTTCCATGTCATAGTTACCTGCAGGGAATAGAAAGCTGACCAGAGTCAGCCTGAAGTACAGAAGGCTGTCTAGAAACTACCCAGAAGAGCAAACAACCTGTTAGGAGTGCAGCCCTTCAGAAGTAAGGCTGATTGCTGCCCTCCAGAAGGAAGGGGTGTAGGAAAATTGTTCCTGTCTACCTGAAGGTTTCACCCTCAGCTGGTGTTCCTCACTTCACTGGTCAGGGAGCTGGAGTGCAGCAAAAGCTGAGTAAAGTTGGAGGCAAAAGTTTGCTTTAGTCCTGCAGTACTTAAATGGATAGAATGAAATTTGCTGATTTTCACTTGGTAAGGGATAAAATCCTTCCCTTCCTGCAAAGTCATTTTGACACATGTCTTAAGCAGACAAGAAAAACTGCCCACTCAATCCATAATTAGCTATGGAACTATATGTAAGTAGGAAATGACATAGGATACCACAGCTGCTAGCTCTCTGAGATATGCAATCTGTCCATCCACACATGCACAGGCTGCAGTAGGAGGCTCCTGGTAGAGCTCAGAGTTCAGCATCTGTCACCTGTGGCTCGACAAATGCCAGTTTCTCAGGGAAATGAACTGAAATACGGTTAAGAGTATGCTGTCAGAATGTGAAGCTGGGTTCTGGTGGGTTTGGCGGTTGTGACAGGAGTAATTTCTAACATAATGTTACTAAAACCAGCTTGGGTTCAGCTAGGCAGGACTCTGAGAATGTTGAAATGCACATGTTGAGGGAAATTGAGCTGTGCAGCCTCAGCTGAGCCATTAGTTTCAAGCTCAGTGTAGGAGCTGAGAGTCCATCCTTACCTACATTGGTTCTCTCCTCACAGCCAAGAAGTACGATGCCTTTCTGGCTTCCGAGTCCTTGATCAAGCAGATTCCTCGAATCCTAGGTCCAGGTCTGAACAAAGCTGGCAAGTTCCCTTCTCTTCTCACTCACAATGAGAACCTGGTGGCCAAGGTTGATGAGGTCAAATCTACCATCAAATTTCAGATGAAGAAGGTAAAGCGGGGCTTTCCTCACCAAGGCAGCTACATACCTGAAGGTTATTTGTGATGGGTGATCACTTGTATGTGGCTGCGATTTCTAGTCTGGGCTGTAGGTGTCTCTCGAGCATCTTCCTAAAACAGCAGCCAGTGACATTCTCCTCTGCAGCAAAGGAGCATTCAGCAGCTAGCTGCAAAGGAGGAGTAATTTATCTGTGGCTGAAAGATCTTTGAGCACATAATCAGGAGATGAATTTGGTGTTTCAGTGCTGAGCACAATCAGTCATAATTAATGCTTCTTACAGTAAGTGGGTGACACTTGCAGGGTGGGGCCAGGCATGCCCCCGTGGGTCTGTGCACGCAGCAGTGCTTTGCCAGAGGCGAGTTTGGGACCCGACTCTGCAAGTGAACTTTGGAGCAGCTTTGCGGATATTTGCTCTTGCTGTCAAAAGAGATGTCAAGGCGTGCTGACTCCCTAAAACCAAAATAACCCTGTTCAGGCATTTTAATCTTGTGTCAGCGGTCTAAATGTGACTCATGGGTATTACTCGGAATTAACAGCTCTGCTCGCTGAGGTGCATCCTTGGACTCCAGCTGATCTGGGCCTAGGGGCACAACAACTGGGAGAACACAGCAAATGTGATAGTTTGCAAATGCTGGAGCATTTTAAGTAACTGAGCTAACGATGTCTTGACACTTGGCCTGTCAGCTCACTCGTAAATTCTTTTGTCTTCAGCCTGTGGGGAACATTGACTTACAAGCTTCTCTGCAAGGCTGGCAGGCAGAGGCTTGGCCTCTGTGTGCGTTATGTGCAGAAAGAAAGGGCTGGTGCCCAAAACAAAAAGTGAAGCTGGCGCCATGCTTAGCAGTGAAGTTTGGAGCTAATAGTCTGTACTGCGCCGGGTTAGCGGTTTGCAGGGCACATGCCAACGCTGCCTAATGAGCAGGGTGTGGGAGCGGAGTTAAACCAGAGGTCTGCTCCTGCTCCAGCACCAGTTCAGCACAGCTCGTGACACGTCCTTCCCGTTTCCCCATCTCGGGGAGGCAGCAGTGCTCCCTGCGTTCTGTTAAGTCACCTTTGCACTCTGAGGAAGCCAGACCTACCCAAGCTGTTGTTCGGACAGAGATGATGTCCAGATGCTGCCAGACATGTTCATGGGAGCCGCATGCCAAATATAATGAGCTCTGTGGAAACACCCATGGATAAGCTGGAGAAGTCATGTCCAGCTGATAGAACATCAGATAATTTGATAGCCTGATGAGTTTAGATCAGCACTGTGCTGTTTTGTCAGTTGCTTAGCTCTAATCTTTGATTTCCCTGCAAAGCCTCTACCTGCATGAGTAACCTTCGTGTCCGTGTCCCCCAGGTGCTCTGTCTGGCTGTGGCTGTCGGTCACGTGAAGATGACAGAGGATGAACTTGTCTACAACATCCACCTGGCCATCAACTTTCTGGTGTCCTTGCTGAAGAAGAACTGGCAGAATGTGCGTGCTTTGTATATCAAGAGCACCATGGGGAAGCCCCAGCGCCTGTACTAATTGGGCAGCAATAAACTTTTAGGAAACCTACAGCTGTGTGCGTGGTTGTGTTCCTCCAAAACTTGTTGGGAAGGGTTTGCTAAAGAGCAGCTTGCTTCCTTGTGGCAAGAAAGGTCTCAAATGCTGTGTTGATCTGATAGGAACATGAATTCAAGTGGAGTATCAGACTGCTAGAGCTTTTGAGGCAACAAGCGTCATCATCCTGCATTCAGGGCAGGGAGGGAGAACAGCTCCACTTGCATCCAGACCAAGAAAAACAGGTGGCTACTGCAGCTGAAGGAGCGTGGTGCAGGCAGAACTCAGCAGTCATGCTTTAGCCCCGAGATCCCGCACTTCACCCACAGAGGGGACCCTTACCTTGTGCTGATGTGTGAAGCCATCCTTTGTGTAGGACTCTGCCCTGTCTGATAGCCTCCCTACTCTGGGGGGGTGGGGGGGCACTTGCATTTATAGGTTTCTGCTGCCCCCCCCCCCCCCACACCCGGTGGCTACAGGGACCTGCCCCCACAGGGACCTGCCCAGCAGCAGCTCATGAGGACTTGATGGGTGTCTTCCAGCTGGCCCCAGTTACCCACAGGATCCCGAGGAATGGAGGGTGCTGGGGGGGCATGTGGGGTGGGAGCTACAGCTCAGCAAAGGGGTTGGGGCCAAGGTAAAGAGTATTTTCCAACCCCTCTGAGTTAGTGCCTGTCCAACTCCATGTTCTGGGCTAAAAATGAGATATGTTGCTTCTAATTAATGTATATAAATAAATACATTGTATAAATACATTACTGGCGAGCTTATGGAAGTGTGTAGGATTTAAGCTTCTGGGGGAAAAAAAAAGCCCTATGCCCTTGAAAAGAGCTTGTCTTAGCATCCGAGGGAACAAAACAATGAAAATAGCTTTGGATCCTGCTGTTAGAAACCTTTAAAATAAGCATCAGAGCCAGTTTTTGAAAGATCAACACAACACCAAGAAATTCCATTTAATAATTAAAAAAAGACAATACAAAATGCAAACATTTCTTTTTACAAAGTTCAGATACATTTTTTTCTTTTAATCAAGTGCAAATAACTTCATGAACTACATCTTTCTCATTAATCATTTTTGCTGGAAATGGTAAGTTGTGGCCCACTGCAAAAGGCAGATATAAATATTCCGACATGAAAAAACCAAAATAACCAGCAACCCTTATTTATGTTCACTGTGTTGAAACATTCAATACATCTGAGAGGTGGCTGATGATGCAGTTTTCAGCCTTTCAAACCCTTTCTGAGTCGTGGGTGTGGGTGAAGAGAGGGACTGAACTGCAGTGGGGTGGTTCTGGTGGCCCTGTGGACTTCTTTGGGGGTTTATTTAATATATTTGGTGAAAGGAGGAGGAGATGTTATCAGGTGGCTTTGGCCGTTGCAGCAGGATGTGCTGCCCACGTCACCCTTCCAAAACTGCTTTAGGGGAGCAGAGGGGGTCGGTGCAGTGACAACGGTGGCAACCAGGACACCCCGAGGCTCTGGGAGCCCCAGTGCCCCACAGGGTCAGAGCGACAGCAACCCCGCTGTTAAATCACAAAAGAATTAACAAACTCCTCTGTGGGCACGAGTGGCTGCATCGCACCGGGGCCACCACAGTGGGGTTAGTCATTCCTGGGTTTTTATTTTTGCTGTTGGTTTTTTTTTTTTTTCCTTCTAAATATGAAAGACCCTTTCAATGATCACTGCTCCACTGCGACTGCCCCAAAGCAATAATCCCCCCCGCCACCTCCAAATCCCTACAACAGCTTTTGTGCATCAAAGCAGCTGCTTTCAGACACCAACCAAGTGACAAACAGCTCAGCCCACAGATGTCGAGCTTCCAAACAGGCTGGGAGCCGGGTGGCAGGAGGGGTAAATCCACAGCTGGGATCAATCAGGAGAGACTTTTCCAACCGACGCATCTTGGGGACAAACCTCAGCCCCCTTTGCCGGCGCTCACCCAGCCCGCAGCCCCTAACAGAGCCCCGAAGAAGCTCTGGAGCAGCACGGATTGAGGAGGGAAAACACGGGTGAGCAGCTGCCTCCCGATTTCGGCAAGGACTGGCCCAGGGGAATGTGCAGAGCAATAAATAATTGGTTCATTAAGAGCAGGGCTCGCCCCAGATGCGGTCAAAGGGACAGTGAGAGACAAGTGGGGACAGGGATGGGAGAGGACCTGCCAAGAGGAAAGCTGTAGGCAAGTGGACCACATTTAGTCCTGGCAGCTCCAGGTCTTCGAGAGGATGAAGATGGGGATGAAGGCACGGGGAGGTGACAGCGGAGAGCCAGTGGCAAGGCTGGAAAGGCAGAGAGGCTTGGGGAGGAAGAAGAGGGATGACTGCTGGCAGCGGTCGCCTGTCGCTGGGGGTCCTGTCTGGCCACGTGGAGATGCCAGGAGGACAAACCCACTGGTGACATCCACCTGGCCATCGTCCCCAGCCGTGCCTGTCTGCGAAGCTCGGGGAAGGCAGGTGGCAGTGAAGGGGGGGGGTGGGTGGCAGGATGGGGGCGCCCCCCCCCCCCCAGGATCCGCAACCTGCTCCCTGGGGAGGGTCTCCTGCAGCATCCCAGAGGGACAAGCACACGCGGAGAGAAAGAGCCAAAAGCACCTGAAGGGACTTGGAAGCACAAAGCTTCCCCAGAGCTGGGAGGGATGGCTCTCCCTCCACAGATCTCCATACCTGGGAGAGTGATTTTGGGGCTGAGTAGAGGGGCAGCTCTCCTCTCCTCCCAAACCCTGCCCCCCGCCCCAAACCCTGCCTTGGGAATTGCCCCCAGTCTCCCCCCAGGGTCTCAACTCATCCCTGAGCCCCTGCAGGGAAGCAAAATGGTTTGTGACAAGCAGGTGATGGGGCTGAGTTTTGCATCCTCCTTGCAATGGGGTTTGAACAACCCTCAAACCATGAAGGATCAGCCCAAAAGTGCACAGCCACCCCAGCCACTCCATCTCCTCCATGGACAGACCGAGACACCTCGAACCCCCTTGCAAAAACTCACCCCATCACACGCCGAGCAGGAGAGGCACCATCTCCCCCTGCCCCTGAACAGGGGTTTTATCGGGGATAAATGCGGCAGAAAAGGTTGCAAGACCTGAAAACGCCATCCTGCCAGTCAGTGGCAGCCCAGGGCTGGGTTTGCTTTGGGTGGATGGTTTTTCTTTTGTTACAAATGCACATTCTCATTTCTCAGGCAGGTATAAATATTGTCGTTTCTAGTAGAAAAAAAACACTTCCCTCTAAATAATATAAAGAAGACTCAAATGATTGCACTTAATACATATGAAAAAGGTAGAAAGGAGGATATCCTAGTGCACAAACATTTACTCCTGCTCTTCACAAAGCTTGCTTTTCCGAGTTACTCTTTGGCAGAGCTTGTAAGAAAGTCTGGTTTCTTGGCACAAGTGTCTGGGGTGGGGTTAAAAAAAAAAAAAACAAACCCGGCTGAAAGTCCTTCTCCTTTGCTCCCTGTTTTCTCCCGTGCAGCCAGACATTGTTCTCCGGGAACGTGGCTTGGCTGTGCTTTCCTCCCAGCGCCAGCGCGGCTCTCCGGCGGGACGGCCACTGGAGCCACCACGGTTGCCGTTTGCTGGCGTGCTTTGCCGATCTCTCCTTTGAATTTTCTTTTTAATCAAGTATGCTTTTTTAAATTCTTTTCCCCCGATCTCTGCAAAGCGATGCCGATACCCACGACCCAGGCGCTGTGATAAACATGGCGTTATCTTCTTGCACTCCTCTGTGAAAGAGCTCGGTGGGGCTGCAGCTGGTGCCAGCTCCATGGGCTGGAAGGACAATGACCCCCCGATGTCCCGGGCTGCTGGTGGCACCGGGGAACAGGGACAGACCTGGCATAAAGGAAACCAAAGGGAGGACAGAGGATGGCGAAAGGACCGGTGCTTCTGTTTCCTAAAACGAAGAAGCTGCTTCGGAAGAGAGGAGCGGCTTCGCCGGCAGCTGGATGAGACCAGAGCATCCCCCTCCGGCCGGGGGCACGGCTCTGTGGGGAGCGGCGGAGAAATCGTGGGGGGACGTCTGCGGGGCGAGAGGTGGCAGTCCTGCCGGAGCCGAACGGAGGAAGGAGAAAATCGGAGAGGAGAAGGAAGGGAGAAGAGGGTTTCCTTGGCTGCGGGGTGGCCTGGGGGCAGCGGGGGTGCGGGGGGCTATTTGTAAGGCCGGAGGAAGCTGGAGACTTTGGAGCGGAGGAGCTTGATGAAGGAGCGGGGTAGCATCTCCTTGTGTTTCTCCGTGTACTTGAAGTAGTTCTGGGGGTGCGCCAGCACGTCGAAGAAAGCTTTGATAAGCTTCTTGTCCTGCGGGGGAGCCAAGCCGGAGGGAGGGTCACCATCTCACCCTGTGCTCCCCCGTGGCGGCTCCAAACCGAAGCCACGAGCGCAGGGAGGGCACGGGGGCACATCCGAAGGGAAGGATGCTCCTGCATGCCAGCATCCCCCGGGGCAGCGAGGACTGGGTGGGGACACGCTCACCTTGAGGATCTCCTGGTGGTTTTCGGAGGCGTAGAGCCTGCCGTCCCGAACGATGTCCTCCACCAGCTGCTCATAGTCCTCTGCAACACCCAGCCGAAAAACACAGTCAGGGCATGAGCTGTCACTTGTCCCCAAACCTCTGGTCCCCATCCCTGAGTCTGCTCCCCCCCCAAATACATGGGAGGTGTGAATTGGGGGTGACCCGGGTACTGCGCTGGTCGGGGAGGCACCGGCACACCGGGATGGCATCTGCCTGTGCCCTGTGCTCACCGTCGTAGGTGACGTAGGGAATCTGGAAGCCCCGGGCGCTGTTGGCTTCGCTGGTTTTGAAGTTGATCCACAGTTTCCGAGACCGGGCAGTAAAGGCGATGGGCCTCTCGTAGGTCTGGCATGTCTCGTAGGTGGTGATGGAAGACGGGGAGGCTGTGGGGAATGGCGAGGGGATATGTGATGCTGGATGCCCATCAGCAGAGCTACCCCCAGCCTTACTGTGCTTAAATGCTCAGGGCAAAGAGGGGCACCAGGGATGGGGGTTGTCCGTGTTCAACAAGGCCGAGTCCCCCCCCAACCCTCATGTTACATACCAGGGATGTTGTCATTCCTTCCTTGCTCTGGAAAGCTCCAAATGGGGCTTTTTTTACCCCCAAAAAGGAGTGCTGAGACCTGGGTGTGCAACCCAGCCCATGCTTAGCCCATGCACGTCCCCCTGATCCAGCAAGACACCAGGGCAGCAGGGCGATGCCAATCCCCCCGCTCACCCAATTCCCAAAAATCCCCTCCTGCCACGCGGGGACGCAGCCTCCTCCCTTTGCACAGGGCAGCTCTGCCAAACCCCAGCCTTTTCCTCCCCCAGCTTCTCCCATGAGCTCCGCAGCACGCTCGGTTACCTACAGTTTTTCCGCATGACCAAGACGTCGCCGCACTCGTCCTCAGAGGGGAGGAAGATCTCCGGCACCACGATGAGGATCTTGCGCTTGGGCGGCGGGTTGATGTTCCAGGTACACTCGACGTTGGCGGGGTAATTCCCCGGGTAGTTGGGGGACTCGATGTAGCCCGTGTACTCGCCCAGCTCCCCCCCGCATTGCCGGTCTGCAAGGCATGGAGAGGCAGTTCAACTGGGAACCAGTGGCACGGGCACTGGGACAGGGGGAGGTTTACTGGGCAAGGGGGGGGAGCGCTCTATTAGCACTGCTCCGTGCATGCCCCCCCATGCCTGCCTGCATGCATAAAGCACAGAAATGACCCAAAACTTTATTTTAAGAGACTTTTAGATACTTTTGAGGAAAGACCCCAATTCACGCCATGCCTGTCCCCCCCTCCACTGCACCCCAGCTCGCCTACTTTTGCACTGGGACACAGAGGTAGAGCCGTCAAAGTCGGTGGTGGTGTTGCCAGGACAGGCGATGCAGTAATTCTGCCGAAAATCGGGCTGGTAGGTGCCCACGGCGCAGCGGATGCAGCGGTGGACGCTCGTGTTGTAGTAGTGCCCAGGGGAGCACTGGACTGGGGGGAGGATGGATGGTCAGAGAGCAAAGGGGGCTGCGTCAGCCACCAACACGGCCCCACTGGGTGCCCCCATCCCCAGGGACCGGCTCTGACCTACCTTTGGTGTCACAGTCCTGGAAGGAGAGGGCTCCCTCGTGGCGGGTGGTCAGTCCCCCGCCGCAGGGGAAGCAGAGTGCCCGACCCACCTCGGGCTGGTAGGATCCACGGGGACACGGTTGGCAGGGCTTGAAGCCATCGGCTGAGTGCTGGCCGGGGGGACACTGACCTGCGGGCACAGGCATCGCTCAGTTCTGGCATCCCGCATGCCCAGAGCTCGCCCACCCCATGGCCCTGGCTCCTCTCTCTCCCCAGCCTTGGTAGCATCAATATATCCAGAGCAAGCGTTGCCCTTCCCGCGGTGCCCCTCTAACTGATAAATGCCCAAAATAGCAACTTCTGGGGGTCCTGGGGATGCTCAGGGTTTTCCCCTCTTCTGGATGCGGGCTGACAGCTGATGGTTGAGGTTGCAGCCCTGGACATCCCCCGAGCGTGCCTCCTAGCCCCTCTCCGTGCCCCCCCCTTACCCGTGCAGCCGGTGATGTTGGTGGCTCCCACCGGTCCGAAAGCATCACCGCGGGGACACAGGTCACAGGAGAGCTGCCCTTCCTTCTCCTGGTAGGTGCCGGGGGGGCAGGGGACGCACTGCTCCGTCTGGCCGTGGTAATACGTTCCCTGCGAGCAGCTAACTGAGAGCCGGGGGGGGACGTCAGTGATGCGGTGGGTGGGAGGTTGTCACTGCCGGGGGGGACGCGGACGGTTCCCCCGCCCCGGGCACCCCACGATGCTCCTTACCACACTTGCCACCCAGGCGCTGCTGGCCCGGCCCGCAGCTCTCCTGCCGCTCCGGGGCCACGCTCAGCTTCCTTGCCACCTCGTACTCCATCCCCGCAAAGCGGAGCAGGAACCGCTCCTGGTTGATGGATTTCTTCAGGGCTTTGATGGCCGACTTCAGCTTTTTCTCCACTCTCTGTCGCAGGCAGTGCAGGTTGCAGCTGGCTGGGGGTGTGGGGGGGGAATGGGGGTGCAGGGGGAAAAAGGGATGCAGTGAGAAAGGAGGGATGGAGAGGGAAACCCAGCAGGATTAAAACCACCTCCCACATGCTCAGTTGCAAGAGCTGCCCAACACATCCCAATCCAGTGCGGGGTGAGGACTGGTTCGGCTCTCCTTGCTGCATGGGGATGGCACCGTCCCCCTGGTCCCACCGTCGGCCATCCCCCTGGTCCCACCACCCCTGCCTGCACCCGAGACGGGCCAAGCCAGTGCCGTGCCCACCTGTGATCTCCTCCGGCTTGATCTCTGCCTCGAACTCCAGTGTGATGCGCGTCACCTCCTTGTTGGAGGAGTTGCGAGCCCGGCGGCCTTTCCCCTTCTTGGACGAGTCGCACTTGAGGTTGACGAAGGCGACCTGGCAGTCGGAGCAAGGTGCCGAACTGCCTGCACCTGGGGGGACATGTAGTCAGCACCTCATCCCTCCTGGGGGGACGGGCATCCCCGCCACCCCCCTGCCATCAGACCTCACCTTGCGCCCCAGCCTTCCCGGCCTCATCCTGCTTGCCCTTGGCCCGCGGGTGCAGGTGGCACTTGGCATCCTTGATCTTGAAGGAAGCCTTTTGCTTGATTGGCGCAGCGACAGTCTCTAAAAGAATAGGCGGGTGCTCAACAACCCCGGCGTGAGGCAGCCTGGCTAGTGGTGGCCATGGGCAACCTGGGAGCCCCCTTACCGAGGCACTGCTGGCTGCCGTTGGTGGGTCTCTGCTGGCCGCCCTGCCGCAGGACGGGGGTCCCACAGCTCACCGTGTAGCTGCTGTCGGATTCTGCGGGAAGGAGGAACGGGGGTCGGGGGATGCTGGAGCGGCTGCCCGGTCCCCATGATGCTCTGCCAGGGTGATGCAGGGAGGCACGGCTGCGCCGTGGGGGGACGATGCCCAGCATCCCACCATGGGTATCCTGCACCAGGGACCCATCCCACAGATCTACACCCAACGATGAGCCCTCCCGAGCAGCCACCTCCCTCCCTCACCCCGGCTACTACTTGGGTGCTCTGCACCCTGGCTGTGCAGCCGCTCCTCTCCCCCTCCAGTTTGGGTCATGCAGGGAAATGGGGACCCCCCCTGCCTGTGCCGGTGGTGGCACCGGCGCCGATACCTGGCAGAAAGTGGGCCTTGGAAGCGCAGGTGAGGGCACAGCTGTCCTTCTTGCCCGTCTTGTTGCAGGTGAGGGTGGCCCGCGGCGGCACCGAACCTGGCAGGCATTTCACCAGCTCTGAGGGACACGCGCCGGCTGGTGATGACAAGCGGGGATGCCCGTGGCTGGCACAGCCCAGGGCCCCGCGAGGGACCCCCGCACGCTCTCAGGTCACAGGGGGATTCACCGGAGAGGAGATGGTGCCAGAGCACGGCACAGGGACCCCAGATGAGCATCCCAACCCTTCAGCTCCTCTTTGGATGTGAGATGTGACTGCTGGGATTTCAATTTTTTGGGGGGGGGGGTAGCCTGTCCTCAGCGAAGGGGAGGCAGTCAAGTACTAGGGCATAGCCAGAGCCAAGAAAACAGCCCCCAGCCCCTTTAGGGACATTTGCTGGTGCAAAAGCTCACGGCCAGCCCCAAGTATAGTTGAAAAAGCAACGAGATGACCAAGGGCAGAGGGAGCAGGGCAACAACTTACAACACTTCTCATCCAGACCCATGCGGGATGGACATGGGGCCCCAGCCAAAAGCAGCCCACCCTGGAGCATCGCTGCACTGGGATGCCCCAAAACCTCTGTGCTCCCCCTGCCCTGCCCTTAATCCCAACAGCCCCAAGTGCCGGAGGGGCCACGGGGCATCAGGAGCATCCCCAGCCATCGTGTGTCCTGCCCCGACATACCTATACAGTCCTTTTTGTTCCAGTGCAGCTTGCAGCCGGCGGGACAGGTACACTGGTAGCTGCCGGGCGTGTTGATGCAGCCGAATTTGCAGCCCCCTCGGTTGATGCTGCATTCGTCGATGTCTGCGGGGAAGAAGGGAGAGGAGGTGGGCGAGGGGCAGCCGGACCTCCCCCCCAGGGCTCCGACACCGAATCGCTGCATTGTCTCAGGGCTGTGATTTTGGATGGATAAATTGCATGACCCATGCCCAGCTGGAGATGGGGGACGTACACCCCAGGGCACTTCAGCCGTGCCTCCTCCCTGCAGCCACGGGGACAAGGGAAACCCCGACTCTCGGTGTCCCCAAGGGCCGGGTGGTGACGGGTGCAGCCCACCCAGGCTGAGCCCGGCCCCGGCCCCACGGCGGGCTGGGGAGCTGTGGGGGGCGGCAGACGGAGCCGACATGGAAGCACTTAGCAGCCGAATTCAAAAGGCAGCTGCTCAGCAGCTCCGGCCCCTCTCTCCACAGCGGGGACCCTCCGCCCCAGCCCGAAACTGGGGGTCAAATCTTCCAGGTCTGGCATGAAGCAGGGGTGGAGATGGGGAGCGGCCAGCAATGGAGCTGCCCCCCAAACACCCGTCCCTGCCCGGCTCCCCCTTCTCGGGAGCACCGGTGGGAGCCAGCAATCCCTCCGCCGCGGGGTCACACCGAGAGCATCCCTGGGGCCGTGCTGGCTCACGCCGGCTGGGCGTTTCGGGAGCAGGAGGAGGGTCGCCCACCCTCGCCGGCCAGGCAGCGCCGGAGCACCCGGCCTCGTGCCACCGTCTCCCTGGGCCGACGGCACCGCTGCCGCGACACGCTCCAGCAACCCTCCCTAAAGCGTGTTTCATCTGCCTCCCCGCTTCCCGGGGCGCTGCACGCCCCCGCCCTTGGGAGCTATCTGCCTTGTGAAACTTAAATCAAACCCTTTTGATGTTTCCCTTCCCACCCCGTCCCAGCTCCCTGCCAAAAACGCCGGGGATTTCTCCCTCTCTCCCGCTGCAGACAAGTCGCAAATTGTTCCTGTCGCTCCGTTTGAAGTTGCAGACACCAGCGTCTGGCTGCGAGCCCCCTCCCTGCCTGGCCCCAGCTCGGGGTACATGGGGAACCCACCGGGTGAGCGGTATCCCCAAGGGTCCCACAGCAACCGTGCCGTGGGGCTGCCCCATCCCTGGGTGCCCCATGGGACCCAAACCCGGTGGGGTGATGGGCTCCTCCTGCCAGCATCCAGCCGGCCCTACCTCCGCAGTGGGTGAGCCCGTAGAGCGTGTAGCCCTTGTTGCAGAGGCACTGGAAGCTACCGGGGGTGTTGATGCAGAGGTGGTCACAGGTCCGGTCGAAGGAGCACTCGTCGATATCTGGAGGAAAGGCAAGGGGGGAAGGTGAGGGCTGGTGGGGCAGAGGGGCAGCCCCCGGCACAAGGGCTGTCCCCTTCCTGCTCCACCTGCTCCAGCAAGCTGGGGGCTGCACTGGGATGCTCCAGGGATCCAGCACAGGATGCTTCAGGGATCCAGCACTGGGATGCTCCAGGGACCCTGCACTGGGATGCTCTGGGACACAGCACTGGGATGCTCTGGGGACCCAGCACCAGATTGCTCTGGGGATCCAGCACCGGGATGCTCCGGAACATTGTGCTCCCATCCTGCCTGCCTCCGAGCTCCCTCTTTGCCCACTCCAGCTGCTGCTACATGGAAGCAGCAGCCCACTGTCCCAGCATCTCCCCCTGCCCTAAGCTCCTGCAGCCCCTCTGCACCTCAAACGGGCCAAACAGGGCCAGCACTGTGCCCTGGGCACGGGGTGGCTGTGAGAGCCACTGGCTGTGGCCCAGCCAGGGCACTGCCCCGTGCCAGGGAGAGATGCTGCGTGGGCAGATCCTGCCCTGGGGATGGTGCCAGCGATGTCTGCTCGGCCCCGCGGGGCACCTCGCCAGGGCAGGGAGGCCCTGGCTGGGTGGATGAACCCACCCTGGCGGGTTTGAGCATCATTTCATTGGCTTCATTAAGTTAATTGCCGTGCTCGCGTCAAACTCCCAAGAGCGTGGAACCTGGACGGAGATGAAAGCGGTCGCAGCCCCGAAGCGCACCAGCCCCCTCCTTCCCCGGCCGCGCGCTTTTGGGAGGCAACACTTGGGCTCACACACACCCACCGTGTCGGCCTTGGCCGCAGGCTGGGGGGGCAGAGCCCCGTGCTCCCCCCGGGGATGGCCCAGTGACCTTCCAGGTCCTTTAAACCTGCTGGGTTTAGGTGGGGTGTGCAGGAAGACTTCGGGACAGGGAGAAAAAAGGTGGGAAAAGCAGCGCAGAGCAGCCAGCTCCCTCCGGAGCAAGCTGGATGCATCTTCCCGCTCCCCTCCTGCCCTCCAACAGATGGGGAAAGGAGGAACGCTTTTACAAAAGCCACTGAAATCCTTGCTCTGCCTCGATGCAAAAAATGGTGCATCCCCGAGCAGGGCACGATCCAGCCCCTGCCACAGGGTGGCTGGCAGCGGCGGAAGAGGCAAGGCAGGACATGTCCTGCTGCTCTTCCCGTTATCCAGCCCAAGAAAACAGTGGCCTCTCAAGAGGGAAGCAAGCAGCCAGTGCATCAGTGTGTGCGCTTTAGCAGGGAGCTACAGTTGTGCTGCTGCAGGATTGCTAGCAAAAACTTTGCGCAATAAAGTGGAGAAGCTTGGGAGCAGCCCAGAAATGCCAGGCTGGGTGCTGAGCTCAGGATGTCCTCCCAGGACTCATGGGGTGCTGGTGGGGCCCCTGGTCCCCTGCCACGGGTGCTCCAGAGCAGAGCCGACAGCTCTGGGCTCAGGGTGTGCTCACTGCCAGGGCTGCCGGCGGGGACGCTCCCTGTGCCTGGACAGAGCTGCATCCCAGCTCATGGGGCTGCCGGGAACATCATGACCATCATCCCAGCCCTGAGTAAGGCCAGAGGATTTCACCTGGCATCTGCCTAATTGCTGGCTTTAATTCTGCCGCGAGAAGAGACCAGAAATCCCCAACTCGGGAGCAGGGCTGGGATGGCAGCCCAGCTCTGCAGATCAAAGGGCTAAGCCTCAGACCAGAACCCAAATCCAACACTAATCCCCCGAAGGATGTATGCGGTGCAGAGGAAAGCAAAAAGGAATGAATAACCGGGCCAGCGCTCCTCCAGCAGCAGCTGTGGGAGGGCTGAGAAACGCCGGAGGGCAGGGAGAGGTGATGTCCCCAGGCAGGGCAGGGTGCCAGGGTCTCGCTGCCCCTTACCTTGGCAGTTCCTCTCGTTGATGAGCAGTTTGTAGCCCTTCTTGCAGCTGCACTCAAAGCTGCCCACCGTGTTCCTGCAGATGTGGTCGCAGCCGCCGTTGTTGAGCCGGCACTCGTCGATGTCTGGTGGGGACAGGGGACATGGCATCGTACCCCGGCTGGGCTGCTCGGCTGGGAGAGCGGGGTGCTCCCCTCCGGACCCCATCCCCACCAAGAGCCAGCAAACAGAGGAAACGCTTTGGGCTCTGATGGTCACCGGAGGAATGTGGCTGCTGGTTTTATCTGGGTGTATTTGGGGAGCTGATGCATGACACTGGGGAAGGCCAGGGCTCC
Organism: Haliaeetus leucocephalus; assembly: GCF_000737465.1. Classification (NCBI taxonomy): domain Eukaryota; kingdom Metazoa; phylum Chordata; class Aves; order Accipitriformes; family Accipitridae; genus Haliaeetus; species Haliaeetus leucocephalus. The sequence continues at coordinate 2,678,749 of NW_010973436.1, forward strand.
TGGGCTCAGGTCCTCTTGGAAGTTGTGCAAAAGGCTTAATTTCTGCAGGTCTCAGCATCCCCCAGAGCAGAGCCAGGGGCCAGGGTCTCTGAAAGAGCCTCGCAGCTTGGGGAAAGCACCAGACCAGAGTATGCAGAGTCACAGGTTTGGGCTGGGGGCTACTTTTGGGGACCAGGAGCAGCAGGACGAAAGAGCAAACCGGGAGGGGACACTCCCTCCTTCAAAAACAGCCGCTTGACAAAATAAATACTTTTCAACCCTCACCTCTCTGCTTGCCATCTCCTTCCTGCCATAAACAAAGCTAAAAATGACAATTACTGCAAAGAGCCCCAACAACTTGGAAAGAGGCCGGGACTTGGTTATTTGGTTGGGTTTTTTTCCTTTTTCCACTAATCACAAAATTTACTGCTAGGAAATGACCTGTAAAATGGAAGGAGACCAGGAAGAGGCAGCCGCCTTCCCCGTCCCTCCATCCCCCAGCTGCCAGCGCCAGGGCGGCAGCTCTGCCTCTCTGGGGCTGGGGCTTTCTTTTTATGACTGCAAAGGACCGAGCTGTAAACCAGCCCGCAGCCGTAATAAAACCCCCAGACACAGGGGACGTGGCTCTGGGTTATTGCACGTTCCTGGAAACTGCAGAACTGGAGAAGGGAGGGGGTATGTTCTGATAAAATAACAGGGGGCAAGGGGTTTCTGGAAGCAGTCAGCAGGTAGACAGGCAGCCGGCAGTGGGACAGGCTTGCATTTCAACCGGGGTCAAGTTCCCAGAGCTGCCAAAAGACACAACGCAGGCATCGGCCAGCCCCGGGGTCGCGGCGTCCCCTTGCCCGGGGGGGTGTCAGGTTTGGGTGGCTGGGGTAACCAGTCTGGACTGTTCCCCCTTGCAGAGGCAGGTAGATGGGGATGTCGGTGGGTGCGTGCAGAGGCACGTGGCATCCCGTGGTGTCCTCCCCGAAGCGGGACACGGTGCTTGGACCCGTCCGGACAGTGACTGCAGAGAGACTTACGCATCTCAAATTCCCAGAGTGGGTATGGATTTCCTGCACGCCCAGACCTTACCCATGGGGAAACTGAGGCAGCGGGGTGGAGCAAGGTGGGATGGGACCCTCCAGCCCCACAAGTACCACGCCATCACCTCTGACTTGACCTGACTCCCCTTTCCTCCTCCCCATAGGCTTCCCGGGGGAGCGGGGCCGACCGTGGTGCCTTCAGCAAGGCGGCTGAGTTCTCGCGCCTGGGGGTGATCCCCGTCCCCATCCCACGGATGCAAACACCAAGCAAGCCAAGGCTGTGGCCAACGTCGAGCCGAGCTAAAACTGCACCTTTTCTAAGGGCACCGAAGACACGAGGAGGGGTCTGAGGCACCCACGGGTGAACACCCCGGCCCCGCTCGCACTCACTTACCTTTGCACGTCTTCCTGTCGGGCTGGAGCATGAAGCCCATGGGGCAGCTGCAGTGCACACCCGTGGCCGCGTCGTGACACTTGCTGTCGCAGCCCCCGTTGTTCACAGCACACGTCTCTGCACGGAGAGGGGAGAGAGTGGCCGGGGTGATGGACCGGTGTTTAAAAGTCGGGGGGGGGAGTCATGCCACCCAGATGTCCCCATGCCACCCAAACATCCCCATGCCACCCAGTTGTCCCCACACCACAGCCTGGGAGAGGCAGCAGGTGCAAACCTCCCTGCAGAGCCCACCAAAACCGCCCTTGGCTTTTCACACAGCCGTTAACAAGGTCACAGAGCCCCCCAAATTAATAAACATCCCGGATACAGAGCGCGAGGGCCGGGGAGGGTAAGGCATTAATGCTTGGTGATCCCGCAGCATCTTCTGCCTCTGCAGATGACCCAGCGCTTGTTGCCTTCCCATCGCATCCGGGTGCTGCTTCCCAGGGATTTCGGTGGTGAAATAAGGGCTCCTGTGATTCATCCCACATTGCAGGCAACGCTAAGGGAGGAAAAAGCCCCCAGATTTCCTGGTTCCCCATCCAAACCCCTGCGCAACCCTCCCACCTTCCAACAACCTGCTCTTATATACTGGGTATCTGCATTTAAGGCAGAGAGGGGAGTGGGGACAGCCCTGTCCCCTCGTTAGAGGATGCTTTATTAATTGCAGGCAGGCAGCAGAGTAGCACCCAGTCATCCCAGAGAGGACGGGGTCAGGGACACAGGCAGGGACGTGCAGGCAGAGCTGCTGCCTGTTGCGAAACAGCCAACACTCAGGGCGCTGGGAAAAGCGGAGGTGGTTCAACAGAGGCTCTACGCTCCCGAAACGCATCGGCTTTTCAGCTGACGGAGGGAAAAGCGGCTCCATGGGATTAATCCCGCCATGCTCAGCCCCCACGCTGGCATTGGGGCTGCGTGTCCCCCAAAAACAGGGTCTGGTGGAGTCTAGCTTTGGCAGTTCCAATGAGGAGGAATTGAATTTCTAAGTGACAAAGTCACAGCACTTGCTGTGCAAAACACACCCAGAGCCGGGTCTCGCTGGGGGTGCCCAGGCTGCGGCTCCCCAGGGATGCAGGTGCGCAGCCCCAGTCCCCTGGCGAGATGGCAGCGGGGGGGGGGGCCTGTCCCCCTTGCTGCCACCACAGCCACTGGGCTACAAAGCCACCAGTGACCCCCCGCACTGCTGGTCCCTAACCGTCACCCGCCATTCGGGCACGCTGGCCGGTCCAGTGTCGCAGGCTAATTTGGGAGACGCTTTGTATAATTAGAACACACACACACAGAGGCAGGCAGCATCAGTGGAAAAAAAAGACCAATTTAAAAAAAAAAAAGCTAATTATTTCAGTATTATCAAAGTCAGCTGTTGCTGGTAGGACTAGAAGGGACACTAATTTAAATGGAGCATTTTCAGCTTGACAGCTTCCCTGTGAGATCAATCCTCAATTTCAGTCCTAACCACCAGAACAATGGTTTGAAGTGCATTAAGTTGTTCACAAAGGATAATAAAATATTCCTTTCAAAAGGATGGTTGCTTGGATAAATGAGGCATTTGGGCTTCAAGGAACCCAAGATGAAAATGCCTTGAAGAAATTCCTTGGAAAGAGCAAATCCCAGGTTCTCCCACTCTTTGCGAGCGCCGCATGGGGTGGGAATGACTGAACCATCCAACCATTTGCTGCAGGGCGAGGGAGCTGGGATCGCTCTGTGCTCGTCTTGCCGCTGCTATTTTTATGATGTCCCATAATAAGAGAACAAAAGGGACCATTTTATGAAATTAATAGCCAGCACAATTACAAAACCTAATGGCAAGGGAGGGATTTCTGAAGATATTATTCCTCCAGCCAGGTCCTCGTGCCACATGCAGCCTGGCCACGCCGGGACCGTCCCCCCGGCTTCCCGGTGACACCGGGGCGAAGAGCATGGTGTGGGTGACACCATGCCAAAGGGAAGGGAAACTTTCTGGAAGCCCGATGAATTATTTAATGCCAGCCTTTGTTTCAGCAGCTGATGCAGAAGCAGCCCAGGGAGGATTGATTTAACAGGGTTGCCGCCGAGATGAGACGATGGGCTCGGCGCGGGCACTGCTTTTGGCGGGATCGGGGAGCCGGAGAAGCGGCTGCACCGGGGAGGACAGGGCTCTCTGGGGAGCACAGTGCTCTGGGCATGCTTCACCATGCTCACAGCCTCCTGCAGCGCTGAAGCACCCATCTCCCCTCCCGGCCCCTTTGCACCTTCAGGAATTTCGGCTGAGACGTAAAGCAAGCCTCACCCGCCATCCCCTGCAGGATGCGGCCGCTGCCTGGGGCGTGCATGGGGTGGGAGCTGAGCCGGCATGGCTGGGACACCACTGAAAACCCTTTTGTAAAGAGGGGCACCATGTCCTAGGCTTGCAAAAAGCTTGGAGGGGGCTGCTGGGGTACCTGCGAGGCAGCCGAGGTGGGGTGGCTGGGGCCAGGCACTGGAGCGGGGCCCCGGGAGAGCGGCATTGTTCGGCGGTGCCGGCAGCCCGGGGGCTGCTCCCAGCCTGGTGCGAGCCAGCGTGACTCACCCAACCACACAGGGCTTTGGCGAGGGCCTCCATCGCTCGGGGAGGGAGAAGACAAAGCAGCTTGCACACACACACACTCTTTCCCACCCTCCTCCATCCCAGCTACAGTCTCGCTTCCTGACCACCGTGCCGTGGAAATCCTCACCCCACTTGACACCCTTCACCGCGCCAGCCGTCACCGGGGTCCGACGGAGCCCCTGCCCATGCCCCCGCAGCACCCTGCCCGCACACGCTCCGGCTTCGCCTCCACCTGCCGGGAAGCGGCAATCGCAGCAGGATTGCGATCCCACAAGCCTAAGGAGATAATTGCGCGGTAATCGGAGGGATTACAGCCGCGTTGGCTGGAGCTCGGTGATGGCACGGAGCTGGGGTTCCCCCCTTCTCCCACCCCTGTGGGAAAGGCTCTGCAGAGCCCCCCGAAAGCCGCGGTTGGTGCTCCCTGCCACCGGGGAGCTGTGCACCCACAGCTCCTCCTGGATGTGCCAGGAGTCTGCATGCACCCAGCACATCCATGAACAAGATTCTCCACCGCAGACAAGTCACTGCACCTTCAGACTGCCTTGGTTTCCTTGTTGGCAGAGCAGAGGCATCGCCTTACCTTTATGAAGGGCTTAGAGACCCGACGGGGGTTGCAAAGGAATCCTTGGGGAAGCAGACGAGGTGCCGAGCCCAATAAAGGGTCATCGCAGCTCTGCAATTTGCTGCAGCTCTGGGCTAGGTGCCCCTGAGCACGGTTAGCAGCTCTCCTGGGCCAAACTCTGGGACACTCTGAATGTCCCCGCACCCACAGAGGGGACCGTCCGTGAGTGGGTGGGCTGTGGGTAGGGGCAACTTTGGGAGCGCACAGCGCAGAGACGGGCACGAGCATCCCCCTCCCCATCACGCAGCCGCCGGCAGCCTCTCGGGCTTGCTTGGCGGCGGTGGGGGGGTGGATAACCATTGCCGCAGCCACTGGAAAGCGGATTATCACCCCCTGCACCGGGCTGGATCGATCAAAGCAATGCGAGAGCCCCCGCCTCATGCAAGCGCAGCCAGGGGAGGGTTTCTTTCTCTGTCCCCAAAAGCAAAGTCAGCCTGCAGCCCGAGGCCAGGCTTGCTCTGCAGGGTTTAAAAGCAGCAGTGGGGGACAAGGTTAGTGAGGCATGCGGTTAGCGTGACAGCTCAGCCCCCCGAGCCCGGTTATGATCTCGAGATGAGAGACCGTCTACGGTTAGACCCCTTTGTAGAGATAGAGAGAACAAAAATATTTACCATTAGAAAACGTCTCAAGGATAACGTGTTGCTGGAAGTGTCTCTCCCCTGTTTAACATTATAAAAAAGTGATTTAGAAACAGTGTCCAGCAAGGAGCTCGGTTGGTGTCACACGTCAATGGGTTTGACTCTGCTGCCTTTCCAGCCTGGTGGAAATTGTCCCTTTGGCTTTTTCTCCCCCCCACCTCCCAAAAGAGCTAAAAGCTGAGGTTTGTGTCCAGTGCTATCAACTCCTCCATCACCCTGTCCAAAGCATCCCGTGTCCCACAGCCTCTCCAAACCCCCTCTGGTTTCGTGCTCTGTGTTGGGCTGGCTGGAACCCCATGCGAGAGGGAGGAAGCGCGTTACGAGGAGCGTTAGTGCAGCCCGTTAGTCTGGGGAGTCGGGTCCTCGTCCTTGCCAGAGCAAAACCAGTGTGTGCTGGGGTGGATTGCAATCCCTGAGAGGAGCTGTATGGATGCTGCACAGCCATGGTCTCCGGAAAGGCGACCGCGTCCCACCGGTGGCACTTGCACCACTTGGATTTAGCAGCCAAGCTGGAGGTGAGCCCAAATTTTGGGTGTGCTTGGGCTGCTCAGCCTCACCCGTGTGTCGGTGCGCCTGGGTGCGGGGAACCCTGGCAAGGCACGGCACAGCCCCAGGGTGCTGAGTTCCTGAGGGAGTGTGTGGGAGCCTGGGGGGGACAAATGGCCAAGAAGGGGCTGAGAGCAGCCTGGGCAAAGCCACAGATCCCCAAATCGGTGTTAAAACACCCAGGGATCACTTTTGGGGATTGTGCCAGAAAATTAGCTTGACCTTTGCCCTGCAAAGGAAACTCTGCCTGGCACCACCCATCCATGGCTGGGAGATGTCCCTTCTTCACCCCGGTCATTCTGGGAAGGGGACAAGGCACCCCAGCACTTCTTTTTGCTCCCATGTGGGGACAGAGCCCCATGGCAGTGCTGGACCAAAGCCGGAGAGCCCCCGGGTGAGCGTGGGGCTGGGGTGCTCAGGGCATGTGGAGCCCATCACCCACGGGACCGAGGGGAGACGAGTGCATCCCCGCTTAGTGAGAAACGATGCCGGGTCCGTGTGGAGGGGAGGATGGTGGAAGGGGAAAAGAAGGGAAACGCAGCCCCCGGCTGTGCCTGTGCTGTCCCGGGAGGCTGAGGGCAGAGATTCAGCAGAAGGGACACGGGATGCCGAGGCTCTGCAGGGACCGTGTCCTCCTCGGGGAGGTCGATGTGTGCGGAGCAGCATGCACGGCATGCCCACAGCCACCCGCCTCGGATCCCCGTGCCCTGCTTTCCCCTTCCCAGAGCCCTCCTACGCCGCATTCCCTTTGCTCTAGTGTCCCCGGCATTGACCCGGCAGCGGGGTCCGGTGCAGCCCCTGCTCCCGGCACTGCTCCCGGCACTGCCGGCTTCACAAAGCTGGGGAGCATCACCGGTGCCGCCGCAAACCGCCCGGGTGCGGGTGAGGAAATCGGCCATAAAACTTGAGCTGGTTTAGTTTCCTTCTCCATCTAATCGTATTTCCTTCCCATCCACCACCTCCCGCTCCACCGGTGCTCGCCGTGAGCCGGGGGACAGCGACGGCCCTGCTGCACCCCAGATATCTGTTCGAGGGAGCTGCAGTGATGCCCTGGCTTGCAAATCTTCCTGGAAAGCCTAAATCTGCATCAACCTCCACAGCCTGGTTTGCATCTCCCTGCGGGCGCTGCACCCTGGGCTGCTGGAGGGTGATTTTATGTGCTTTTCTTTTTTTTTTAAAAAAAGGCTGGTTTTTGAGCACATATATAAATACATAAGGTCATCGGCCTCCCCTCCCGGCTCCCCCTCCCCCTCGAGCCTGCAGACATGTTGGGAGCCATTAGGGCTGGCCCCACTTTGCTCAGAGGCATGTTATTCATTATCTGCATTTTTAAAAGCAGCAATAAAAAGCGGAAAAATGAAAAACACCGGCCGTGGCCTAATGAAACTGTCATTCAAAGGGGCTGATCGTGCTTCCTGCCGCGTGGTGTGATCTGAAGGGAACCTGGACCAGGGGCCTGTCCCGGCAGCCCATCAAACGCACCGCGTACAATTTCAAAGCCCATGGCCCGGGGAGCGAGTTTGCGTTTCCCCTTGCTGGAAACTTTATTCCCCTTGAAATGATGAAATATTTCAGAGGAAATGGGGAAGGGGCGGCGGAGGGAGCGCCGGGGATGGGGGAGGGCTGTTTGCTGAGCCCCAGCTGTAAAACAAGAAAGGGTGGTTATAAATATCTGAGCAGGTACCTCGGCCGTAAATCTGCCGGCCGGGCATCCCTGCGGGGCAGCTGCCGGCTCCCAGCGGCCGGAGCACAATCCCACAGTGTTCCCGCGGCAGGGCTGGGGGGCCGAGAATCCCCGGGGGGATGCGGGAGGCAGGCAGGCCCCTTCCTGCGGAGAGGGGGCTGCAGACCCGAAAGGGATGCGAAAGGCACGGCGGTGAGTTTTGGGCTGGTGCTGCTCCTAAAATCCTCCATCCTGGTGTTTGATTTCCCCCAGGAAGGTGGGTGAGGGGAGAGATCACGGCGATGTACCGGCTCTGGTTGGGGGATGCCTCCCCAGCAGGTACGGTGCACGGCATGGGGGTGAAAGGGGAGATTTTGGCCAAGGCCATGAGAATGAGCAATTTTGGAAACCCCCAAATCCCACCCGCACAACTGTGGTACCCGGGGTCCGAGTGCTGAGACTCTCTGGCAAACAGACCCCTCTCAAGCATCCCCCAAATCACAAGATGCTTCAGAGAGCTGCTCTCCCACCCCCTGCACCCAGCAGGTCAGGAGCATCATTTCGGTGTCAGAGACCTCGCACCAACACAGACATCACACGCGCAGGGACCACCATCCAGGAGGAATGCACCAGCTGATGCACCCCCGGGTCCCAAAATCCCCGTCGGAGGAGCGCTCCCCACCCCGGGCATAGCAATAACCCCACGGGAAGGTCCTCATCGGGTGGGATGGGATGCAGCGGCCGCGGGAGCAAATATAAGGACGGCGGGGACAAGGGGCTGCAATGCGAGCGCCTGCCAGCAGCCAGGAGGGCCTGGGATTAATCCTGGAAGCGGGCTGGGTGACAGTGGTGACGTTAAGGTAGCAGGCAGCCGAGCTGACAGGAAGGAGGGCTTTGGTGGGGGCTCAGCCCCGAGCATCCCTCGAGCTGGCGGTGAGCAGCCGAGGGTTCGGGGGGCTCCTCCGCCACTTTCCCTGAGGACGGAGCTGTCTTTGGAAAGCGCAGAGGGTTTTCTGTTCAGGCACAGCGGAGACATGAGGAGCCAAAACCTCTCTCTTGCTTTCAATTCCTTTTCCTTTTTTATTTTGCAAAATAAGAACTCAAATGTCTAGAGCAATTTGTGGACTTAATCACTCCCTGAATGTAACATTTTTTTAAATCAAATCAGCTGTTAAACAGCACAAGCATATGAAACCAGTAAAACTTCTATCTCTGTTTGATGTTTTACAATTTGAAAACACACACAGGAAAAGGACAATTCTGGGGGTGGTTGAGTTGTCAGGTTGTTGGTGTTTTGGGTTTTCTTTGCAAGACAATTGCTCCTGAGCCGAGGCCCCGACGCCAAGTCCGAACAGATCGCCACGGTCAAATCTGTCCCCTCCATGTCCCTCCTGAATGCTGCCGGTGACAGTGACAGTAACAATTTCTAGCATGGGGACATCCTCACCCCTCTCTCTTCAGCAGAACGGAGGCAGGCACGGACCCCTGCCCGCACCCGGGCACAACCGATATGTCCCCAAATGTCCCCTCAAGCATCCCTGCAGCCACTTTCACTCCCCATGGTTGAGCAGCGACGCATCCCTGCACCCCACAGGTACCCGCAGCATCCCTCACACACACACCAAGCTTCTCTGATCTCAGCAAAAGGAAACGCCGCATCCCCAAAGCTTGAAAAAAACCCCCTTCATCAGGCCAAGAGCAAATTGCCTAGGGAGTAAGATAAGCCATCCCATACCCCGACCCATGTCCCCACGGCCAGGTGATGACTTGCACCTACCTATGCACGTCACCCCGTCGGAGTGCAGCAAAAACTTGACGTGGCAGCCGCACTTGGGTCCCTGGTCGGTGTCGTCGCAGGTATGCTGGCAGCCCCCGTTCCCGTAGTTGCAGGTCACTGCGGGAGGCAAAGCACCGGCTGTCACTTGGAGCCCCAGCCCTTCTCTTCCCTGCCCAGCATCCCCAAGCAGTAGCATAAAGCCAGCTTGGAAAAACCTCGTCTGTACCCTCGGAGAGATCCCTCCCTCCTGGATAATTTCTAGAGCCCTTTGACTTTCCCTGCAGGATCTTGGCAGATGCAAACTGTTATGTGGTTTCTCGCGTCTTCCCGTTTGCATATCTGCTAAATGCCACCGGTGGAGCCGGAGCAAAGGGGACCGATGGGCTGGTTGCCCCTGACCCTGGATCTGGTGTTACAGGGAAGGGTGGGACTTTCCCGAGCTCTGGAATGACTCAGGTGCTCCTGGGAATCCCTGCCAGCCCTCCCCGGGGGGCGAGGCGTACTGTTCAGTTAGCTTGGAGGGAAAATAGGCTCATAGGATTAAAACTCCATTTCATCAGCAATTTTACACGTTTGCTGCAGACAGCAAATGAGAAACAAAATAAAAATAATTGCATAAACATGTCCATATCTATTTAATAACCCTGGCAGTGCCAGTGAGATGCTGGCAGGAGATCAGACAGGCTGAGAGCACCACGACCCCCAGGGAAAGGATTCCTGCGCTCCTCCTGTGCCGATTGTACTCTCCCTGTTCATCTCCCCTTGGGAAAGCAAAATGGTGGGACAGGGGATGCTGCGCCTCTGGGACCCCCTTTAGCTGCCATTTCAGCCTGCTCAGTGTAAGGGCATGATGTCTCGTGGGGACATGGCAGAGCGGGATGCCAGAGGAAAATGAAGCCAGAGGGCTTCAGGCTCGATAAATCAACTAGTACCATGGGGGGGTCAGGGCTTTGCAGCAGGGCCAGGAGGGGTATTTACCACTGGGACAAGGTTAGGGGTCCCCAGGAGGCCGTATCCCCGTCCCTGGTGCATTCCTTACGTTTGCAGTCGCGCTGGTTCTTGGTGAGCTCAAAGCCAGGGCGGCACTCGCAGGCGATGCCCCCCTTGGGGGTCTCCCGGCAGATGTGGGCACAGCCATGGTTCTTGTTCATGCAGTTCATTCCTTCTAAAAGAGAGAAGGAAGCAAAGAAAAGCTCCAAAACCTTGCCAGCAATGGTCCACGGCAGCAGAAGGATGTCTGGGGTGGGACAGGGACAGGGAGATGGGGGCAATGAGGGGAAAACCTTGCAAAGCTAGGACCTTAGTGGGGACAGGATAACCCCAAGCAGTGCCTTGAAGGGCAGCACCTCCTGGCACAGAGTGGGTCAAGAAGGTGGGCAAAGCCACCCTGGAGCCTTGAACCTTTGATTCCCTCCCATTGCCTTGGGTGAGACCCCACTCCCACACCTCGGGGCAAGCAGCGGGTGTAGAAGCTGCTGCTGCCCACCAGCCCTGCCTGGCATCAACGGGATGGAGCGATGCATCTCCTTTTTGGAAGATGAAGAAGATGGGGTGAGCATGTTTGTGATTACAGACCCCTGGGCGGGCAGTTGTGGCATTGTTCAGCCAAGCAAGGAAGGGTTTGGGGGGGCAGAGCTGGCTGCTGGTGGGGAGAGCCATGGAGCTGCTCCACCGGGATGAGCCCCGGGGCATGCCCATAAGCTATGGGATGCATTGACAGCTTGGGAAGGGTTCACACGCTGGCTGCCCCTGGGAAATGAGGGTTTGGGGAGCTGCTGGTTCCCATTATCAGAGCTGCCATTTCGCCCTCGCTTACTTGTCCACAGCACCCTCTCACACCAGCCTCTCCTGGGACATGGGGACAGTCAGCTGCAGAAAGCCAGGTTCAGTGGATGCTGAACAGGGCATCAACAGGAGTTTATGAGACATTTAATAAAACCCACAGCAAGCCAGGGATGGCCCTCCGGGAGATGCAACCGCCTGCTCAGGGCATTTTTCTGGCAGAGGGAGGGGGTCTGCTCCTTTCCAGGCACACAGGGCTGAGCCCACCATGGGGTAAGCAGTGCCAGCATCAGGATGGAGGACTGGGCAGAGCTGCAAGCCTGTGGGGCGCCAAGAGCCTGGGCCAGAAGGGCAAGGGAAGATCCTTATGGGGTCAGGGCACCTTGAAGGAGGATGCTGAAATGCACCAAGCATGCACAGAAAGGGTTAAAAACCACAGGCTGGAGCCTGTGAGTGTCCCAGGTAGCTCCCCATCACCTGCCTGGCAGATCCCGCCTGGCTTGGCTCCAGGACAGGGCGATCATCTGTAATTGCAGTGGCAGTCGAGCCCTCTGTAATTAGAGCCTTCCGTCTCCAACCACACCAGCCCTCCCTTCCCTGGCCTCCATGCTGGGAACCCCCAACTTGTGGGGAGCCCCACTCCATCCCCCCAGCACCCTCCAGCCTGTCCCAGGGCCAGGAAGGTGCTGCAAACCCCTGTGCTCCATATAGCCCTGCCCTGGACATGCAATGCCCCAGGGACGCAGGGGACAGCCAAGTGCTCCCAGCCTCTCCGCTGAACAGCAGCTTTTCTCTCCTCCTCCTTTTTATTGCTGCTCTTTACTACCTGGCAGCATCTCCACCGCGTTCCAGGTACCACGGCGGACACAGAGACCTCTGAGGCTGACCCTGCCCTGCTGCACCGCTGCTCCCCTTCCTGAGATGCCACCTTCCAGAGAAGCCAGATCCCAACGGCCGGCAGTCTGCAGGGATCCCCCGGCACATCCCAGCAGAGACACAAGCTCTGGTGTCCGTGTGCCCTGGCTCCCATCCAGGCCGGGACGGCCACACACTATTTTCCTAAGACTCCCCAGATGATTCCACCCGGGCACAGCACCCTCCTCCGCTGCACGACACCAGGAGACAGCAATCCCTCAGTGCCTACAGCCACCGCCCGGGAAGGGATGCACCCCCTTTAATTCGTCCTCTCTGTGCAGCATCGTTATCTGCTCTTGCACCAGTGCAAGGACCCTGCTCACTCCTTTTGCTTTCAGTGGCTCCGCTGTCATCGTCGGGCTGAGCGCGACAGGGTTTAAAGGCACCGATACACAGCAAGCCCCAACCCCTGGCCTCTCCTTACTGGGAGGGACTGGCTGGTGCGAGGGAGAGGGTTGTGGTGCTGCAGGAGGAGGGTCCTGGGATCCATCTCCCAGCAGCATTTCATCCCCTCTGCATCAGGAGGGAGAGAGGAAAGCAAGAGGGAGATTGAGAAACAGAGAAAGAGCAGAGGAAAAGGAGAAAGCCTCCTGCAAGGGTAGGAGAAGAGAGACAAGGAGCTGGCAAGGACCCCAGCAGGAAGGAAGAAGTCGTAACATTGAGGTTTAGCTCTCTAATACCAAATGGTTCTGCCTTGGCAGTGCCCAAGGAGCCAGGAGTAAAGTCAGAACAGGCTTTAACATCGGACCCCAACTGGCCTCAGCTCTCCACTTTTTCCAGGCTCATAGCCCAGGGACCAGCTGCAACCCTCCCAGCAGCCGCTCCTGAGCCTGAGCTCAGGGACCACGTAGCAGCTACGAGATCAATCTCGGGGTGCAGAAGCAACACAGACCTCCCCAGGCCAACAACACTGCAGACGTTCAGCTCAAAAAATCAGCTCAAAAACCAGCACCTGCATCCCTGTCCCCAGTGGAGGCCACCCACTGCGTCACTGGGACAAAGGAGCAGCCAGCTCGTCCCTCCCAGACACACAGAGGATGGGGACATGGGAGATGGAACTGTGGCCACTGAGCTGTCCTGGGCTGGGCGAGATCCCCCAGGGAGCTGGAGGGACCGATGCAGCTGGGAAGGGGGAAGGAAGAAAGTAAAAACACTCAGCCGGCTTTGCCAAGCAGCAGAGATAAAAATCAGCAGAGATGCAAAAATCTCTCATTTCCTCTTATTTTGGCTAAGAGATTGCTCCAGACGGCAGCAATTTAGAGCTGATATCGAGACTAAGGGCTCGGTGCTTCACAAGACCTGGGAGGAGAAGATGAGTCTCGCAGGGTGGTGTGAGGATCTCCGGGTACCTTTTATTTAATAAAACGCTCTGGATATAGGATTAACGTCCTCCGTTTGGTATTATTGTGCTTGATAAAGAGCCCTGCGAAGATTTTGTTATGGAGATGTTTATTAGCCCCGTAGTATCCTCTCCCAATGTGCTCATAATAAATTTGCTTTTAAATTTGCAGCACCAAGAAGGGTCATGAACCAGCACCAGCACCCAAAGCCAGGCACTGTGCAGGGATGGCCAGGGATGATGGGGGACAGACCTGCCTGATAAATGCAGGGGATGGAGGGTGCCCTGCGGCGGGGAGATGCCGTGCACTAACCTTCGGGGCGCTGGATGCAGGTGTGCTGGTTGTCGCTGAGGAAGAAGCCCTCCCGGCAGAAGCACTCGTAGCTGCCCATCATGTTGACGCAGGTCTGCTGGCAGCCGCCGTTGCCCTCCGAGCACTCATCCAGGTCTGCAAAGTGAAGGTGGCAGGGGGTGAGCATGGCACGGTGGCACGCCAAGGGGATGGGGAGCTGGGTGTGACAGATTTGCTACATAGCAAATCAGTTCTGCTTTACATCTGTGATCCCTCAGCTAGAAGAAGCGGGGATGCTTTAGGGCTGCAGGGGATGAAGGCAAAACGTGTTAAGGGGTGGGTTGCAGAGGCCATACAGCTTCCCTGGCTGATGGGCAAAAAAGGTCTCATTGTACAGATGGGAGCACCAAACCACAGAGAAAGGGATTTTCCTTGACCTGGGACCCCCAAGCAAGCTGTGACCCCTTTCCGCAAAGCACCCGGGATGCTCGGCCGGGATGCCGGTTGCAGCCGCCCCCTGCTCCCAGCCCCTCCAAGCCGGCTGGGGATGCCTGCACTTCATTAGGGGAAGCTGGGAAACCTTAGCCCAGAGCGGGGATAATTACTTGTAAGGAGACTCAAATCCCCGGCAGCTCTGCTGCCCTTGTGCCTGTTTTGGTTTAACAAACCAAGACTGGAAGGGGCTCGAGATGTGCACCCATGGCAGCAGCAATGCCCTCGCCCCGGGCTGCTCCTGCTCCGTCCCTGCAAACCCCTCGTTTAATGAGGAGCCCGTTGCTCTCTCCAGAGGGTTTTTGGGGACAGTGGTCCAAGCTGAACCCACCAGTGCCCCAAGGTGCCAGAGCAACTGGGATGCTGGGCTCAGGCAGAAAGGCAAACCTCTGCCGTGGCCACCCCTGCCCCCTCCGCCCGCGGTCCCGGGGACGGGCGATGGCGTCGGGCTGGGGAGCGAGGGGCCCCGTGCCAAAGAAAACCTTCCGTGAACTTGAGCGTTGCAGAGCTGGCAGCCGAGGGGAAAGCTGAGCCCCACCAGCATCGGCCACTGGAGACACCGGAATAGAGTTTTGGTGACGGCACGTGCCGGGGGGGGGTCCCAGCCCTGGCCCCCCCCCCGGCACTGCCCTCCTCCCTGAGCGGCACGGCATGCGCCAAAACCCCTTGCTTTTGGGCAAAGAGATGGATGGACGGATGGATGCCTGAGCAGCGTGGGTGCCTTGCACCATGCCCCAGCTCCGGGCAAGCCCTGGGGATGCTGCAACCCCAGGGGATGCTGCAGTCCCGAGGGATGCTCGGAAATCAAGGCAGGGGCTGCAGCTCCAACTGGAAACTGCTGCAGGAGCAGAGCCAGGAGCACCCCACAAACCCGCTACCTTGGAAAGGAGATGTTGAAAACATCATCTCACACCCGGGTGCCCGTGGGGCAGGCTAGAGCTGACAGCCGGGCTGCAGCCAGACACAAAAGGGACGTCTTCTATGATGGCAGGAGGCTTGCAGCTTCCTCCGAGGCTCATCCCAGCCAAGCTATGTCCTGCAGACGCCAATAACTCTCCTCAAATCCCCCCGCTTATAACAAGGGCTTAATGTCTTGCGACTTCTCCTTCAAGCTCCGCACAAAAATGAGGAGGCAGCCGTTCAAACCCAATGGCTGAAATGAGACTCTGCCGCTCTAATACCTGTTTTATTAAATACAACAGAGATGGGCAGAAGCCAGCACGGCCCATGTCAGGACGGGGGCTCGAATTCCTGTCCTGGTTCAAAAGGTTGCCTGGGGTGGGTGATGGGGGGGTCGCTGGGCTCTGGTGGCTCGACCACTGCCCATGGCACCAGCAAAGCCTGAGCATGACCCTCCACTTTGTTCTGCTTCTCTTTCTTTTGGCTAAGAGGGGATGTTTGCAGGCTGGGCAAAGCACAGTCAGGATGGGGGGGAAGGACGATGGGGAAAAACCCACTGGGGTTCATCCCTGCTGCCCCCCGAAAGCAGCCGCTAAGCAAACCCAGCTGGAACACAGAGGGTCTCAACATCCTCATCTGTAAAATGGGTTCCAGGGGATAAACCTGCACCATCCCTACAGCAAAGCAACACGGCCAAGATGCCCCACTGAGACGAGCCGAGGAAGGGCTCAAGGGGGGAGCCGGGGCTGCCCCCACCCAGGTCCCCCCTCACCCAGCTGCTCCCCAGCCACCTCCATCCCCGCCGGTCCAACTCTGTAAACACATGACGTCTGCGGCTTGCCGAGCCCGGCTTTCCTTTCTTCTCCTTGGGCTCATCCTCCCCCGGGAGAGGAAGGCAGAGCCGCCCGCCCGCGCCTCCTCCCAGCTGTGTAAATCTCCCCCCTCCCCAAGGAGGCCGCAAAGATCCCGGTGATGGTGGTTAATGCAAAGCGTATGTGTCCATAATCCCTTCCCCCTCCTCCTCCTCCCAGTGATGAGCTCATTAATGACCTCTCTGCAGACACTAATTAGAAAATAGCATGAGCTCCAGGCGGAGGGAAGGCGGGCGGCCCCGTGCCCCAGTGATCCCACCCGCGGGTGCTGCGGGAGGAAGCGGGTGCCGGGGAGCGGGAAGCCCGGCCAGCCCCGGGGCTCTGCCGGGAGCTTTGGCTATGCCGCAGCCGGATGGAGTTTGGGGCGGTGGGAAGTGGCCGGGAGGATGCACGGCCGCTCCGTAGGCAGATGCCGGGTTTGTCTTGGCCCGGGGATTATTTACCCAGTCCCTTTGCTGGTTCCCATCCCCACCATATTTGCTATTAACTCATCTATTTTGGCAGGTGCAGGGCTGACCTCAAGCACGAGCGGAGCGAGCGGCAGGGCCCGGGTGAGCCCCGCCGGCTGGTCCTGCCTTCGGCAGCGGAGCAGAGCTGCCGGTCCGGCCGCTCGCCGCAGCAGGATGCGGCCGTGGGGAGGCTGCGACTCACGCCCAGCATCCCCAAACCCAACCCTCCCAGTCTTGCCTTACCCCAGCATCTCCCAGTCTATGGATGGACTCATGGAACAAGTTTTCCTCCCAGAACGGGGCATCCTGCCCCAGCATCACCCCCGTGCAATGGGGAGCAATCCTGTCCCCAGCAAGCCATCATGGTATGTGACATATGTGCAGCCAGCCTGCTGACCTGGGAGTGCCACCATGGTCCCCCGTCTCTGCAAGGGGTCTGGGGGGGTCAGAACTCAGGAGGTGCCCGGTAAAGAAAGCCAGCAGGCTGATCCCAAGGTGTTGAGTGGCTGCAACACACCGGCATCCCACCCCAGTGCGTGCCGGGGGCCCGTCCCTCACCTAAGCAGTTGTGGCCGTCGTGTGCCAGGCGGAAGCCGTCGTAGCAGGTACAGCGGTAGTTGCCGGGGATGTTGACGCACTCGTGGACGCAGCCCGCATTATCTTCCCGCTCGCACTCATCGACGTCTGCGGAGAGAGGAGGGCAGGAGAGCTGTGGGGCTGCCCTGGCTGAGGACGGACAACTCGCTGCAGGGGTGCTGCTCCCCATCTCCAGCGTGTTTGCGACCTGGCTGATATTGTGCCCTGGGCTCTCTGCTGTCTCTGCTTATTCCAGCAGGTCCCCAGCTCCATTATTACCTACAGCATCCCTCCACACCCTGCAAAAACATCCCCATCGTCCCCAGTCTAGGCCCTGGACTTCCAGATAACCCGCTGTCTTAAAGCCTCGGCACAGCGCTGTGCACTGGGAATCACACGGGATTTCCCCACAGTGGTGGGCAGAGCAGCCCGTCTCCATGGCGAAGCCTTGCTGTGCCTGGAGCGCGCTTTAATCCCTCTGCTATTTGTACTCAGCCCATCCCAAGCCTGGACCCGCTCCGAGCAGAGCCGGGAATTTTTCCCCTGCCCCATTCCTGCTTTCCTGCTGCTGCTCCTCCAAGAAGCCTGTTTTCTTTCACTCAGCTGCATATACCTATATCTATATCTATATCTACATTTACATCTATATCTACATCTACATCTACATCTATATCATCTGTATTTCTATATCTTATTTTTAAGCGTCTCACGTTTTAGCTGCTAACCCAGTTCTGCAGCCTCTGGGTTGGAAAACCTTCAGGAAAAAAACCCCAGCTTTGTTTAAAACAAGCCCCAGGTGATCCTCTTGGGCCTGGGCAGCCCCAGCCTTGCAAACATGGCTCTTTGCAGAGCAGGGGAGGGAGCACGATGGCTGCCACCACCACCAGCAAGGACGGTCACATTCCTCTCTGTCCCCATGCACTGCAGTGTCAACAGGGCAGGGGTTTGGGGCAGAAAAGGGGCAGAAAAAGTTTGCAATGGGCTGGGGTAAACAAGCAGCCTTTTTGCAAGGGCAGGGGACGTTGCCGATGAGCCACCGCCTGCCTTCGACCTGCCAGGGCTGTCACTCGTCAGAGGGGCTCCGGCTCCGGTGCCAGTGGCGCGCCCCTACCTTTGCAGTGCTTCCCGTCGCCGGTGTAGCCGGACTTGCAGATGCACTTGTAGGACTTGGGGGTGTTCTGGCAGATGGCATCGATGTGGCAGTTGTCGGTGCCCTCCACGCACTCGTCGACATCTGCAAGGGGAGAGGCAGGGGGAGCGATGGGGAGAGCCGGGGGGAGCTCTCCCCCATCTCCCCACGGGAGCCGTCGCTTGAGGTGATGAAACCAAGGAGCCCTCCGGCTTTTCAACCAGCCCATGAAGCAGAAAGGCTCGAGGGAACAACGCTGCCGCTTTGCTCCTTAGTGGCTTTGCCGCACCCAGCCCTGACGCAATGGCTGATGGGCTGGCTGTGGGACACGGTGCGCCGCTGAGTCCAATCCCGAACAGCACTACCTGTGTCCCCACTCTCATACAAGCCACCCTGAGACTCCCCGACCCTTTCACGTGTCTGATGATAGGCAACACCGCTCAGGCGCCCCTAGTCCAGGCTGGAGCCAGCCCAGGCAGAGGTGAAAGTCTCTGTCTCCAATTAGCTGTTTCCTGAGCCAACCAGTCACCCAAATAATCGTCATCGCTTTCTATTCTTAGGCGCTGAGGAATGTGCACGAATTAGCAGGGACCGCACGAAATAAACCTGGGAGCTGGGAGCGGGAAGCAGGAGGAGAACTGGGAAAAACACCAAGGCTTCCTCAGGGACACAGCCAAAATCCACAGACCTCCCATACCCCCTTTGCCCCTCAACCCACTTATCCGGGATGCAGTGCCATGGTACCTGGGACATCACGTCCAGAGCACTGGACGCCAGTGATGGCCTCAAGCGGCGATGCCCAAGGCTTTGCCATGGCAGGAGGCTGCGGGAGCGGAGGCTTTAATGGTATTTGGGAAACAGAGAAGCCTTGAGCGCATGGGGTGGAGGTTTGTGAGCAAGAGGCTGCTCACCTGGCTGCTCTCTGCCTTCTCTGGGCAGGCAGTAAGGGAGACGTGGTACCCCGGAGCGGGCACATCCCCCTCTCTGGCTGTCAATGCCTGGCAGCGGTGTAAGGCAGCTGGGTACCCCCGCAGGGGAGTCAGGGGCTGAGCATCGCCCGCGGCCCCTCGGGTACGGGCAGGGCTCCCAGAGCACCCTGGGCTCCCCACTCCGATTCCACGGGCACGTGGGGAGCGTCAGTGCTGCTCCCAGGGGGGAGGTTCGCCTCCACCGCCTCCCATGGGGATGGGGAGGGTCTCACCAGGGAAGGGGGATCTGAGGGTCCCTCCAGCTTCCCTGTACCCCATAAAGAGGAGCCTGAGGCTGCCTTTAAAAAGCTGCTTTTCAGCAACCTCAAGAACAGAAGTGCTCCAGAATGTCTCCAAAGACATGAAACATCCCTGCAAGCCGCGGGCGGGCAGGCAGCCCCACCAGCCCCACCGGGACGGGGGCCACGGCCGCGGGAGCGCCGGCCCGAGCCCTCTCCCGGCCACCCCGGTCGTTTTTTGCCGGGAGATGTGAGTCACCCGGCCGGGGGGAGGAGAGCTTTGCCTTTGCACCAGGGAGGCGGCACGTGCCTGTGCATTGTATAAATATTTACAGCCCGCATTCATATTTGTTATTTGACATTAGCCATGGCCCGCGGCCACCACGGCCTCCCTTGGGCCATTAATCACTGGCTGGAGGCTGACCCACCACGGCGGGGACGACGGAGGGATTGCATGGGAGACCTGCACCCCGCTCCTGGCCAGCACAGTCGCCTCTGGCACCCACGGCACCGGCCACGGTGCCGCCACGCCGCGACCACCCCAGCACCGGACGGCATCCCCGCGGAGAGGCTCGCAGCCTGGCCCGTGCCAGGGGTCCCGCGGGGGCTCAGGGGGGCCGGTGTTCCTTCGGGGAGCTGAGCGTGGCTCGGGTTCCGTTCCTCCCCAGCCAAACTTCACATGTGGCTGCAAACCCCATCCCTACCCCGGGGCACAGCTGCCCCACCACACCCCTGACCCACCTGCAAAGGCCCCATCCTACAAACCGAAAAGCACGTGCGAATAATCACCGGTGGAAAAAAAACCTGCAAAAGCCACAGGAGTGCAGAGCTCACTCCTTCCCAGCCACATTTTCAGGCTTAAAGAGCCTTTCGGCAGAGGAGGAAGCGCCTCCATGGCTGGCGAGCGCCGTTTGGCATCACAGTGACTTCGCCTCTGGCTCCAGCATCCCTCGCCAGGGCTCTCGGGTGGGTGGCGGGAGGGATGTGGCACCGGAGCGGGGGGACACGTGGGGGGCGTCGAGCACACGCTGCTTCGCAGGCAGCGGTGGGTGCGGGGACTTGACAGCAACGAAGCCGGTGCTGAACCAAAGATCTACCGACTTCGCAAATCCTGGTCCTGGCCCTGCATGGTTCGGAGCCCTCACTCGGCTCTTCCCCCTCCAAGTTATAAATCACATCGCGACGCTTCGAGTCGACGGTCTCAAGGTGAGAGCTGCTGGGTCCCAGCACCCCGGGCACCCACCCTGACATACAGGTGGGAACCAGCACCCAAACAGTACAGACCATCCATCAGCCCCTATCCCCTTCCCCTAAAAACATCCAAAATGTGAAGCTTCTACCAGACATCACATCATTGACATTTTCCCAGCCTTTTGCCAGAAATTTCACTTTTGGGGGGGGGTTATTTTCTATTTCTTTTTCCTCCTGCGCCCTCAAACTCAAGACAATGAACAACGACTGTGCGGCACTGAACACAATGCTGTGCCTTTCCCACTTGCACATGTATACTTTTTTTTTTTCCTATCTTTTTTTTCCATTCTGTAACTTAAAAACTTCTCTAACTTTGGAAAGATTACACAGCAGCAAAAGTACAAAAGAAAACATTATAAATTTGCCACTCTGTAATTTTTCCAAAGCTGGAGACATTCTGAAAGGTTACAGGATTATAAAAAAAAGGAAAAAAAAGGGGAAAAAAATGTGTGTGTGTGTGGGAAGAGTGAATAAATACCCTCCTCGGCACCCCAGGAGCCATCCCAAGATTGGCAAAGATCCTAATTTCAGAATGCTGAAATTTTGGCTCCTAAGAAGTATCCTTCAGAAATGATGTAGTGAATTAAAAAAAAAAATCTCTGAAAAACTAAATTTTTGCATTTTTGTCAACGCAAGCGGCATTTTCCCACGAAAGGGAAGCTTTGCTGTTGGGACAGCCCGCTTTTCCTGCAATGAGAATTTTCTCCATCCAAAAACATGCCCGCGGCTGCGCTGCAGGTGCTCCCAGCCACCGCCAAGGCGCGAGGGATTTCATTTTCAAGCCAAGCAAAGAGAAGATTTAAAAAAAAATAAAATCCTTATTGATGTTCCCGTCCCTATTTACTCTTGCAAAATCCTTGCTGGAGTGCGCCCTGCTCGCCCCCCTGCTTGGGGGGATCTTTTGAATTCCAGGTCCCAAATCCAGGTGGGTTTTTGGGGGGGGGTTGCCAGTCAGGACCCCCTGCAGACCTGCACGAATAATCAAAGATGCTCTTTTTCACCCAAAGCTGCCTGAAATGGGCCCAAACGAGACGGCGCAGATGGGCACATCGTGCCCCAAATCCTCAGAACCAGGGGATTTTGCATCAGGCAGGGAATTTAATTTTGATGAAGATGCCAAGTCCCATTGGGGACCCAAGGTCTCACCCATGTCCGGCAGCGCCCACTCCCTGCCCAGCCCCACCTCCCCATCCCGCCACACTTTGGGGCTAATTAGGGCCCGTCAAAGGGCAAGAGCATCCTCGGCATCGCCGCCACACCATGCCGGGGGGTTTGCGGCAAAGGGCAGGAGGCTGCGGCACTCACCCCGCGCCTCGGGCGATGTTTTTTATTCCGTTGTGGGTGGGATTTTCCAGCGCTGGCTGTTGGGCCCCGTTCCGCTCCAGCTGCAGCTTTATTCTCCATTTCAAAGGCAGTGGAGGCAGACAGTTTCAACGCCACTGCCATTTCGAGCGTGCCAAAAGCGGGGGGACCGCCAACCCCCCGGGACCGGCATGCACCCACTGGGGAGGTGAAGGGCTTTGACCTGAGGCCGGTGGGGGACGCGGTGGTGGAGCCCACAGGCACCCGGGTCTCATGCTTGTACCCTGCCCTGCGGCGTCACGCCGCCGGCAATATGCGACAGTGAGTGGGGGAATAAAGCAACAGCTCGTATATTTTTAGAGCCTGGATTGAGGCTCTTTCCTTACTTCCTTATTTTGTTTAAAAAAAAATAATAGATGATAAAAGATGGTTTTATCCATAGGCTCAAAGTCCCAATAAAGTTGAGGAGGGGGCCGAGACAGGGCAGCAAAAACCCACCAGAAAACTCCTAAACAAACAAAACCACCATCCTTTTTCTCTCTTCTGCAAGCGCTTCAGCTTTTTCTTTCAAATTAATTTTATTCTTTATTTTTATATAGGCATATATATTAACAGCCTGTCTGTATAGGGATGTGTGTGTAGCTGTTGGCAGGCACATGGAGTTTCCACTCGGCCTTAATGCCAAATTAAAGCTTTATAACTTCAGTAGCTCTTTTTACCAGGGTATTAATAACCACCTCAGACACTGTGGTGCAGTTTATTAATCATTTGTTCACCCAGGGAGCTCACGAGGGCGACTCGTGCTGCGCTGTGGCAGGATGGGCACGGGGCACGGCTGCAGGCAGTGACACTCCGCCGGGAGGGGATGGGGGCCAGGGGCTGGCGAGAGGGGCGGAAGGTGTTCTGCGGGGTGGCTTTTTGCAAATTGGCCAAAGATGCATCATCCGAGCTCGAGATCCTAACTCAGGTGCTCGGCATCGGCTTATTGCCGTGCCGGGGATGCCGTGCCGGGGATGCCGTGCCAGCGGGTACCCGCTCTCGGGTCGGGTCAGAGGGGATGCTGCAACTCCGCATCCCACTGCAGGAGCCCAACGCCCCACACATCCACCCAGCTCTCCCAAAAGCAGGTGGGACCCGGTAGCTGCAGCCACAGCGCTTGGCCCTGCTGAATGATGGAGCACGGATGAAGGATGAGGAACCACAAGTTGCAGCGAGGACCTGGGGGTGTTTCCAGCCTGGTGACCCCACTGCCCCATGGCCAGACCCTGCTCTGCACTCCTTACCCTGGGTTTTGCTTCTCTAAAGCTGGCAGCACCCCAAAAGGGGCTTTTTTTCCCCCCATCAATGCTTCCCACTCCCATGGGGGTAGAGCCGGGTTGAGCTCCCCATCCCCTGCGCCAGCCCGGGTCATCCTGATGGATCCCAGATCCACCACCAGATTCGTCATCCCCTGGGATGGAAACGGTCCCTCCATCCCCATCCCACCTCCTTGTGCCAACGCCAGTCGCTTTGGCTCAATTCGGCCGCGATTTCTCCAAGGAGGGTTTGATACTCCATGTCAAAGGCGCGTTCATCTCCCCAGGGAATTGTCATTGCTGTTGTTCCTTTGGCTTATCAGGCCAACCAAGCCTTGCCTTAAAAAAAAGTGTTTGTTTGGTTTTGGCTTCGGGAGCAACAATCACAAGAGCTCCAGTGGGGAAGACAGCCTCGCCGAAATGCGGCCGGCCGGGCTTCCTCCAGCGCCGCAAGACAGAGCAAACTTTATTTGCCATCCCAGGCTTCTCCTAAAGCCTCTCGGGGGACTTATAATTTTGAAAGTGAAGGTTAAGGTTATTCATGCATATTTTTTTCCTAAATGGATTACTCCGGTGTGACCGTCTGCAAAGGAAAAATCTATATAAAAATAAAATAAAAAAAACCCCAGCTCCTGAGCAGTTTGGAGACAGCAATACATCTCCGCACTGGAAGACTCAAGGTGTCTGAATATTTATACTCCCGTTGGCAGTTACAAAAAAACTCTTCTTCCCTCCTTCCTACCCCCCCCTCCCCTTTTTAATCTCGGTACAGGCATGTTAGACGCCCTCAGTCAAAGATCTCCTTTGAACTGCTGTATGTTGAAATGTTTACAGTTTTACATTTCATATTTCAGAGGGGTGGAGGGGACAGGCACAACAGTCGCACACTGTGAATGCATGAGAGGGAGGAAAGCAGAGGCCAAGGGGGAGGAGGTTTGGCGGAGATGGGAGGGGAATCAAACAGCATCTCCACGCTGCAATTGGAAAATTTTAGACTCCTAAAAAAAATTATAAAAAAATAAAAAAATAATCCCTGGCGGCATAGGCTCTGCAGGTGCATCCCCATCGAACCCAGCCCCTCGCGCGGGATGCGGCTCCGTCCCTGGGCGGCTGCACGGCACCAGCCAAAAGGGCTGGTTTTACCCACAGGTGACCATCGAGCTGGGCTGGGGCCGTGGGCCCACTCAGGACCCCACACTGGGTGGGTGGCCAGGGCTATGGGAGTGCCAGGGGCTGCAAACTGGGGTGCTGGGGTCCCCCAGGGAGATGATGCATCTCCCTCCCAGCCCCGTTCCCCAGGCACCATCCGAGGAGACGTGCAATTCGGTTGCAGGAAAAAGTGGCGAATCCAGGAAAAAGTGGCGAATCCTACGACACGGCTCCCATTATGGGGGTGCTGCCAGAGGACCGTGGCAAGGCTGGATCTGAGCACTGACTGGTACAAGAGGAGGGTGCAAATCTGCCAGCCCCTGGGCTCCATCCTCCCCAGGGCACAGGGAGGGACCGATGCCGGCTGACGATGGGCAAGGGCACTGCTCCACTGAGAGTGGGAGCTCAGGACAGGCTCTTCTGCCTGGCAGGCTGTGAGATGAGGTGACGGATGACAGGATGGGACTAGGGGTGTCATTACCTGTCCAAAAAACAGGGGAGCTGTGGGTACGGCAGCAGCTTGGGGCTGTTCGGGCAGCTTGGCATGGGGACCAGGGGGAGACTTCATCCCAGCTGAGTGCGTAACAGGACCCTCCCCAGGGTTATTTGGATTTATATTGTTAGTTCCCCTCTTGAAAGCTTTCCTAGCCCTAAAGTGACCCAATAAACCCTGCAGACAGCCAGGTCCTCTGGCAGACACCCTCCAGGCCCGGCGGACGGCTCTGTAAATCCTTCCTTTCCTACAGACTAAACTTTCCGGGGCAATTCAGTGGGAGAAATGACCCAGCGAGCCCTACCCATGGCGCGATGTTATCACAGCAAAACAAGCCCATCTGATGGGAGAGGAGCCATCCCCAGCCCGTGACAGTCACCTGGCAAGGGTGGTTGTCCCCTGAAAGGGCAAAGGCTTCGGTGAGGGCGGAGGGGTGATGTGTTCCCCATCCTTGGGCCATCACCCCGCAGATGCAGGGGATGCCTGATGCTTTTCAGAAATATCCTACTAAAACATGCCCCAGGCGCACAGGTTGTCTTCGAAGGGCTCAACGATGCTCGTGCATGCAGCAAAACAGGCGGTAGCGGGTTCCTAGGAAAAGCACAAGTTTTATCTGCCGTCGGTGATGCCGGGTCCGAGAGTTCAGCCTCATCCAAAAAGGACCATGTCCATGCCTGCCCAGAGCCCTCGCATCCCCATGGGCACCATCCTTCACCCCTCTGTGGCCGCTTCCCCCTCCCCAGCCCGCAGAACCCCCCAGCAACAGCTTGGGGGATTAAATCTCCACTGCAAGCCCCCCCCGGCTGCAAAGCGGCCGGACTCCCTGGGTCTGCTCGGTGCCTTCGCCGGGGGCCAAGGAGGAGCCAGCTCCATCCTGGCTGTACGGCGGGCGATTTACCCCGGTGCAGGATTGAGCTCACCTCTCTCCACCCCCACTCCACCCCTCTACTTCCCTGAAGGGATCTGTCAAGTCTCTGCACGATGGAATTTTACTTTGCTATTTTAATGCAATTCTGGCTCAGGCTTAAATGGAACTGGAAACCAAAAGGCCTTAATAAATAAATATTATGATAAGAAATGAAAGCAATGCATACACTCAAGATAATTTGAGGGGGGATAAAAACCTAAGCATTCCTTTCTAAGCCTAAATCATAAAGCTTTACGTGAAGCTGGACGCCTTCTTACCAAACCTTTGCCCTGGAAAATCTCCTCTGTGCTTGCCCAGACTGCCCTCCTGAAAAGTCGCCTATTGTTTTAAAAACACTTTAAGCCAGATAAGACAATAGCCTTGAAATTCCTTCTAACTTTGTCGGTGACAGTGCTCGGGGCGACCATGTGCGTGGCTGAAATATGCCTATTACTAATGCCTACAGAGATCTTTAATTATATCCTGCGCTCCTATATTTCATTCACACTCTATTTAATCTCGCTGTACGCATAAACATGCAGCTACTACAATAGCAAGAGCCAAAGCTGGTTTTGATAAATCTTACTGTCAAGCACTATGGAAAAAAAAAAAAAGAAAACCCAATAGATTGTATAGATAGTGGTGAATTAAGGAGAAAAAACCCTTTCGAGACAGCCAACAGGATCATGCACGTAGGGCTGTGTGTGTTTGCGTGTGCGCGCGCACTCCTGCGCGTGTGTGTAGAGAAAAATCCGAGCTAAATATAGAGGTGCTATAGAAAACCTAAGGTATAGATAGCCCATACATAAAGCTACATGTGTATGTTTGTGAAGGAGAACCTCTGGCTCAATACGGGAGTGGTGAAACAGAAAAGCCTGAAGTTGATAACGACGGGACATACCTCTCTTTTCTAGAGATAGGGAAAGAGCTCCAGTATTTTTCAGGCTTTGCTGTGTTCAGCTACCCGAAGTTTTGTGCAGCCCACACCCCTATAGCACAACATTTGAGATTCAACCCGCGCCTATGTAAAACACACAAACGCAGATACAACCTCCCAGCATTACAGATACCCACTCCGCCGTCCCTTCCCTCCAACCCAGCCCGAAACAAGCCCTCCTCGCCCACACCGCCGTGGGTATTATCCCCATCTCACAGACACTGCAACCCCAAAACCAGAAAAGCCCCCCAAGCCCCTCCAAATAGCAACATTTTCCCTGTGATGGGTGCAGACTTGCTCGCACCCCCTCATTTTCTGCCTCTGCACCCCTGCCTTGAGATAGAGTCCGAACCAAAAATAATAAAGTGTAAGAAATGCAACTCATTGAAGAGTTTACAAAAAACCAACCCCAATCAAAGGCAGCAGGCAAGAATATCTGCAAGCAACATTTAAAATCCCCTCCACTATTTTTTGTTATTGCTGCTAATTTCTCCAGCCTGCATATAAAATCCCAGATCTAAAGAGGAGGTCCGGCTGCCTAATACGCACATCAAACAGCAAACCTTCGAGCTGGGAAGATTTTCTCTTACCTTGACTGGCTTTATTTGCCAGCGTGTTTCCAGAGTGGAGGAGAAAGAAAAGGATGGAAAATCCAGCAATCTGCAAAGCTCCCATTGCAATCCCAGTCTGCATGGAGGAGTGGGGGCAAGAAGGGGGGATTTCTAGTGCTTTAAAGGAAACAAGAGGCTGAGCATGCGAAGGGAAATCAAGAGGAGGAAGGGGCTCTCTTCTTGCCGTGTGTGAGACAGAGGGAGGGAAGGGAACTGAACTGATGGAAAAAGCTGCTCTGGGTTCAGTTTGGGGCTCTTGGTGTTGCTAAAGAGGAGAGAGTGAGGGAAGGAGACCCAGGGCAGTTGGAGGAAAGTGGACTCTATCGCCCTCTCTCTGGCGGCTGCTCTGATCCCTTCTCCTTTCCTTGCCCTCTTTTTTTTTTTTTTTTTTTTTTTTCCTTAAATAATCCCAGCCAATTCCAGTTTTGCAAGAGAGCAGCAGCAGCAGGAGCAGCAGCGCTGGAGGGGGGAAGCAGGCGCCTTGCCCTGGTGCTGGGGACCTGAGAAAGGGGAGTGGAAAGGAGAGCCCCATCCAAGCAACGCCCTTTTTCTCCCAGCCTTTCTTTCTTTCTATTTGGCTTTGGTTACTCCTTCCCGGCTCCCCCCCTCGCACCCCCAAGGCTGGGCTTTGCCTGCAGGAATTTACAGTCTGCGCTGGAGGAGAAGGGCCAGTAGCCATGGAGACTGCTTCCCTGGGAGCAGGGAGGTCAGGCGGAGACCATGGGCGATCAATGCATCAATGCAAAGCCCCCCGCAACCCCCAGACCCACCCCGCACCTCGCAGCCCCTCGGCCAGCCGAGGGCTTGGGGTGGTGGCAAGGGGAGGGGGGGAGCAGGGGGAGGTGTATGGCATGGGAAAAGGCAATGGGTGGAAAAGAAAAGGGGAAGGAAAAAAATACATATATATAAGTAAGAAAAAAAAAAAAAAGAGTTTGTAGATGGCACGACCTGGCTGGGCTCGGCGGCTGCAGGAGCGTCTTGGGGTGCTGGGCCCATGGAAAGCGGGACTGGAGAGCAGCTCTGCTGTTTGCAAGGGAGAGGTGGGGAGGGGGGACTGGAAATAAGGGGGGGGGGGGGGGGAGGAAGACCTTTCTGAAATATTCAGGGGTTTTTTGTTTGCTTGCAGGAGCCTCTTGCAGCCTGGCCCAATGCAGCTGGCATCCCAGGGGTGCAGGGGGACCCTCTGCTACACCTTGTGACTGTCCCTGCACTGGGAGCTGCTGGCACCATCTCTCTTCCAGGCTGTTTCTGCTCCCTGAGTCAGGAGAGGCATTGCCAGCCAGGAAACTGCAGCGGGAGAAAAGGCTGGGAGCCAGGATCGGGGCCGGGAGGAAGATGTGCAGTCATCCCACCTGTCCAGGGACGTGGGGTCCCACAGCCTCAATGGTCACCCTGCCCACAGGATCATCCTGCCCACGGGGTCCTCCCAGCCCACCGTGCTGCCCCTGCAGCCTCTCGTATCCCCTTTTGTCCTATTAACCCCTAAAGATACAATAAAGGGGGCTGGAGGTGATGTCCAGCTAAGCCAAGGCACCCGCTGCCATCACACTGCGGGGAGGAGGGGAGGGACCGCAGTTGGACAGGAGAATGCTGTGGAGTCCATGGGTCTAGTTATGCTTTCCCTACAAAAACACATAACCCTTGGGCTGCCTTCATGGGACAGGGACCTTTCCTGATGGAGGAGTTTGCAAGAGCAGGTCTGCTTTAGACAGGACAGATGCAGTGTGGCTGGCCCAGGAGAGCAGCATGTGTGGAAACCAGGAGCTCATCTGCATGCTGGGTCTTTCCAAAGGCAGAGGCCAAGGGCAAGGCCCTCTCTCCTGGCCCTGCGGAGCTGTCCTGCACCCACGTAGCTCTGCTTGCTGCTAGCAGGTCACCCAGGCAAAGCGTCGGGGTCCTAAACCCATGTGGGAACTGACCCCTTCCAGGGAAGCAGGAGACTAGCATCAGCTGAAGGACAGATGCACAGGGCAGCTTCCAGCCCATCATAGCTAAAAGGGGTTTCTCCACAGGGACAACTGGCTCTGCCATAGCCCAGTTGGATAAGAAATCCAGCAGAAGAGCACTTGCACCAACATGACCAGCCCCAACAACTCACAGGACATCTTGCTAAGCTATATTGACTCAAACCAGTAATGCAAAACCATCCCTGGCCCAGCCACGCTCCAGGGCAGCCTGGGAAGGGGCAAAGGTGCAGAAATTATTACTAAAGCTGTAAAAGAATTTTATGTATAAAAATATGAATGCAGAGGTGTCATCATTAGGATGTATCGGGAGAGGACCATGACCCACCAGCGAGAATGTGCTATCCCGCTTGACACTGCCACTGGAGGAGGCTTCTGGCTCTCCTGCCAGCCCCAGTCTGTGCCAGGAGCTCTTGGGGACGAAGGGTGCTCCTCCTCATATGCGGTGCAGAGCGGGAAGGGGCTCTGGTCCTTGCAGCCCGTGTCCTGGGACAAGCCAAGAGCATTGCTAGTGGGATGCCACCACCTTCCTGTGAGTATTGGCTCGGCAGCTGTGGCACCACTTTTCATTCCAGGCTGCGATTTGCCATGTCAACACAAGTCTCACTTATGGCTGTTGTAAGAGCACAGCCAAAATGGAAACTCTCCGCTCGCTTATGCCAGCAGATCCCTGTGCCCGGCCGCCGCACCTCGGAGCAGGACTTGCTCGCATCCCTTCCCGTGATCCTTTATCATCATAACCAGAGGAAAACTAAATAGTCTTTTTTTTTTTTTTTCTCTAACCTGTCTTCTAAATCTGGAGACTGATCTCAAGGCATGAGGGACAAGACCTTCAGCAATGTTGATTTATAACTGAGCTGCTAAATTACAGGTTTACACATTAGTATAAACACCCATAAACCAGTCTTAAATACACAGTATCGTATGTAATCAAAATGCCAAAACACCGGGCAGTCATGTGACAGCACAGGGGGACAAGCAAGCTCCTCGCTCGTGCCCGGACTGCCTCAGCGAGGATGGGTGTCTGGCCAAGGGCTCCCAGTTAAACCAGTGCCTCACACTGGGGGGGTGGATCTCGCATTTGAAGGCGAGTCCTTGGCCAATGTCAGCATCGCTCATGCCATGGGGAGCAAAGGGGCTGAGCCCCATGTCTCATTCCTCCAACAGGGTTGCAAAGCACCACGACAAGTAGCGGGTTTGGGCTGAGCTGCTGATGTTCAGAAACTCCCTACAAATATATATTATCCTGCTTTCTTCCAAAAGCATGCTGCCTGGTTGAGCAGAAGAAGGGCCGATGGAGGTCCCAGGGCTGCGCATGCCACAGTGTCCCTCCGAGCACAGGGCCGTCCTCCTGCCCGATGCACAGATGGGAAAGTCAAGCAGATGGAGATTCCCGAGATCACACAGGGAGTCTGGAGGGAGGGCCATGAATCACACTTAAATCGCCTGCAAGACAGCCCCGCGCTTCGGCTCCGATGGCTCCTTACCAGCTCCTGCTGCCGCCGTGCGGGGCTGGCATGGATCGTCCCCGGGAGCTCTCTCCAGAGTCCTTCAAAGGCTTTGGGACAACCCTGCCAGCCTGAGCCATGTGTGCACACATGTGTATGTGTGTGTGTGTGTGTGTGTTTCGGGCAGGGAAGGAGGTGGCAGGACTCTCCTCCCCGCTGCCTCCACTCCCCGTCGTGCACTTCTGGGCAAAATCCATTTGCTTTGGCTTCATGTAGGGCCAGAAGATTCGGTCCATTGTGCTGCGGCGCTGAAGAGCCGGCGAGGAATTGTCAACCATGCTGAAACGGTTACATGGGGAGTAATGAAAATTTACTGCACCCTGCTCCGGTCCCTAGCCAAGAAATAAAAGCAAAAGATCACAACAGGCATTTTTTTAATTTGAAGCAAAATTAAAAAAAGAACGGATCCACACTTAGAAAATAACAACCACATCCACAGATCAAAGCAGCTGTTCTCCTCTCATCCGGGGTTTTAAGAGGTTTCTGCAGCTACAGGGATGTTTACACAGGGAGAGAGATACATACATTGTGCTGTCTTGATGCTGCCTCTCCCCCCTTCATCTGGCAAAACATTCCCTGGGAGGCGATATGAGGTCATTCCTAGACCCTGCGTTGTTTTCCTCAAGCTGCAAGGCTTCGGGGCAAGAGGCAATTCATTTCCCATTAGCACACACACATTTGCACTTGGAACCCTCCCATGTACATTTTGCCGGGAGAGCTCCGGACGGACAGGGGACCAGCCCTCGCCAGCTTGTTATTGTGTTCCCAGAGGGAATTCCAGCAGCCGGGGCTGCCGGGAGGGTCAGCGGCTCCGGCAAAGCCACTGGGAAGGGACATGGAGCCGGGAGGCAGGCTGGCATCTTCTGCAGACCAGCATCTTCTGCAGACCAGCCGTAATGTTTTTGTCGCTTCCACCACTTTCATTATGAGAAGGGCTGAACGGCTCTGGGGAGCACTAATGGGCTGTAAAAAGCTTTTTCCCCTCTGCCTCCTTGGCTCGAGCCCAATTTGGAGTGGCAGTGAGCCCTGCTCCAGTGCTTGCGCAGGGACGGAGGTCGCGGGAATGCGCCGGGGCAGTCTCTCCCTTCACCTCTTGGCATCAGCATGTTGGTCCATCTGCTCCGTGGGCAACGCCCGCTTTGTCAAAGCGGACAAATTCTGGCTTGTGAGCCACCCTGCACTATCTGTGCAAGTGAAAAAAAACTTTGAAACTAGACCTCCCCATCTCTAGCATGAATTTAATGCCATATGCTACGAACGAGCCACATCTTCAGCAATGACCGTGCATATTTGCATGATGTTGGAGCCAAAAGGGGTTTCTGAGACTGCACAAGAAGCTGCTGAGAAGTAACAGGCAGAAACAAAACTCCCGTAAAGGACCTTAGGGCTTGCAGAAGAAGCTATTGAATCAGGCAAGGATACTGGAGGAAGAAGAGGCCACAATGCTGTGAATCAGGAGATTTCCCTTTCCCTTTGGTCCATGAGGACCAGAGACACAATATTGCCAGTCCAGGGCAGGACCAGAGCTCTTTGCTGCATCCAGAGCACCTGGCAGTTGGGATGATCAATGCTGCTACCGTACCCCAGCACTGCACGCTGGAAGGAGCTGGCTCGAGAAAACAGCAGCCGAGACATTTTGATGCCCTAGCGAGGGGTGTGGTCTACAACTTGGAACAGAATAGACTATTTTTAAAAACTGAGAGGAAAACACTGTATTCCCAGTAATACGCCAACGGCCCAGGCTTGAGCAACTCAGCCAGTCCCCTTCTCCAGCTCCCGGCTACATCACTCATTTCCCCAACCTACAATTTTATCAAGATGCCTCCAAGGTGGGTAAAAAAGCACTGAGTCCCACTAAATGACTGCCTGTCACCCTGTGACACCTTTTTTCCAGTGTCACAGAGCTTCCCAAAACGCTGCGTGCAGAGAAAACCCTTGTTTGTAATTCCCAGTTTGCAGCGGGAGAAGGTGACACACGCTGAGGTGAGATGACTTACCCGGCGTCACCAGGAAGGTCGAT
Source organism: Haliaeetus leucocephalus (assembly GCF_000737465.1). Taxonomy (NCBI): domain Eukaryota; kingdom Metazoa; phylum Chordata; class Aves; order Accipitriformes; family Accipitridae; genus Haliaeetus; species Haliaeetus leucocephalus. Next base: position 2,711,391 of record NW_010973436.1, read on the forward strand.
GGCAGCGCCAGGAATAGCCCCGTTCCCAGCTAACCACTAACCACACTTATCCCAGAATAAGGGTCCCTTTTTCCAGCTGAATTTATAACAGCTTTCCAAGTGACATAACCTCTTACAGAAATAGGCAGGCTTTTATTCCAGAATAATTACTGGGAAATCGTACTGGAGCACGTATAATTACACCGGTGTCATTGCTGCTGATGAGTCGGACCCTGCGCCGCCGGCAGACTTGCTGCACGCTCCATACGGCTTTTATCTCATCCTGCTTTTCCATGAGCATGTGTACGTCAACTGGCAGTTTGTCAGGATGTGGGTGGAGAAGGAAAGGGCTTTGGGTAGAAAGGAAAGTGATATATCACTCTTTAAAGCTTTTAATCGTATTTCCCATAGAAGATACCCTGATAATAGCTCTTACAGCTACTGAAGTCAAAAGGAGTCTTTTGGGGTGTGCTGGATCACACCCCAGATGGATTCAGCAGTGCTCTGTGCATCTGCTTCAAGTTCATCCCAGGCATAGCTTTGGAGCAGGTGTTTTATTTTAAATACACTTTATGTCCCACACAGGTAAAATCAAGCTCAGAGTTCAGGTTGAGGCCTGAAACACATTTCTGACATAAGCTGTTGGAACACATCATACTTAATACACTTCAAAAATAAACTCAAAGCATTTATCAGGTGTTGATATGTCTATATATTCGGTGAGAGTGCTATCTGCCAAGAACAGGGCTGCCTGCTCTGCCTGCCGTTGATCCTGGGGCCAGCACGCCGTGAGAAGGCAAGGGTTAACTCGGCACCAGTGACACCACTTTAACTCCAGGACCCAGACGTGTGTTTAAAAGTAGCACTTCTCTCCTTAAAATAGTTTATGAATCTTACTCGGGGATAAATCCAACACCCCCGAGCAGAAGGAGACCTATTAATTCCTGAGTTTTTTCACACTGTAGTAAAGCAGCGATTTTATTTGCCCGCCTTGTGTAAGATGTCAGTCATTTTCCCACTTGCATTTCCATCTACAATTTAACAAGGCAGCAGTTTATTTCCAGAAGCCCCAGCCAGACCCCAGCCAACTGCGTCAATATTTTGTTGCTTACACAAATGCCACCATTAGAGTCAACACCGCGTTTTGGGGGAGGCTTTTTTCACTTTTTTTTTTTTTTTCAAAAAGGGTTCCTCGGGGATGATGTATGTATAGCTCTTAAAATACTAAGAGTAATATAAGCCTTTCAGAGCGGCTTACCTGGGTGCAGAGGCATTGCTTTAAAGCATGAAGCACACTACTCAAGGGCACTGACCTGACCAAAGGCATTTGCTAATTAATTCATTCTTCCAAGAGACTTAACTGCCTCTTGCCTTCGGAAACCAAGGCAAACCCGAGCCAAATCCAAAGCCTGTCGGAAAACACGGAGAGACCCTTATTGACTGCAGAAAACTTCAGAGGTGGGAGCTGGCTCTTGCTCGGCCGGTGCCAGCCATGGAGAGCCAACCCAGGGCAGCCATTCAATTGAAGCTGGCCGCTTCACTCTCTCCCTCACAGTTCCTCGGTGCCACTTTTGGGATAGAGGAGGGACACAGAGCCTGGCCGAGATGGGGGTCCCCCACCTGCCTCAGCCCCCTCCTACGACACTGTTTTGGGGCATCTCTCCTATGCTGCAGCAGCAGTGCATGGGCTTAGCCTGGCTGTTGGCTTGTTTGATGGATGCTCCTGCAGTCCACACCGTCCTGTTGTCTTTGGCACACTCTCCCGAAAACCCTCAGAGGTTTTCTGGTCCAGCGTGAGCTCAGTGCGGCGGGTTCATCCCTCTGCCCCAGTCTCCTGAGCACGGGTCCCGAGCCACAGGGCTCTCGAGATGCCCCCAAGCGCCTCCCTGCATCCTCGCCCACCGGCACCCCCAAAAGCTGGGTTTTTTAACCTCGCACATGGCTAAAAGGTTTGACAAAATCCCAAGCACAGCACAAGCAGGGGAACAAGGGGAACCCAAAGAACAAGGTTCCCCCAGCACCGCCAGCCAGGAATGCCCTGCAGGATCTCCTCCGTGATCCTGCACCAGACCAGTTTCGCACGAGAACAGAGCGGCCTTAGTGTGTCAACAAGCCCTAAACACCCGAGGGCAGCTGGAAGTGAGATGCCATTATTATTTTTTTTAATTTAAAACGAACTTCTTAACCTACAGGAAAGTAAACGTTCTTCTAGGATGGCCAAGAAAACCACGCTGGGATTTTCCAAATGGGTATGACTGACTGTTTATGAGCAGAGGCTTCCAAACGCAGAAATAAATGGCTTGCTCTCAGCAGGTTTTCCTTTCTATATTTACCCTCACCTGAAATGAACATTATTGCACACTGCAACATTTATTCCCTCTGATCAGGGGAGCGGGCGAAGAAGCTAACCAGCCGCAACACGTCAAATAAATTGTTAATCTGCTGTTTGCACTGGGGCAGGGGGAGGAGGGAGTCCCCTGTTTTTTGGGCAGCGCCCAGGTCCTGCTTACAACTTCCATTTCAGCTCGGCAGGAGCGCTTCACTTGCCTGCTGCCGCTTGTAGCTGGCGAGAGCTGGAGTCGGGTCCTTCATGGAGCTGATCTGTTGGTCCCCAGTGGGTCTCTGGCCCCCTCCCCATGGCACCTGAGCATCCTTGATCACAGGCAGCTGGTGGATAGGGTTGCTCTCCCCATTGCATGGGAGGAACCAAGCTCCAAGGTGCAAGGACCTGCCTGAGGCTGCACGAGAAGCCTTTTGCAGGGTAAGACAGTACACCCAGATCCCAGGTGAATGCACAAGCATGAGACAACCCTCTCCAAAGTGCTGGGCTTTGCGATCCTCTTCCATGAGTCCCAGTTTCCACACTGGGTGTTTCTCTGCCTGTTCAAGGTGGGAGGTCCTTACGGATGCAAAGGGGTGATCCCTTCCAGGGACAGGTCCCTGGCAGGCGTGAACCGCCCTGCTGACATGCAAAATGGCCATAAACGACCTAAAAGGTCCTTCCTGAAAAGGGGCTGGGGGGCTGAGCCATTGCAAACTGAATCTTAACATGAAGCCGGCCACCCAGCTGTAAAATCTCTCCTAATCCCAGGCCCAGGGAAAGGAGAGGACAGGGAGATCACCTGCTTTTCCAGGATGTCGCCCACATCACATGGCTCCCTGGGTCACGCTTGCACCCACCACCACCTTCAAATCTGAGCTTGACCTCCAATTTACCTTGAAGTTCACTAGCTAATCGTGCCAACTGCTTTGGCACGCCAGCTGAAAAAGGGGTTCACATCGTCCCAGAGAGAACGAGGGGGATTAATCCTCCACTGGCAGCAGGGGAAGCTGATCAGTCATTAGGGTACACGGGTGTTGAGGATGACCCTCGAAGGGACCCCTTGGACTTGGGCAGCAGGGATAAAAACAGCCTTGCTCTGTTTGCAGGGCTCGCACGTACTCAACGCCAGACAGGACCTGGCGCTTTTTTTTTTCCAGCTCAAACTTTTCACTTTTGGAAAAGTCTGTCCTTGTTGGAATAGCTGAGCAAACCCTTCCCCAGCCAGCCGTTCCAAAAGCATTTGTGTTAATCCAGATTAACGAACATAAAGCAATTTAGATAAACCGCATTAAGCCAAAAACACCTTTGAACTTTTTTTTTTTTTGATCAAAATCCCTCCCCAAGCGCTGTGTGTGGTTTGGGCCTCTGCATACAGCAGCTTCGCTAGAGCTGAGCTCTCCACCGAGTGATAATTAAGTAAAGTCAGCAAATACGAAGATTACCCAGAGCCAGCAGCACCGGCAGCATACCAGCTATTTGCACATGGAGCCCAAAACTGATTCTGGGTCTGGGGGTGTCCAACGGGGCAAGACAGCATGAGGAGCATCTCCATGCTCCAGCTCCATGCACGTCTGCTGGCCACGACGGCTGGGCTCCGTCCAGGCTGCCTACGTGACCACGAGCCAAACCCCTGCAAGACTCAGTTTACCCAGCACCAACCCATCCCCTAAGTACGCGGATGATGAGATCAGTCTGAAATGCCCCAAGATTGGGTTCTGGCCGCAGGAGGCTGGGCAGGATGGGTGAGGGTTTGCTCGAAGTGGCCAGTCGCCACAGCTCGGACACGTGTGCCGTGACTGAGGTGGCAACAGCCAGCTCATGCATATGGGATGTCTCATGGAAAAGGTCACACACCAGCTTAGGAGGAGGGAATTAATAGATGCTGTATTTGCTGGTGAAGCATGTGGTGTGTTACAGGCATATACACACCTTGCACACCCACACCAGAGCCATCACCACAGCAGACACTTGCCTCTCCAAAGGACTCCCGAACCAAAATCAGGGGCTACAGCAGACCTAACACCAAGACATCCTCTCACCTGGACAAGACGGACAACAACACTTCATTTGCCTGCAGGGAAGCTGTGAGCTCCTCAGCATCCAGCTGCCTGCCCACATATTTGCACCAGCATCCAGCACAGAAACAATCCTGACCTTGTCTGGTGCCCCAGGCGCTCCTGCAAAAATAGCTTTCCTGGCTGATGGGGCAGAGGAAAACTCCTGGCTTCCCCAGCTCTCCCCTCCACACCCTCCCAAAACACCTGCTAACACTTTCTGCCCTCCGCCCTGATTACCTTCCTCCTAGAAGGAGAATTTCTAACAGAAGCCAAAGCTGTACCTTGTAGGCTCCAAATTCCCTCATTTTTTGGAAGTGGGGGGCTGTAACACCAACTGGGCTTTGCCTCTCCTGTTGGGACAGGGTTTGCTTTTTTGCAAAGAAAGCCTTCCGTGGCTGGGCGGCTGCTCACAGCTCGGTGCACTGTGCTTGCTAAGCTTTTCTCCCAGGTGATTTGGATCAGGATACACCAGGAAGTTTGCTTTCGGCTGCCTCCGTCGGCGCGTGGGTGTGCAAACAGTGACCAATTTCACTGCCGGTTCGACTCCTTTAAATGGGGACTTTCACATTCGTCAGGCCTGAAAAAACAACGCCATCTTTTAAACAAAAAATCCATTTCCCCTTCCATCGGCTGCGGCTGCCACCGAAGGTATTTCTGTTTGAACAAGCAGGCCCTTCCCACCCGCTGCTGCCTTGCTGTGCCTGGCAGGGTCGTGCAGGTGGGTTTGCAAAAGCACAGCCGTTCCACTGGTGAAGATGCTCCAGCCATGGAGTTCTCTCTTCTCCTGCTGGGAAAATAGGAGCTTTTTTGGAAAGCTGAGCCCTTCCTGCTGGGCTGGCTTTGCTTTCTTAGGGGAGTTGCTTGAAACAGGGCAGAGGAGAGACGCGTGGGCTCGCCATGGCACATCATTGATGCTGTCGGTGATGCAAACAGGTTCGCAGCTCGGATGGTCCCTTTCCAATGTGATCATCAGGGTTACAAATTTCCGAGGTGATAAAAGGGCAAATTGGAAATGTCCCTATGGAGTTTGCTGCCTGACACTCAAGCACTCACCCTGAAAGACTCAAAATCCCAATTTCCTCAGTTGGGATTTCAGCTAGATGGCTTGGCTAAAATAAATGAGATTAATCTAATCAGAGAGATGGATGGAGCTCATTAAAACAGTAGATTAAAAAAACCCACCCTGCCTATTACTACTGCTCCTGAGGTCTTCTGCAAGTTATAGCCACCCAGGAATTGGATTCCCTTGCAGAAACCTGCAGGAAATGCATTAAAAATACATTCTGCTATTACAATTCTTCATGTCACCAGTCACTTGGGAAAGGAAATGAATGCAGGGCAATGCATATATATTTAAATACATACAATTGCCTCCTCTGGGATCAGGATTTATAGGCTGGGAGCGGTGGGCCCTGCTCTGAAACAGAAAGTGACAAGAGCAAATTGAAGTCACCTCAAGTGCTGTGCTGTTTTATTCTCTATAAATGCTATTTCCCCACCCTCAGCTTCATCACATGAAGCTAAGGACCAGAAAAGGGCAGAAGCTGGGTCTGGCATTGCACAAAGCTGAATGGGGAGCACCAGTGGAACTTCTGAACAGGATTTGGGCCAGACTAGTCCCATGATGAGCTTTACTGGTTTTATTTCTCATGACCAGTTGCTTTTCTGCCCAAAAGGCACCCTTTCTGCAGCTTTGAGCAGAGCAACCACCCCCGCAAAGCCTCTTTGTGCCCCTATTCGTGGGTGCAGGAGCTCTTTGGGATGAAACCACCGCGTGGATGCTCCTGCAAGTTCAAACGTGACCTTTGCATCGCATGCACGGAGCCCCATCACCTTCTCCTGGTGTTGAGTTTTCCATGTGGGAGCCACCAAGAGCTGCTCCAGTTGCCTCTTCGAGGCATCGCACATCCTATTTTTGGAAAGTTTCACACAGTAATTGTCAGCTTGCACGTGGTGAGCAGACAGCCCTGCTTCTCCCCACGGTCGGCCTGCTGCACTGAGGTGTGTGTTCTCTCTTGCAAAAAGTTAAACTAAAAAAAACCCAACCAACCAAAAACTGTGTTCACCTGCCTGCACAGCCCTCTATTTGGGAGGAGGTGAATTCCCCCGGGGTCCGGGTGACCTGGCAAACCCCATGTGCCGGATGGGCCTTGGGGTGCTTCAAGTGAGAGGAAAGAGCTGTCTGCGCTTCGGGGCAGATGGTTTTCCCAGCTCATTTCTCTATGGCGTCTCCCCCCAAGTCAAGGGCCAGTCGCCGTCTGATGTAGCTGCAGCGCCGCCCAAGCCAAGCAGTTTTCCCTTATTGTTGTTTGATGGGATGATTTTTACAGCTCCCCGGGGGCTTGAGGAAATCACCAACAGTTTAAGGAGATCACTCCAACACCACCTTGTGCTGCAGACAGGACAGACATGGTTTCAGGCTATGGCTACCACCCCAGCATGCAATCATTTGTGACAGCTAAACCGGTTACAATTCATCAGCTGGGCTGCATTAATTTCACCCCTAGCTTGCTGCAAACCCAGGGCAATGGTGGCAGCTCCAGCCACCTTTAAACCCACCTGAGATATTTTCCTTTGCAAGGGCAGCAGGCGAAGAGAGCCCAGCTGTGAAACTGTAACTAATTAGGGGTGGTAAAGGCGTTGTCTGTCCCCACATGGCATGCCAGCCCTGCGCCTTTCATCCTCTGCATTTCTCCAGCCACAACACCCAGACATCTTAAGCATTTCACAGACTTTAGAGGACAGAGCTGTGCCAGGACTGTTTTATGAGGGGCAGATCAAGGCCCCAGCTCCTGAAGGGGCTGGCTTTCATGCCTGTCCCTTGCACATGTGGGGCTGAGCACCCATCACCACCCGTGTGGAGCTGGGGGGATGGCGAGACCCTGAGACATCCCATCCCCTGCCCCATGGTGCTCCATAACCTCCCAGCTCCAGCCCCTGGCTGCACAGGTGTCAGCTGGTGGGTGTTATTGGATGCTTGGGAAATAAATTAAGAAGGGAAATAAATGCTGGGAGGGAGAAGAAAGGCAAATTGTTTATTGGCGCATAAGGCACTTCATCCCAGGCTGGGTGTTTTGCCCCACAGAAGGTTTAATCTTGATCCCAGCGAAGTCAAGGGGAGGTTATAGCAAATGAGTAGGTGGTTGGAGTCAGCCATTGCTTTCTGGGCCCACCAGAAAGAAAAATGGACAAAACCACATGAATAAAGTGAGGAGGAAGGATGCTGTGGCTGCTGCAAACCCAGCAGCACTCTCTGGAGCCTCTCCAGCTCTGCAGAGTCGTCTTTTTCACTTCATTCCCTCTGACAGGTCTGAGTTTAACACCCCAGCAGTTGACGCACTGAGCCACAGCCCCTCGCAGGCTTCAGGTACGAAAACGATCCGCGGACAGCGGGACACAGAGGAGCTTCTGCCATTCCCCAGGCAACAAGGGCAGCCGGGTACAGCGACCGCCCGTTGTTCGGCTCCGGCCTCCTCGCTCGGCATACCACGGTCTCCCAAATCCTTCGCAGCTCCCCCCTGTAAAACGCATTACAAGGGCAGGGGACAGGTAGGGAAGGCCAGGCTTCCTGAGACGCCCAAGCGGCGGATCCCGGGATGGCAGGCAAGCCCCTTCCCTCAGAGGGAAAGGCGACCGGCCTCGACGCCCCCGGCCGCGCCTGGAAACGCCTCACAGCGACGCCTCGCCCGGCCGCCGCCTCTCTCCTCGCACCCGCCGTCCCCCCTCGCCTCCGATGGGAGAGCCCCGCCGCGCCGCCTCGGCACGGCACCGGGCGCGTTCCATTCGCGAGGGAGGGGGACACAGGACCCCGGCGTTGCGGCCGTTCCCGTTGCGGGGCGGCCCATCGGCGCCAGCGCGGAGGGGTGCTCGACCCGCCGGGCTCCTTCAACGAGGCCGCGCCCGGGTGGCGGCGGCTCTGCGCTGCGCCCCGAGGAACGCCGGGGGCTCTCTGGCGCTGGCGAGGCGCAGCCGCCGTAAGGGTGGCTGCGGGACGCCCCCGAAGCAACGGCAGCGGGCTCGGTTTCCCCCCAGCCCGCCGCGCCGTGGCTCGGCCCCATTTGAAGGTGTGGCGGGCCGGGGCCGGCACGCGCCGCGGGGCTAACGGCGGTTCTGTGAGGGGAGAGACGCCGGCCCGGGCCCGGCCGCCCCGTGGGAGCACCGCCATGCCCAGTCCTCGGCCCCGGGCCCGGTCCGGCGACAATCAGCCCCCGCGGGAGGACGGCGGGTCCCGCGGCGAGAAGCTGCCGGCCTCCGGACCGTCACCCGGTACGGAGAAGGCGGGGCGAGGGGGGTTCGGAGAGCGGGGAAGCGGTGACCTGCCGGGGGCCATCGTACGTGGGGGCCTCGGGGCTTCTCCCACAGCCCTGCCGCCGATATTCAAACGGAGTTAAATGTTAAGATTTGGATATTTAATTCGTCACTAGGTGTCAGCCGCGCTCCGTGGGACCGGCCCGCGGGGCTTCGGCCGCCGCTGGGCGGGGGGGGACGTTGAGAGGGAGGAGGGTCCCTTTGCACGTACAGAAAGTGAGGTGTATTGTCGATAAAGAAATCTGCGCGTTTTCACTTTGTCACTTAAAAGTTGTTCAGTAATGTTTTAAACCCTCTTCTCTCACAAGACTGTGGTTAGCGTTCCTTCCCTTACTCACTTTTATTCTGCTTTTCTACAGCCATCCCTCCCCAAGTTCTCTCCATGAACAAGCTACAGGAAATAACCGATGACATTTCCAAACTGACCATTGTGCATGAAATTGTGCTCAACAGTGACTTCAAACTGCAAGCGGCCAGCTTCTCCCAGACAGGGGGGTGTGTGTGTGGGTGTGTGTGTGTGTATATATATATATCTATGTGTGTGTGTTCAGACTTGGCTTCTCTCTGTCACATTACAGAAAACGCGAGAATGTGGAAAAGAGGTGGGTTTGCATCTGACTGCAGAAGTAACAAGAAAACAAGATAGCTCCTGAAATAAAAAAAAAGTTGAAGCTTGTTTTATTTATTCATTGCTCCATGATTTACTAAGAAGTTCTTAAATACAATGAATGTCAGATATGACTCCTAATATTGAAAGATTTAGAGGCTTCAGCTGCGTAAACTGTGACTTCAGCATGAACAAAGCAGACTTTGCAGTGGAGATCTCTGAGGTGCCTATGTTTTAGCTGAAGATCTGTTTAAGTGACTTTGCAAAAAACAAGCACTAGCTAGAAAAACATTCTGCTGATCTTCTCTGAGGGCTTGGAGAGTTTCCTTGAAAAATGCTATGTTCTTTTTACCCCTCAGTTAAGGCAGGGTAAGTGCTGCATTTTATGAACAGGGTTAAAAGGAAGGAGTTCCACTTTAGAAGAATAGGAAATTTAGGTTGAGAGAGATTTCCATGAGCTGGAGAAAGGTGAGGTGCATTGCTGCCAGATGGGAATAAAGACCAACAGAATAACATGTCGAAAGACCTGAACCACAGTGAAAGCCAAGAGGTTGTGTTTTGTCTGATGTTAACAGAAAACCCCTCCCTTCCTCTCTTCTGTCTTAGCCTGGAAAACAGAGTGAAGGAGACCTTGCACAAAGCCTTCTGGGACAACCTGGAAGAACAGCTCTCTGCTAGTCCCCCAGACTACACTTGGGCAATCCAGCTGCTGCAGGAGATAAAAGAGGTGAGTTGTTCCTGAACCAAAGAAGATAGTTACCTTAGAATGAGTCTTCTCTGAATCATTACCTCACCCCTTACATCCAATATTCCTATGTGAACATGCGTAAGAGGGAGGAGAAAATAGGCTCCCTGTAGTTTATAGGGAGACACAAATTACACAACTGCACCTTCTAAAACCTGTCTGAGAAGAAAACTCATTCTCTGGTCCTGGATCTTTAAAACACAATCTACCAAAAGGATGGAAAGCTTTTGTTTGAACTGTTGGTTATAGTAATAGCCATAGGCCATTCCTGGTGCAGGGTCTGCCAAACAAAAACTGCAGTTCTCTATACAAAGACATCGCTTTAGGTATATGAGGAGCTGTATCTACTATGTAAATGTACAATGTAGTGAATAAGAACATGGTTTAGCACTAAAAGATGTGTGTTCTTAGCAGGGCGTGAAGCCGTGTATAGTTTGCTTTTTCAGTCTATGCGTTCCCATTAGACTCCAGACAGATAACTCCCTTCTTTCATGCATGACAGCAAAGGAGGTTTTGCAAGATTTGAAACAGCAGCCAGACATCCTGAAGTGAGTCATTAGAGTTGAGCGTTCCCTTAAAGCGCTTGTGTGCCCCAGAATTTGCGTACTGACTAGTTAGCTTAGCCTCAATACAAGGCCAGCCTCGATTCCTGCTGAGCGACTCTGGAGAACTGTCGAGTTCCTGGAACAAAAAGAGACTGCTGCTTCTTTGGGCAGGCCCTGCTATCATTGCTGCTGCCATGGCACAACCAACTGCGAAGCCAGATTGAAGAGGCCTTGGACATGGAGCTGATTAGACAGAAGGCTGAGCATGGTGCTCTGGATATCCACGGTCTCACCACGTATGTCCTTGGCACAATGGCAAGGCTGTGCGCGCCCATTCGAGATGAGGAAGTACAAGGGTTGCAAAGCCTCACAGACCCAACTCAACTTCTCAGGTGGGTGATGCTGACTCTGCCTTCGTCTACACAGACCAGCAGGCAAAACTTTCAACAATAAAACACTGGGATAAGAGGTAACTGCCTTGGATTATGGCCCAAGGACCCTTTTGTGCGTTCTGGGCTACAACTTATTGTTTTTCAGTGTAGACATATTCCTGTTGCCCAGCTGCAATTTAGATGGTAGAAGAGTCTTTAGTGAAGTAAATCTGGTGGATCTAGTAATTTTTAGGGACCACTCCAATTAGAGTGAACCTTTTGTGAGAAAATGGAATCACATCAGAGGATCTGAACTCCCCTTTCTCAGCATTTTAAAATGGCCCCAAATACAGCATTTACTGCAGCATTGAACCTTCAGTTCACTGTGTCTCATCCCAGGGAGATTTTCCGGGTGTTGGGCCTGATGAAAATGGATATGCTAAATTTTACCATCCAGACCCTCCGCACCCACTTGCAAGACCACACTGTCCAGTATGAACGGAAGAAATTCGAGCAACTCTTGGATAAGCTGCCTAGTAAGTCAGTGGGGAAGGGAGAGGAGAACTGCTACTCCTACAGGAGCTATTAAAACACTAAAACGGAACCCAAGTATTCCAAAGCTGATGCTTTCATCCTGTGCTCAGTAACAGATGAGAGAAATGCCTCTAAAAGCTGGACTTCTCCTGGGTCCCTTCCTCAAGGCTCTTCACGGACATACCTTGCAGAAAAGAAGTTAGTGTGCTTCAGTTTTTGCATGCATAAGACAGAGCTAATAGCTCTCTCATGATGAACTGTAAGTTCTCACGAGTTTAAAGTGTTTTGAGGTCCTCAGACGAACAAGCCAAATGTTGTTAGGAGGCATATTTAAAGAGGAAAGCCTGCATTTGATGTAGACATCTCTTTTTTGCTAGGCTGTAGAGGATTTCTCTCTGGCTGCCTCTCTCCTTCATCAGACTCCATTAAAGGTGCTTCTTGGAGACTGAAATCCCCTATACAATGTAACATTCTCTGGATACCAGTCTCAGCAGCCTAACCCTGTGCCCTGGCAACAGGACGTTAATACTGTGTGTTAAGCCATTCCTCACCGTTCCAGGAGCCAGCACGATGCCTTCGCCTTCCAAACGCACATCCCCTTCAGCCTGCAGTATAGCATACCCGCTTCTTACTGACTTAGCCTGACCAGTCTGTTCTTGGAAACATCCATTTTTGTTACCCCACTGCAGATAGCCTGGATCTCACGAGAGAGTGGCTGTGCAAAGCAGCAGCAGAAGTGTCTGCATCCTCTTCGCAGCCGCCACCCCACCCCGCAGTCAGTGGCTCAGCTGCCACACACTTGCCAGGGGCAGCCAGCAGTAGCACAACTGTGCCAAGTCTTGGGTCCGTGCTAAATCGAGGATACATGAATCTGCTCTGCTGGGAGCCTGGGCAAAAGGAATACCCTGAGGTAGGAGATGTGCTTGGACACAGCTTTTTCATAAAGATATACAAAATGAACAAGTGTACTGGTTCTGCATCTTCTATAGAAAGAGCTGGCCAGAGTCCCTGTCCCCTGTACACTATGAGTCACTGCATGTGTTTTTTCCCTATGTGAAACAAATTGGGATTTTTCACAAACCTAAACCTCCCTGCTGCCAGGCAGCTGCCTTCCACTCGGCTTCATGGGCATGTTACAGCCCTGCTCCATGGCTTGAGATCTGCTGAGCTGTCACAGCTGCCGTTTCTATGCCCTCAGGCTGCTTTGGTTTCTGTTCACAGACACTGTTGATGGATCAGGCCCGACTGCAGGAAGTACAAGCGCAGGTGAATCAGCTTACCATCATAGCTGCAGTCCTGCTAGTGACCAGTGGCATGTGTGGAAGCACCTTATGTGGCTCACCTGGGATTGTAGCTAGGCTGAAACGGGTAACAAAGGTCCTCTTGGAAGGGCTGTCTTGTACCAGGTGGGTTACTTTGAGTTTTCTTTTCCAGAAGGAGAAGAGTGAGTATGCAGGCACTGGTTTGTTGTGGGATGAGCAGCAGGAATCTCTCCCAGGAGTGGAAGAGGATCTGAGATCCAAATAGCAGCTAGGTCTACTGCAAGGAGTGGGGGAAGCTGGCCAGCATTTTTAGCTGGGAGTTAACTCTCTAGAGCAATAGTCCCTTCTTGATTACAGGGGATACTTAGTAGTGCTGATCACTATTTCATGAGTTAGCTGCAGGGCAGCCTACTGCTTGCCAAAAAGCCAGGAAGGGAAGCTTAGTTCACAGAGCTCTGGCTTAATGTTGCCTGTCCTATGCTAGCTGGCTGTGGTGACACTCCACGGGCACATGGGGAGACTTCCCTCCTTGCTCTGTGCCTGCAAGACCCCTTCCCAAACCAATGCGAGTTGTCCATCCCTTGGCCACCAGTGTCCCTTCTTGGAGATGCCACCACCCAACCAATGCGAGTCGTGGCCAGAGCACATGTACCTTTGTATGATTTAGGTGTGAAGAAGCTTTAGAAGATGTTGGTGACCAAGTGCTCCAGGAAGTCAGCAGGACTCTCTCACAGCTGGGTTACCCTGCTTTCACCACTGACAAGTGTGCTTCCCTGAAAGGCCAGATAAAAAGCATTGCAGACAAGGGCAATGCAGTCCGGCACATCATCAGTGAGTCTCTGAGCTTATCTCTAACTGGACCTTGAAGCCACTTTGCACTCGTAGGCCACAACTTAGGTTGAGGCTAGTGATGCTGGAGGATGCAGGATAGGTCTAGGATTGGTACTAGCAAAACAAACTTGCACTGAGCAGAACTACTGCTTGAGGGTGGGAGCCAAGTTCAGTGCCTGGCCGCTCCACCTAGTCTGCACAGGAGAGGAGGGTCAGGAAGCTAGGTTTCAAAACTGCCTTGATTTTCCTATTTAACTGTGAAACACTCGCAAACAGTAATTGCTTTGAAAAATCTCTTAAAGCCTCCCATCCTTGCTAAAAACTGACCAGGCCCAAGTGCAAGGTCTGTTCCTAGGTAGTGTTGCAATCTTCAGGCTAGGATGTGGAGTGAGAGCTTAATCACTGGCTGTAGTAAAGCACCATGCTTAGAGCTTTAAATAATATTTATCCCTAGGCAGTGCATTGCTTGGTATTCAGCTAACCAGCTGCCCTACAATGCTGCTCCATCAAAATATTTATTCAAATGGTTTGGGTAAGAGCTGGTTGTTTTGACCTCTTATTAGTACTCTGAACGCTAACTCCGCATCAGATTGCAGTGCCACAGGCAGCGGGTACACTACAGGAAGGATTATTTCCACATGGAAGACTAGCTTGTATCAGCTATGAAAATAAGGTGAGGCTCTTCCTGCCCACTGCTTCATCTAGTTAAGTATCCTTCCCAGCCTGTGCAGACTCCACCACACTGTTTATTTGGGTTTATTCTTTCCATGTCAGAACAGGCTATTTTGTTTTGATGCAATTCAGAAGGCTGAATTAACAGCCTAAACCGAACCTCGATAAACTACAGGCTGGGCAGTGTGTGATGGCAGTGACTCATTGATGGTGTAGCATTAGAAGCTGCAGAACTAGACAGCCTTCCCCTGCTCCGTGTCTAGAAAATCAAACCTGTGTCTTGCCTGCACTCTTGGCCACTATCAACATTTTCCACATACTCACTTCAAGTGCAAGAACATCTGAAGCAGCCGGGTAGTTGAATCTCAGCTCTGTGTTCCTCAGAGAGTCTTCCTGAATGCTTTCAATTTCAAAATGCTGCTGTGGCAGGCAAGATAAATCCTGGGCTCTCAAGTTCTGTATTCCATTATGCTTCTAAGATGCTTGACACTTCAATGCAGTACAAAAACTCTCAAGAGTGGGTGAAAAAAATCTTTACTGTTGACCTGCTCCACTCTAATGTTAGATTTGACCATTCTTAAGTCCTTCAGCCCAATACCTCAGCAATAGCCATCATTAGAAGCAGCTACCCAGGACAAAGTGAGAACAAGGCAAGTACACCTGATACTTGGGTGCTCTCCTTGTGTCACAGTTTCACCTCGGTTCCTGTGCTGGGTACTGTTTCATCTGCGTAGTGTTTGGAAGAGGACTAGTTATCCACTGTGTCCCTGAATCCATCCAGAGCATCACTTGTCCACAACATCCTGCCACGACGCGGCTGTCTTCCGATCTGCTCTTGACTGCGTGAGGAAGGCTTTGTCTCAAAACTAGCTTTCTGTGCAAAGGTTGACTGTTGATTTTTTTTTTTGTTTTCATACTTTTGCTCCCTACTGAGCAGCGGATTCATTCCTTCCTCAGCCTTTTCATTTCCCCTGATGGACTGAATTCTCAAAAAGATTTCCCAAAGGGCCTTGATACCATTCAGGAAGAGCTGTTGGAAGTTGGGCACAGGTTTGGAAGCGTGATCCAGCACAACAGGCAGCTGTTTGCACCTTACTACTCAGGAATTCTCAAGAAGGTGCTTCTTCCAGACGCAGAACCAGACTTGGACACAGGGATGGATTCTTTCTGATCATCTTCACCACATACCAGGCAGGGGTGGAACAGTTTCTCATATCATGCATCAGCTTCTAAAAATCAATCGGACAAATCCACCAAGGCCAGCATTGCTACTGGGAAGTGACTCTTGGCATGTCAGTATCTGAATAAACCTCTCAACTACAAAAGGTAGTGGCTTTTTTTTCCCAAAAAAACTGCCATGATTTGGTGGGGAAGGCAATGGGATGTGGAGCTTATAAAACTGCAGTGCAGCTTAGGCTTTTTTTAATTCAAGGCGTTAATTCTGCCATGGGCCTGTAACCTACTTTGCTGAAACGTTAGTCACAGCCCAGGGACGCTGTTTGCATTTGATAAAGCCACATGGTATTTAAAATCATTAAAACGGCTCAATATATTTCAATGTTAGCTTGAAAACCTGACTTACTGAATTATTAGAAATGGAACATATGGTATAAGTTTAGCAATCCCCAGTGTATTTAGTATTTTACATCAGACATACTTTACCTGACATGAAAACCTGATCTTTAACCTGTATTTAAGTGTCTGGATTTCTTGCTCTAATTTTACATAATGAAAACGTCCTACTTCTTGGAAAGCCAAAAATCTTTGCTGGGTAAATACTATATACAGTGGCTGCCCAAACTCTTACAGTTGTTACATGAATCAGTTGCTGCCGTACTGCAGAAAAGCGATTTTACTGTTAATCATGAGTAAATTAGGGTCCTGACAGTCCCCAATGGAACAATCCTTGCAGAGTTACATTAACGGGGCTAAAAATGAGCTTTTTCTCACCATCATGTGGAGAGCATACACAAAGCAGTTGGAGACCATCGTGCTTAGGTAGGTCTACCTTTAGACACGTGGCTGTGTTTTTATGCATAAATTAGTTTGTCACAAAATCATAATATTCAATATTTGCGGTCGTTATGACTAACTGCAAGAGCAGCAGCTTCAACCAAAGTGACTACTTGGCAGCCAGTGCTCTCCCTTCTACACACCTTGGGACAGCACAAACCCCTGATTCCGCTACCGAAGAACTACAGCAGGACTGCTCCCAGCTTTATCAGCATCCTGCGCCCTGCTTCCACAACTGCAGCATGTCATCTCTGCGCAACCCTCTGATGTTTTCTTGTTCCTTGGATTTACAAAGCAGGTGCAGTGCTCGACTGAGCTAATTCAACACCCCCCAGCTCCCGCCCTTTTCTCACCCCTTTTCTCTTAACCTTTGCAGGTCAGGTCTGTTAGATGAGGACGAGAACAGCATTGCTTTAACACACACGAGCAAGAGGCTTCGATGTAACACTGAGGTCACAGTGACAACAGGACAAATATGTGTCTAAGTTTGTTTATTAATTCAGTCTGTTCTAAGTTGTACAATTATGAAAACAACAAAACGACTGCTGGAAGCCCAGGAATATTTACAATCTCGCCTTGTTGTAGTGAGGTCAGTCTATGTTGTTGCACAGATTGGTTATGTTTGGTACCACAAGATGTTTAAAATTCAGACAAATTTGAACAGATTAACAATTGTATATACAGGAAATAAAAGGAAATTCAAGTATCAAAATACAGACAGATTAAATAACATTTGTATTACAAATCAGTCCCACTGCCGTACATCACAATTAGCAAAAATGTCTACATTGCAAACTGAACTTGACTGTTCTCTGCCCTGTTAGGGAATCTCAGGTTATTCTTCCATGGGTAAGAAAAATTTTTGAGCTAGATGGACTTTGCAAGAGCAGCACAGTTACTTTCTTCTGGGGGAGAAAAAAAAATGCAGTAAGTAATGCCAATATGAGACATAAAAGGGAGACTTTTTGCAACAAGACAGCGCTGCAAACACTGTGCTTGCTCTAAAAGATCTGATTGCACAGAAGTGATGTGAGCAGAAGAAAGCCAGGGGAAAGTCTGCTGCTAGAAACTTCTGAAGTGGGGCGGAAGGAGCGTTAAAGCCATTGACTCCACTTCAGCTGCACCCAGAACTGGAGGGGTTCGAAGGGACTATTTGGCATCTGGTCTGTGTCTCAGCAGCCTCAGGAAGGTACAAAATCCTCACTGGAGGTACATCCTGGAAGGTGCCGTATCTCCTCCCTGGGAGGGGGACAGGCATGTACCCTGCAAAAGTTGCATCATTTCTTCTTAAAAGAACAATCCCAAAGCAAGTTCAAAGACAGCTGAAGTGCTAAGATTAGCTTTTTTTTTTTTTTTTTGTAAATACAAAATTAAAAAGGATAAAGCAGCTTAAATTTTGGAAAAAAAAATAATAATCCCCTCCTATATAAAAAAAAGACAACTCTGCATCTTAGTTTACCTATCTTGAGTTCTTTGCCTGGACTCATGCCATGCACAAACCGAAGTCTGTAAAATACAATCTGTCCTTAAAAAGGGGAACAAGGCCCAGGGCAGCACCGCCTTTTCCCAGGCAGGTAATACAGCAGATGCGTTTTGATTCAAAGTCATATTCAGCACCAGAAATTTAGGGCACTTTCCTCCAGCTACCACAAAACCCTGTAGAGAGGAAAAGCCACAATACTGTGCAATGGATGGGCTAACAGATTACTGGGAGTCAGCAATGGGCACGGTCCGGGATCAGGCTCCAGCATGCAAGTACCTTGAGAAAACCCATCAAAATAAAAGGGGAGATGCACTGCCAAAACAACTGCTTTGCCTATGAAGTGAGAAAGAGAGTATCTGGCTAAAGAACTGTTGGATCACTAAAGACAACCATAGGTTTACACGCAGGACTGGAAAGGACCACCAGGGTCACCAAGCCCAGTCCCCTGAAGATTGGAGTCTTCATCACCACATCACCTCCAAGCCAACCTTCAAAAAGCTCATTGCATCAAAAAGAAAGGTGTCCCTCCTCCCAAGCAGAGGTTCAATTTGCAATCTCTCCAAAAAGACTTGTTGCCAACACACCAAATATTTACACTTACACCAGTATGAATTGCAACATATGCATAACAAGGAATGTTAGGTTTCCTAAATTCATCAACTTAAAAAAAAAAAATCTCCACTTCCCCCTCCTAATCATTTACAGGTCTATGCCCTTGGGATTACGGTTCACTTCTCTCCCAGCCTTACTGGCTAGAGAGACTAAATGAAATCCTGACATACAGCAGCAACTGGAGTTAAACAGGAATTATTTGGGCATATCATTCTAGTAAAGCAGCAGGGTACCACATCCCCAACCATTACAATGCCTGTCGAGATTATAACAAACGTGCTGCGCTACATTTTTGCATCTGAAGAATTAAAATTGCAACCATTTTAACATCTCTCCCTTGAGGGGAACCATACTGTGAAAACACATCAGTCAGCCAAAACTACTGTTAAACACTCTGGTAATTTGCAAGAAAAGTAAGCACACAGCACCTTCGAGATGGTGGTATTTGGGGATACCCGACTTAGAGGGGGCCAAGCCATCCTCAGGTTGATACAATCTATCCTCAGGTATGGACTGTTTCAGTATAATGCCCAAAATTTAACTCCTTATTTGTTCATCTTCTGAAACTGTCGCACTAATTAAATAATGAGCTAGTATCAAAAAAGTGCTAAATCACAATTGAATATACTTAAAAAAACCCCCCAACCCTTCAGGGCATAACTGCATTTAAAAACAAGACAGGTGCACAAGAGGCTGGAGAAGGGAGTCGTCTCCAGGTAGTCAGTGCCTAAATGGGAAGAAATTGTGTCCTTGCCATAGAAATGTCAAGTATTGCAATACAACAGTTCTCTGTTGGGGAAGCAAGCTTTGTACCATCGGTAATACTTGGCCACAACCACTCTGGGGTGAAAGATCCTTTGCAGACTCTTTTCTTTAAGTTATTTCCATTTGCTATAAAAGTGTGGAGTAGCTTTGAAAACGAAGGATGCAGACTTACCCTGCAAGGCTTCTCACACTGGAGGAAGTTATTTCCAAGAATTTGGCGTTCTCTACTGTTCACCCAGAATTGAAGCAAATTTAAGTACCGTTAGAGATGCACACACCACTCCCACTGCTAAGACTTTCTATTGTACTCCTTGCGGACTGCGTGGATTCTCAGTAAATAAGAATATATTTTTTTTTCCTCACCAAAAAAACGCAGTGCTACATTTAAACCATGAACTGGATTTGCTCTGTATCATTTTGCACGTTTAAAAAGAAACGGGTCGAAAGACGTTTGTCTCAAACTAGAAAAGGTGACATCGCTCTCAGCCTCGGAAGTCTCAACTTTCCTTTGCTAGAAATGGAGAGAGCTGCTTTTCTCAGCTGGTGGCTGGGATCCCTTTCCCCCCTCTGCTTTGGGAGCCCTCACTGAGCAGCCATGCACCCACTCCGAGGCAGACACCAGTGCCAGATGGAGATGATCTTCGTGTCAGCAGGCCACTGCTTCTTAGGTCTCTGCCCCGTTACTACATTTCCGTGGTAGGAGACAGCTGCCCGGAGATCAGCTTTTCAGAGGCAAACAGAAAGGAAGATAATGGAATGAATGATTTCCGAGTCATACAAAAACAAGTGCTGGGAAAGATGAGGCATACGGCCAGGAGATGAGACACAACCGTGAGGGTTATGGACACACAGCGGAAGCTCTGTAGTTTAGGTAGGGCTGCCTGTGATCCCAGCTGGGTTTGGACGGTCACCCTTAGAAAGGCACATGCTCTAGTGACCCGGTTTTAGGAGGTGCTGAGGAATCTTCCCTGCCCAGCTGAAAGCAGGGGGAGATGCATGAGCTCAGACCCTCTAAAGTCAGGCGTACGTGTGGACAACTGCACCGTGAATAGTTACACACAGAAACTGCACTACCACTGCTACGGTTAATTCAGTTTCTCTTTGAAGGATATAGAAACCCTCAGGGCACTCTTACAGCTTGGAAAGATGCTGATCGAACCCAAACCCAATCTCTCGGAGCCCCTCAGACACAGTAATATTCTGCTGTCCACAACGCTTTGCCTGGCAGGATGGCACTGCAGCCCTTCTTTAGGCAGAGCGCTGGCTCTATGTTAAAAGGCTCCATGGCATATGAAATACATGTACTAGACTGAACTACCCTTTTTTTTTTTTTTTTTTTTTTTTTAACAAAATCCTTTCAGTCCTCTCACTTGGGTTCTTACTAGCCTGGCCCTTATTTTGAAGTCAGTTTGCCACTCAGTGCCATCACGCCACAAGTGACTTGGGAGATGAAACTCATTCCTGAGAAAGGGCTGAATAAAGATTTTGAAACATCAGATTTCACCACAAGTCTGGGGGAACAGAAGCTTTGAGCCAACAGCTCCAAAGCCTCAGCAAAACTCGGACAAGCTTCTTCCAGCCCCTAAATACCAGGTGCAAATAAGCCAGGGCTGCTGTTCTGACCTCTCCCCAGTGATGCCAACTGGTGATCGCGAAGGGAGATTCAGGGTAAACCCTAAAACCTGTTTTGGAAATGGAGCTTCACCAGAGATCCGAAGGCACCCTCTTCCCCATTTATGTCTAAGATGTCCACCCAGACACGTCACGCAGAGGTGAGTGGGTAGCTGCCGTCCACCTTCCTTCGCAGCTCTCTAACAGACCCACCGTCACAACCACCTCTCCAAAACTGGGCTGCGAGGGGATTTTGCCAAGATGCAAAACCCAAGGTGAGTTCACATTCACCTCAAGGTGCACATCAGTGAGTTTTGTACAGCCCAACTACCGCACGGCTGCAACCCCCTCTCCCGCTGCTCCATCTGCTCAGCCCTCTCCCTGGGAAAGGTGCGACAGCCGCTGCCTGCGAGGAGCTGGTCGGGGTCCAAGATGCAGCTTTGCTACGAGGCCGTTTGTGCGAGTTAAGTACTTCATCTGTCAGGAGAGCGAGGCTGAGCATCGGGGGTTTGCTGCCACGGTGTGGAAGTTGCAGTGCCTTTCACTAAAGGGTCTTAAAAGTGCTCTGCAAACGGAGCGAGCCTTACACCCCCGAGAGGTAGGTGAGTACGTCCCCATCCTGTATACGGGGAAACTGAGGTAAAGAGAGGCAAAGTCGCTGGGACGCACAGCAAGTCAGGGAGAAGCAGCACCAGGGCAGGAGTCCTGCCTCCCAGTGCTGTTATTCATCAGATCCTCCTCCTCCTCAGTTTCATCTCGGTGAGCTTTGCAAACGCAAGCGAAGGAACCAGGGGTAGGGCCATGGCCGACTCATAGGGGCTTTCGCTGGGTTGCGAACCGCCGTACGGCATTCCCAGACCTGTCCCAGCTCTGCTCCAACCTGTGCCAAATGCCCTGCGGTCTCACGCAAACGATTCCCAGTCATACTCTGGAATTAAAAGCTGCTTCTACTGAGATACACAGAAATGGGGACATTTTCCCAGAGGAAAAACATGCGCATTTGAGAAACAGCCAGAAAAGGCAGAGGCGCCCATTGCAGGGCCATCTCTCAGTGAAATCCTCACTCTCAAGGATGGAAAGCGACAGATGTTTCAAGATCCCTATAGCCCTCATCACGCAATGGTTTGTAGACTGAAAACAAGCTTTGGGATCAGCAGCAGACTGATTTCAATCACATTTCTCCCTTCAGCAAAAAAAGTACAACTGCGGTAAGCCTGCTGAACACAGCAGAGCTCCGTCTGCTTTATCAGACCTCTAACAGCGCAGTAACCAGCCCCTCTCAAAAACCTTTCCTTCCCAACACGGGGCTAACAACATGTGCCTTTAAAAGCTTAACCTCTTTACAATCTGCCAAGTGAGAACTACGCCCAAAGCTCACGAGAAGTCTGGTGAGTGTAAACAGAAGGACTATGGCGGGGAAAAATATCCTACAAGGGACTGAAATGCATGCAACCAAAACTGCACCTCGTCTCTGAGAGGGGACAGAGCTCACAGTGGGAACGATCACACCCGGCCCAAACCAGTGCTCCCGTCAGAGCAGGTTTTCTGCTCCAGGCTTTGAGGGGAGAGATTGTGGGCAAGGGTCCCCGTGAGGAAATCTAGTGAACGTGTGTTATTTGCAGACAGCATCACAGTGGTTAGTGTCGATTCGAATGGCAGGTAAGAAGAGGGGTGAGTTCACTGGAACAGTACACAGCCGTGGCTCAGTCGGGAAGAAGAGGATCTAGGAGGAGGGAGTGCGTGCACCGCAGAGACAAGAAGTCTCCATCAGTCCAAGGATAAGAAGGTGAAATAGAAAAAAAGGCCTGGGGAGTGTCACGTTCCCCCAGGGATTCACAGTGCCAGAGCGAGGGGAAAGACGTGAAAACGGCAGGCGGCTTCCTGGATCCACATCTCTGATTCCCCCCAGCCTGCATCCCTCTGCACCTCCCACCTCACAGATATCTAACAGTGTGTTACCCTTGTTTCCGAGTAAGGAGAATTCACAGTGTTCAGTAGTGATCAGGTACAAAAGCCGTTTAAGTCTACAGTCTCCTAAGTGCTGCTGCCTTTGACGTAGTGCCTACGCGGGGCTCAGTGCGAGCAGCTGGAGGAAGAGGGAGTTTAGAACAGCAGACAGATCAGATCGCAAAGGCACGGTTAGACTAGGTGGACACGGGGTGTGTTTGCTTTAGAAGATAGTGGTCTCATACTTAGTGCTGAGGGTCCGCTTGGAGTCCTGTTTGGGGTCCACGACCCAGGAGACACTGGCATGAGACTGGGAATCTTGGTCCACTTCAGGGGGCTCCAGCTAGAAAATAAGGAGAGAAAGGGCATGTTAGGTCACCCATGCTTCCAGGATAGAACAAGTGGGGATTCAAAGCACGGAGAGGCTGCTGCTCTGCCTAACGCCCATCCCAAAAACGTGCACGTGTGCAGGGAAGCAGCTCTCGCTGGGGAGGCATTCGAGTCCTTCACAGCCAGAACATGTCTAGCCACGTCAGTCTCAACCCAGCACCCTGAGATGACTTCCTGCGTTAGGCCTGCAAGCCCCTATTACCATTAGCGACAGCTTCGCTTCATCTCACAAATAAGCATGAAAAATTGAGCACTATAAAGATGGCACTATAAAAAAAAAAAAAAAACAAACAAAAAACAAAAAAAGAGGCAGAGGGAGAGAGAGGGAGACAGCTCCTGGCAGGTGAGCTCCCATGTGATTTACTCTCCTGACCAAGCATGGCTCTTTCATCTTGTCCTCCTAAATCAGGATCCTACAGGAAGGTTAACAACACCAGAAAGAGCAACGTGGTTAGTTGAGAGCTGCCACTCTACATCAGCGGGGGCGGACATGAGCGGTTTATCCCTGGGGTTCATCTGAGCCCATGGCACGGCCCTGGAACGAGCGGGGAGGGAAGACAGCAGCGAGGCAGGACACGGGACCACAGCAGGAGACGCGGGAAGCGGGGAGGCAGGCGGGCCAGTGGCAGCTGGGGCAGCCCGGGTCAGTTCGTAATGGAAGATGGCAGGAAGAAGGGTAAAGACCTTAGCTCCAGGACTAACAGACTGCAGCGGCAGGTAGGAGGGGCGGTGTGTTGTACAGGTGTGACAGTAACAACAGCGAGTGTCGGGAGGGAGCGGCACCTGAGCGGGGGGAGCAAGCAGAACACAGACAAAAGGAGACATTAAAGGAAGGCAATGGCTTATGCAGCAGTCCCTGCTCCTCAGCAGCTCCAGTCTTGGCTGGTTTTGGCTACAGGGGCACTCCTGTACTGCAAACCGCAGGTTACCTGCGGATCTTACTGCGGCTCTGCAGGGTTTGCACGTGGAAGCTGTGCTGGACCCAGCAGGGCACTTAAGCCCCATCCCACCCGGGCTATTTCCACCTCTGCTTGCCCTCATCCTACCAGGGGAAGGCCTAACCCCGCAGCAGGACTGCCAGCAGAGCCACGGACACTACAATATCAGCTACAGGCACCTTGTCTGCATCTGGGCTCCCCCCCACCACCAAGGGGGAGGTTTAAGCATGTGGCGCCCAAGAGAAATCCCAGCTCAGACCATGCAGATCGCACCCGGCTCGCGCATACATACTGCAGATTTCCTCATGCCGGCTCGCGGTTTAGGCACCGGTTTGGAAGATTTTGTTTCAATCATTTCTCCTGCTCCAGCACCCAGAGGCTTTGCTCTCTGGGCTTGAAGGGCCAGCTGGTAGGCGACCTCAAACGCCTGCCCCAACGTAAGGATGATCTCGTACGTCAGGTTCTTTGGAGAGAACACAGAAAACACAAAGTCGTTAGGTGCATACGAGCTACTTTGCCCTGTGCAGAGTCCATGCGCTCAACAGCTTGCTCTGGAGATGCAGACCTCGGCAGAGCCCGTCACCTTTCCGTTAGCAGGTCGCATCCTGCCGTATCCCTGGCAAAGCCACTGAGCTCCCCCCTGCCCCGCGGGGGAGCTGGCAGTGAGCTGCCTCCACGCTTGCATAGCCTCGGCTGGTGGGACCACCTGCGAGCCTGCTACAGCCCTGCAAGCATCGCAGTTTAGCAGCGTTTTGCATTGTAAAGAGAAAAAGCCAAAACATCTTGTACAGCTGATTCTGCCCAAGAATAAAAGCAAGTTATGCTTCCACTCTCGGTGAATTAAAAGGCTGTTAAATCAGCCTATTACGCTCAACATAATTGAGCGTATTAGGGTTTTGTTCACAGCATATTCCCCAGGAGGGAAAAACTCCTGCCCTGCTTTATTCAGCACTGGAGACTGCAGTAATGAAGCCAGACAAATATTCTCTTTGTCGACAGAGCTCCAAAGTAAAAGCATTTTGAGCCAGGACTCTGAAAGGAATATTTTATGGTAGAAACTGGTAAGAGAGTCCTAGAACAGACCAGATCCTGGTCTATGACTCGCCAATAAAGCTGAGCAATGAAACAAGGGGACTGCAAAGGACTACAGCGTGCTGCGAGACAAGATGTGATAACCCACTCACCACGTCCACGGTGCTGAAGACATGGCAGTAGTGGTGGCTGGTCTGCAGGTCCTTGGTGATGTAGGCGAACGTGCAGAGATCCTCAGGGTCCTGAGCAGCGCAGGAGATGTTCCGGATCTCGTGCTCAGCAATGACATTCTGCCGGGGTCAACCACAAGCACCCGTCACCCTTCTGGGGATGGCAAATACACCCAGCAAATGGTGGTTGTGGCAAGCATGTACTGGGGGCAGGGAGCGAAACAGGTAACGGCAGGGAGGAGGAGTCTCCCAGCCAGACCAGTCCTAGCTCCCTCCCATGGTAGGAATAAATGGCAACACGGTCCACAAGCAGCCAGACTGCCAAGCCTTCGGCATTCAGGTAACCATCACCACCTTGGTTCTCTCCCATAGCCCTAGCAGCTCCTCAGCGGCTTCTGTAGCCACTAACTGTGACTTGCAGCCCCCCAGGCAGGTGGGACTGCAGGTCTTGTCCCTCCGGACACCAACTTCGAGGCATCTGAAGCTCACCTTGTTAGAGGCATCGATGAACTTCACCCCCTTGTACGTGATGGACAGTATTATGGTCGGGATCTTCTTCATGTGCTCTGTGGATTTCTTCAGAAACAAGAACATTCAAGTGACTAGTTGTGGATAAATGCTCCCTTCTTCACCACCGCCCCAGCCCACCCCAGAGACCTCCAGGCCACTGCCCCGCAAGGGCAGGCTTTGGGGGTCTTGGACCAGGAGGAGGAAAGCCTGCTCTTGGTGGAAGCAGAGGGGAAGGGATGGGGACCTGAAGCAAACCCAGCACCCCTTTCCCAGGGAGAATGCCCATTCTCCCACTGCACAGACCTTCCAACTATGGGGAAAAGTGCTGGAGAGGGGCAGTTCACCAGCGACAGTGGCACAGCCTGTTAAGTAGCCTGGGCCCCTGCTCTGCACAACGGCAGCCTGCAGGGTTTGGCTAACCACAGCTTCACTAAGACCTCCCCATTCCCTTCTCCACATCATCCACCACAGGCTGTGAGCAAACCCCCCCTGTCCCTGTGGCCTCCGTACCCTCATCTTGGCACAGGCATCCTGCGTAGACTCTGTCCCTCGAAGGTCTTTGATCAACATGGAGCCCAAGTACTGTTTGGAAGAGGGAGAGATGGTAACGGCTTCACGCAGGAAACCCTGGCAAACCCAAGGCAATGCCGTGGTCCCATGAGCGGCCAGCAGCCATGGCTGGCGAGGGACAGGTCACCCAGGGAAGGGCAGGAAGCGTGACAACCCCACACACAACAACCTGACCCCAGAGCCTCCTCATCCTTGCCACCCCCACAAGCCAAAAGCCACTTACATTGGCCTCATACCCGCAGGACTCAAAGATGAGCTTCTCCGGCTGGTGCTGCCAGTTTTGGACTGGGGCGTACGGGGCAGCCAGGCTGGGGGGGCGCAGGGTCAGCTTTGACTCCCGACGGTCCTCCTGGAAGGGAAGAAACATGGATGTGACACCACAACAGGGCCAATATGGATTAAAACACGGATCCCAGGAGGGCTCTTCGGGTTGACGCAATTGAGGTTCACAATGGCCAAAATCCCACAGGGGCTGGGAGGAGGCAGCGCGCTGCGGGTGAAGGTGCCAGCACTCATGGAATTGCGAGTCACCCACTTCCAAGGTGAGACTGAGGCATGAATGAGCTGCTGGCTCTAATGCTTGAGCCAGCAACAGTGTGCAAAGCTGTGCCTGACCAGCTCCCTGTCTCTCCATGCATCGCCCTAACTCCTCGCTGGCTCCAGAGCGGGGGGAGCCTGCACTAAGCTGTGCAGCGGGGCCCCCAGGACACACAAAAGCACCCACTGACCTGTGCTTTGTAGCGCTCAGCTCTGGAGTAGGGAACAACCTCGGTGCCACGGTCATGTTGCCTCTTCCCAGTGTCCCCGGAGGGCAGCAGCAGATCGGCAGATCTGCCCGTGCAGGAGTCGTTCTGGCTCAGGGGTGACGATGTCTGGGACATCAAGTCCTGGCACTGAAACAAGCAGACACCACGAACCGTCCTGGTCAGCCTGTGCTGCAGACGTGCCCACCCCTCGCTCCCCTTTACAGTGTCCAACACAAAAGGTGCAACGAGCAGAGTTAATGGGCTCCTGCCTCAGCATCATCAATCACACCATTTATTTTCTGCACGATACCCCTGATTTGCTCCAGGATGGTTTCAGGCAGGTATACAGCCCTTTCTGCCGAGCATGCCTCTGCCCGCTGTGAGCTCATCCCAGGAGGGCAGGAGACACGCTGAGCTGCGGGCAGGGTGTTTATAGAGGAGCAGACCCCGCTAAAGCACTAAGCAAAGCGCTCAAAGCCGCTAATGATCAGCCACCCCAGGAGAAAAGCCCTGGGAGCCCAGCGAGAGATCAGCCCAGATGCCTGACAGCCTGGCTCTTACTGCAGGCAAGATTCACTGCCTGTACGTGCCAAGCGGCCCAGCAGACAATGCGGGAAGCTCACAGCTGCAACACGCATTAGTCCTATTCAACGGACTTGCTTAATTTGCCATTGACGTCCTTCCGCTCCCCACGCCGGAGCCAGGCGCTGGATCGCACCAGCTGTAGCACCAGGAAATGCTGCAAATGGCCCATTCTCTTACACAGCCTCCCCGTCCAGCATATCAATCAGTTGATGCCGCACCAAAGGACTCCTCTCCCCCCCACCAACAATCCCGCCTTTAGTCTCATCGATCTCAAGAGGACATTTCAGAGAAGTGCAGATCCTCAGCTGGCTGCTGCCTGTCCAGGTTTTTGTTGTCTGAAAAGGGGGTGGTTGAGCAGCAGGGTAAAGGTGTGGGGTTTGTACGTGGCCCCCTCCCGGCTCCTGAGCACACTCTTTAAGTACAGTACCCGTGTGAACCTTCTCTTTTTGCACCCGAACCCCAGTTCCTAAAAAATCCAGTGTGAGCAAAGCAGGGCACAGCAGTCCAACTCGCTTCAGATAAGACTGTTTTGGTTGAAAAGCCTTGGGAATCCAAGGCAAAAGGGAAGAGCTCTGCAGCAGGGCAAGGACCAGATGTTTGGGATGGGGAAACTCCAATCACTCCCAATTCCCGCTCCAGGAAGCTGATCTGCAAACACTAGGAAGAAGCAGCACGAGACACTTGCCTTCTGTGGCATGCTGCCCCACTCCCGAGCTCACAGGTTAGCTCCAAGTTCAACGGGTTTTGCCAAACTCAGCTCTCAAATGTCAGTTTTCAGGAAGAACGGCAAACGTGACAGCTCCCCTCCCAGCCAACCCCGATAACGAAGGGCCTGACATCCAAAGGCTCCCACTCCCACAGCAAAAAATCAACCTCCACAAATCACGTTGAGTGCTATTTGGCAGCGAGAGCAAGAGCTCTAGAGAAGCCCAGCCAGCCTAGGGAGACAAATCTGACTCCCAACCGGCACAATCAAAATACCAGGTCCCAGCTGCATCCCATCTCACCAGCTGAGCCATGTCACACTCCTGCCTGTGGGAAGTCGGCCTTAAATCTGGCCAGGAAACAAGGGGAAGAAAGTCAGCTCAGTATTCCCCTTCGTGCAGAGCACAGAGACAGGAGTAGTGCCCTGCTACCTGTTCAGTGCAGGCACCCACCTTGCATGGAGGCACCTGATCCGAAAGAGCTGCCTGACATTTCCCATGGGGCAGCCATCCAGAATTTGACCTGCAAGGGCTGAATATTATCTTCTCATGCTTATTTCAATAGCAGGGTCATGCCTGTGCGAGTATTTGCTCTTTGGGTCACTGGAATTGATAAGGTGAAAAGCTGAATGGATACAACTGGCCACGTTAAGATTTCTTCCAGCACTGACTTGTTCGCACACTTCAGCTTCGTTTTGCACATGGAAGAGGGAGTTTGACCCGCAAAGAAGAAAGCTAAGAGTTGATAAATTTGTCCGACACTTCAGCTAGAGCGTGTCTGTCCAAAAAAATGGTGATGTTTGCTGGTGAGGGGCCCAGCCATGGCAGAATTTGTACAGCACAACATCAAATGTGTAATTTGTTTTTACTCTGCCCAAGTGCTCCAGGTGCTCCGGCCAAGTTAGAGCCAGCCTGGCTGTTACATTTCCCAAGTTCTACTTGACGATGCTCAGAGTGGGAGTATTGGGCTCTGCACCATCTCTGGCAGCAGCCAAGGTGCATCCATGGGAACTGTTTAACACAAAACACTCCCTCCTCTGCACAGCCAGATGTGCAGTTGCCTCAATGCTTCAAGAACTTTGTTCTCAAACCACCAAGTATCTGAGAACCAGGAGTAACCCAAGCTTCCAGGTCAAATCGATTTGTTTTAATAAGAAACAAGCCATTTAGGTTTTACCCTCTCCTTTTAAAGAGCAATGCAATTTTCAAAGATCACTCTCTATGCTTATTACTCTCAATACTTACCTTCAAAGGAGTTTTAACTTAAATATTGACATTGTAAGGGTTTTTTTTTCCCCCTTTCTTATTGATTTTGCTAGGCAGAACATCCCCTGCATGAAAGCAGCAAAGTAAGGCTGAACGTGCCTCCTTCTCTGAGCCTGGATACCCATCCAGGACCTGAGCTTCCCAGTAAACATTCTCTACAGATCTGAGTCCCCCAGAGGTGATAGCTGCTAATCAGAAAGGGGACAATTATTCCTGACAGACCCGGGTTTAGCTCTTTAAAAGAAAGGGAGGAAAGTGAAGGAGAGCCAGGGCAGAAGAAAGCACTCTGGCCACTGCCGAGCACGCTCCACACAGACATATCACCCAGGCAGGGAACACAAACAGTGACTCACTCTCAGCTGTGAGAACCGCGGCGGCTTTGCCGGTGGCTCCTCGTATGGTCTGTCTGCCAGGGAGGCGATGATCCTCTTCCGATGGCCGAGCAGATTCACTTTCAACACCTGCAGGAGAGATCACGGTCACTGCAGACTTTCCTGCCCTCAGCATGAAGCAAAGCTTCCCCTCTTTGAGCAGCGCTGTTCCCATTTAATATGACTCCCTGCAAGTCACAGCCCCAGAGGGAACGTGGGCAGGACGTCACTGCTGTGGCAAGAGAAAGGCAATACTCACATTTACTATTTCAAGCTCCCAAAGGTTTTTCACAGTGTCAATAGAGCTGTAGCCACTCGAGAGGAAGGACTGAATGTAATCCTGCAGCCCCAAAGAGTCGAGCCATGCAGGAACCGAAGGCTGGCTGTTCCCATCACAGCCCAGGGGTTTCAACTGTAAAAGCACAAGAAAGGGGTTAAAAGCGCCAGGGGGCTGGGATCCCAAAGCATACAGCATCAGTTAAAATCAGTTTAAAGGCCAGTATCATGTCCACTAGAAGCCTTAAGGTAAAAAAAAAAAATCACCGTATAAACAGGGAATGCACTTAGGATCAATACTGGCATGAGGGACAGCCACCCTCTCCCCAGCACAGTGTCATCCCATCCACATAGCCTGGTGGACCAACATACTCCTCCTCCCTGCTATTCCCAAAACCCTTCCCTCAGCCCCTGTGATCCCTCTGTAGGTCACAAGGATGTGGCTGGAGTCACAGGGACTGGCTTTTGTCTTCTCTGCTTTCACAGCTGAGCTGGTCGACGCCCTGTCTCTACTTTACGTGAGGGGTGTTGGTGCTGACCTTCGGGAGGGAGCGAGCAGCCTGGAGGAGCTTCCGACGGTGCTGCGGATCACTGATCCCGATGTCCCGAAGGTCCTGGTCTTCCATGACATTACAGCCCTGTGGGGACAGGAAGGAGCGACATGGGAGCAGAGGGCAACAGAAGCCACATCA
This sequence comes from Haliaeetus leucocephalus, assembly GCF_000737465.1. Lineage (NCBI taxonomy): Eukaryota > Metazoa > Chordata > Aves > Accipitriformes > Accipitridae > Haliaeetus > Haliaeetus leucocephalus. The sequence continues at coordinate 2,742,306 of NW_010973436.1, forward strand.
GGTGCGGGAGCAGCTATCATGCACATTACAGCACCCTCCTGACCTCACCTCCCAGCACGGCCCCACAGCAGGAGGAGGAGGAGGAGGAAGGCTCCCAAGGATGACAGCTTTGCCCCACGTACCAACCCCGGACACAGAGAGGGCTGACACGAAAGGGGCTGCGGCACACATCGCATCGGTGGGGCAGAGTGCTGCCATCCCCTCCCTCCCACAGCCCGCTCTGCAGCATCCTCTTCCAGCCGTTAGATTTCAGGCCATCGCTTACAGCAACCTTCCTGCTTGATGCACAGATGCTCTAAGCACTGCGTAACAACGCCCAGGTAAAGCTCAGCCCCCCTCCATGTGTGGTGCCTGAGAAGGGGCACTCGGCTCTGCTCAGCCTCCCTCCACAGCCACAGAGAAATCTGAATTTCTTTCCGGGAGAGCAGGCAACCTGGCGAAGGTCACATTTATCCTCCGTCCCCTGGGCAAGGAGGCAGCCCACCCCACTCCAGCAGAGGTGCTCCGATCGCCGCACACCGCTCTGTTAAAGCCCATTTTCTGCCCACCCTTCCCCCTGCAGAGCACGAGTGGACACATGCAGAGCACACTGACTTTACCCCTCTCTTAAGAGCCTCCATCACAACCTGTTTCCCTGCCCCTCGTACCTGGGGAGAGCTCAGCGGGAAGCCCAGGCACATCTCCCCATGGCTGGAAGAGCCACGCTGCTGTTTGACCGAGGGCTTCAGCTCGAGCTCGGGCCCCCCCCTCCCTGGACCTGCCTCCCTCTGCTCTCAGGAGAGTCACAGCTGAAGGTCTGAGCTGACAGCGCTTCGCTGTTCCACATTTTGGTTTTATAAGAGAAACCTAATTAAAATTGGCTGTTGGGCAATATGCTGCTGCAGGGGCATGCAGGCTGCAGGAACAGCGGGCTGAACGGCCAGGACTTCAGGAGGGAAAGACGGCCAAGTATCCTCTTCAAAGGGCAGCAAATATTTTATATTCCTTCCCACTCCACACTTTCTGCAGTATTTCAGCACTTATGTTTTGTTAAGTACTACCTGCTTTAAATACAACAGCCAAATGTGAAAGCAGTGAGCTGCTCTCTGAGTAGCCGACCCACCTGAGCGTGACCCCGCAGGGACGATGCTGCCTCCTGCAAGGGCAGAAAAGGAGGAAAAGCCCTTCCCACTGCCCCTTCCACTCTCACATACTCCTGGACAAGCACACAGGCCTATTTGCAGCCAGGACAGACCACAGGGAGAGCTTCCCTTTGGTGATGGCTTTATGAGAGTCACCGGGTGCATTTCACGGAGCCAGATACCAGTCCTGCAGCCAAACACTGGCCGGCTCACTCCCGGCAATGCCAGCATCTGCGTTGCTCCCGACTTGCTTGGTTTGTGCCTGGCCTACGACAGCACCAAGCCCAGGCAGCATCGCTCCCACCACTTCCATGGCCTGGTGTGATAACTGCTGGGTAGGATACTACACGGCTCTTTGCCCCCGAGAACTGCTCTTCCCCTCGCCGCAGAGATAAGCGTTCAGAGAAACACAGAATTAACGCTACAGGTAAGAGATGCCCAAGTCGCTGGGAGAGCTGCCCTCAGAGGCCAGACTGCAGAGAAACAATGATTTAGCAAATGACAGTGGCAAGTTAAAGCAGCGTGTGGCAGGGACGCAGGGCACTGTAGACACTCTGTGACCGCCAGCACCCACAGCACCGAGGCTCCTCTGCCTCCATCCTCCCTTGGCAGGCAGGGATGCCCGACGCCCTCAATTCCTGGCAGGCCATGGGGGGACTGAGACTGCAGATCTGGAGCAGACAGCTGCAGTACGAAAGCATTTGTCTAAGAGTTATTTAAAAAAGCAGAAAGAGCTGGGACTAAAGACCCTGCAGCCGATTAGGGTGGTTTGCTCCCTGTTTTCCAAAAGGTCAGTTTATAGCAGCAGGCTACAGCACTGGTCTGCAATGTCACTGCCCGCTGCCAGCTGGAAAGAGCGACTGCCACTGCTTGAGACAGCACCGTGGGTGGGCGGCAGCTCTGCAGGGGCACGGGTCCACACTGATACCTGCCTTGCCTTTCTTGGATTGCACCCCACATCCTGCTAGCAAGGCCATGTGAAACCCCTGGGTCTCACCTGAGTGGTAATGCTACACACAAAGCTCTATGCAAGGATGTAACTATGTCACATAAACAGCTCTATGGACCTCTCAATTGCACAATAAAAAAAAAAAAAAAGGCTTTTTGTCAGTTAAAGGCTCCAAGGGTGCCCATTTGGTGCAAAAGCAGCAGCAGGCTCCATTGCATCAAGAGCAAACGCCCTATGTGAGTGAAGTGGAGAGGCTGCCGCTGACAGAGGCAGTGATCACTCTGGCTTGTTAGCAGCAGCATCCCACAAAAAACTCGAAAACATCCCTCCCCTTTCTTACTCAGAAATTTTAAGCCAAAAGCCACATTTAACATGCATTCCTGTAACAGCAGAAGATTGTGTGCTCAGCTCAGGGGAAGAGGGAAAGGATTAAAGGTAGCTTAACTCCCCTGACATGCACCTTACCTGGCACAAGTGCTTTTGCATGCGACAGTTCTGCTACAGGGGCTGCCAGAAGGTCCTTGGGAGGCCGCATATGTGTGAGGAATTCATCTCCTAGAGGGCGATGTCTTTTAAAGGGCTTTTTTAAATGGACAGAAGATGGCTAGAGCAAATGACGGGATTTTTCCTATAAGCCTGAAGAGCAAAGCATTACTGCTTTGCTTGGGGGAGGCAAAAGGAAGCAGAGGAAGGGACTGACTCACCGAAGTCCCTGCAGCAGGCTAACGTCACACCTCAGGTCCCCAAAACCTGCAGTTCCCAACACCTCAGCCTGCTCTGCTTCCCCAACCTGCCCATCTTGGTGCTCTGCTGCTTAATTCCTCCGTAAAGAGCTGAGTGCCAGAGCTGCAGCAGGCGTGGGGGCTTGAGGAGGATGCTAGCAAGGGCACGGCTCACAGCAAACCCTTCACGCACCAACCAGGACGGCAAGAATCATCTGCAGCCAAATGAGCTGTGACAACGGCGACGTGTAATTTTCACGTATGAAAATTAAACAAGCTTGCTGATCCTATTTACATTTTTACTCATGCTTATTTTCCAATGTTGAGCCTTTTTCGTGCTAATACACTTTAGCACAGCAATGCCTGGCTAGCACAGCCATGCTCCCAAACTAGCAGCACAGGGCTGTCAGCTCACGCTCTCCCAGGATGCCTGTTCTACGCTGACATGGCCAGTTACAGGCCCAAAGAAAGGCAATAGGTGTTCTCCCACTTTTGGCATCTCAAATTCAAAGAAAATTGCTTGCTGTGTAGCAAGGATACAAGCTAGTTAAATACTGTAAAGCCTGCAGCTTTTGCGAACACTCCTTATTTTTATGTGTCACATTAAATTCCCTCAGTGTCAGCCCATATTCTCAGGGTACTTAACAAGGATAGACAAAGCATAGCAGCTCCAAATAAATCATTACAGTCTATTGTGCATGAGCCTCCGCTTAGAGAAATGTCCTTTAAACCCATCCGGATTTCATCTCCTATGAAAAAAATAATCTGCCACTAAAATAGATAATTAAATGCAAACACACTGGAGATCTTTTAACCTTTGCCAGTGGAACAGATGAGCTGTTTAAACCAGACTTTAAACCTGTTTGCATTTAACATGCCGTTCAGACAAAAGCCAAGGGGCAGAAATGGTCCGCCTGGGCCACCGCTGCCACCTGCCTCCGAGCCACGCTCCTCCGGCGCATCAATTGCCACAGGTTTGGTTAGAGCCCCGCTCTCTGCTCCGGCTCCTGTGCTTGCAAAACCACCTCTCTGCTCAATCACCAACTGATGACTTAGCATAAAAAGCCCCCTAAGCAAGCAGGGTTCCCAGCCACGGAGACCCAGCTGGGGTCTGCTGCGGCTTTCGTCCTTCCCTGCCTCTCCCGGCACATCTCACTCGCTTCTCACCGCCAGCCCCATCCTTCCTGACCTCCGCACCACTGGCTCATGCTGGGCACTGGGCTGATGAAGGGTCTTAGGTCTGTCCCCGAACCAGGCAAGAGCCATGTCTTTGGAGACCGCAGATGTCCACACCCGGCAGCTCACGAAGAAAAAGGGAACAAGGCATTCATCACCGAGAGGAAACAAAGCCTCTTCGTTACAAAGGGCTGCTCAAAAGGCAGATTGCCTTGATGCAGAGCTGCAAAGTTTCAGAAAAAATGCTGTGAGGATTTGTAAGGGTTTTTTGGGAGAGTTCGGTTTTGATTTTTAAACAATATCCCAATAGAGGTTTTTGTTTGCTCATTTTTGGTTTTTTTTTTTTCCTTGGGTTTTTTTGTTGCTTTTTTCTAAATAAAGGTCCCCTTTGGTGCTGACACAGGTCAGCAACCAGGTCAAAAGATGCCATCTCCCAAGTGCCCCGCTGGAGGCTGCAGAGCAGTCCTGGCAGCCTGACCCCAGGCTCGTGGTCAGCCCCTCTCCGGGTCCTCTGAGGATGATTTCAGCAGATGTCCAAGGCAGGGCAGAGGAAAGCTCCCAGGGACTCGCTCTGCTCTTAGCCCAGTCCTCTAGGATCCTCCAGCAGCAGCCTCAGAAATGCCAATTAGAATCAAATATACTTCCAAAGATGTATTTCAGACTTTATTTGTTGTGACAAGTGCTTTTTACCTTGTGCATTTCTCCCAGCTGTGGGGCTGCGGAGCAAGCGCAGCTCAGGGCTGCACCCGGGCCAGAGCTCTCGCTTTCACCCATACTGGGGGAGCAGGGGACATCCAAAAGCCCCGTTCACCCCAACACCTCACCGTTTTCCCCTTGCTTCCATCGGGAACTAGCTCTCACCATTTCCTGCACTGCAGGTGGTTTGTTCCTAGAACACGCAACCTTGCATTAATCCAGATTTTAGTACAGCACCGTGCGCACATGTTAGTCTTGGTAGAAAAATATTTGGTGATTTTTTTATTCCCAGAAGAGCTGGGATGATCCCTTAAAAAAATCCACCAGGAAGCAGAGGCTGAAATTTTCTTTGCAAGGGACTGAGGAGCACAATTTCCCCCCTAAGCTTCAGCTGCACACACATGTGTTTGGTCAAGGAAGGAGTATTTCTCCAGTGCAAGTGCATATACATTGGGGTGAAATGCATCACCCAGATGAGTCCTCTCCTCCGCTCCCATTGGCAATCCAAAGAGCCTGAACGATCAGCCCAGCTGCAGACATCTGAAATTGGGCAAGGTGAATCCCACTCCCTGGGTCCAAACTGGCAGAGACTAGCTGCCAGACAGTCTGGAGGAGCTTTCATCCCCCAACCTGGCCTTTAACTTCCTCAGAGCTGAACCGAGCTCCCTCCATGGAAAGGCACAAATACACACGACCAAGAGGGGCACCTCTGAACCCCGTTTCTGCCCTCCGCATTGCCCCAAAGGAGGGCATAGATCTGCTAGTGACCCGCATCCTTGTCTGGGCTGCCCCAGGGAGCCCCAAAAGATGGTGGTGCAGCCGACCCGCCTGCAGAAACACAAGCTTTTAGAGAAAGGGTCTGCTTTAGTCATGCTTCACATCTTGCACTGTAATTAAACAGCCTGCAAGGCTCCAGGTTTCTCATTAAAAGGAAAAAAAAAAGCACAGTCAGAGGTTACACTGTAGGAAGGTAGCGTCCCCTCCTGCTAGTTAGGTGACCCCGAAGGCAAGCGTGCCAAAATCAGAGCTGCTGAAATCTGCCAGCAATCCTCCTCCAGCAGGGCACTCTGCAGGCACTTAACTACCCAATTTTCAGATGCTGCTTCCTGCACAGAGCCTGGCTTTGGTCCATTCTCTCTTTCCAGCTAAGGAAAGGCCCTGAGGCAAAGAAAGTTTCATATAGGACGCGCAGTCTTATCCAGCCAGCAATGCAGTTTAATGAATCCCGACTGTCTCACTAAGCTCACGCTAACACAAGTGCTGCCTCTGTTACTAAACCCTGTATTAGACAGGCGACGGACTGCAGGGAAGACTGGGGCCAGAATGTGTTTGCTATTAAAAGCAACAGATGCAAAACCCAAACACAGCTTTTCCAGACTACAAAGGCTTCTGCAAACATCTATAGCAGAGTGCCTTCAGCTGCATGAGCCAAAGCATCCATTTTTTTCTTACATAAATGCATACAAAGCTCTTTCTTTTTCCTCTCAGTACATTCAAGACAATTGCATCTTGTCAAGGATTTTGCTGCCACTGCTATTGCTTTACTTTTGGCAACCAAAAGCCTGGGTGGGGGAGATGGAGATGCATCCAGCTCACCACAGAGCCAGCCTAAACAGAGATGATACACAGCAAGTCCTGAAAACAGAAGTTGCACCTTCCTTAGCCTCAACACCACTTCAATTTCTCCTTTGCAGGTGAAAAAAAGGATCCAGAAACCTCATTTTGGTCATCTTGGTACTGGCCAGCTGCAGCTTTCAGGAACTTAACACAAGCAGGCAGTTCAGGGTTTGCAGTCCAGAAGATAGTGGCTCAATTACATGCCCAGCAAGGCCATTTGGTGAGCCCTGTGTGGCTCTGCCTGAGCTCCTGGGTGCTCCTGCTGCCAGACTTGTAAAACACCACTGGGCTTCACGGCCCTGCAGCCTCAGCCAGCACTGTGGATAAGGGAAAGCAGCAAAATTCGGAAAGATGAGTGCTATAGTGAAGGTATATCTGGGAGCTGACAAAGCCACCGCAGCCAGCAACGAGTTCCCTGTCCCCAAATCTATTAGTTAATGACGAAGCGCCTTCCTTCCCTGCAGGGCTTGGAGGTTGCATGTTTGGCCTCATCCAGCCCCTCCAAACTGTGTGTTCAAACCCATCCGAGCAGGGTGCTGGGAGTCACCAGCCGAGCCCTGCTCCCACTGCAGAACCTGGCCAGCCTCGATCCCCTTACTGCATAAGGGGCTGTATGAATCTGCACTTGAAGTAAAAAGCTCCGCTAATATATCTTGTTCAACAGGACAAGCGCAGCTAATGTCTCGTTAACAGACTAATTTATAAGCTTGTCCTAGAAACAAGCTTGCGTTCCGTCTGTATATCTGCATGATTTGTGCTTGGGGGCTTTTCACCTGAGACCCCTGCTGATAGCACAGAGCATCACCCCCTTTTACAGACAAAAAAAAGTGCTAAAACCTCCCAAAATAGAGCCTTGATTACAGGCAATGCTGAATACCTACAGCTCTGTCAGCCATCCCCAGCTGCTCAGCCCCTCCAACAAACCTGCACTAGTGGCTTATTTATCTCAGAGTAGGCTGATGACCCCAAAGCCGGGACCTGCACACCCCAATTTCAAAGCCGGGGGAGCAGCACTAGGTCACACAAATATGTACTTGTAATTGGCCTCATGATCCACAGGGTTTTGTGCCCTCCCCTAATGGTACCTGCAGTTTGAGATAGTTCAGTGGAAACTAGGGGAAAAGAAGTATTTGTTTAGCTAAGGGCACGACAACGAAGCCCTAGCTCTTCACAGAGCATTGACTGTGGAAAGGGTTCATATACAAAAACCTACAATAAATCCTAGATTAGCACACAGCCACTTCATTTTTGTTTAATTTTCTTCCCCATGCAGACTGGCAGCGTGACAATGGCAACGGAGGGAATCGGTCATGGTTGTCAAGTTCAGGCAATTTTATTGAGAGAAAAAAAAATTAACTGCTACTTTAATGGCTTTTTTAATGTTTATTGGGCCTGGAGCTACTAATGAATCAAATGTAAGTATCTTCTAAATTGCCAGTTCTGGTCCACCCACTTTGCTCCTCAAAATCCACTCTGAACTCACTGCTCTCTGTGAAGTCCACTTCCATCACCCGGGGAGCTTCAGCGCAGCTCCGCCGCGTTTCCCCCGTCAGAGCCACGGGTGAGCGCCCGAAACGCGCTCTCAAACCCCCAATCGTTGCATCTCTGCTCTCACCATTCCCTTCCAGAGAAAACCCAAAGAACCATACCATCGTGGACAAAGCACAGTCCTTGTGAACCACCCAAGTAGCATCTGAAACCCACTGGAGAGCTGTCAAAAAAATTTCGTTTCATTGTATGAATCGATTCCCACTCAGACGCTTGGCAGAAACCCTCACACAAGGGTCCAATTCCACTCTTACAGGGTGTTCATCCAGGGCATCAAAATCAGTCTGGGGACCAAGGAAGAAATGCATTTCCATGAGGCTGGCAGCAGTGATAAACAGCAGACAATATCATGTAACCTGGCTGATGTACTCCCTGCCTGTGTCACAAAAAATAAATGAAAGCCATTTCAGTAATAAATCTGCCAGCCGCCGTGAACCAGGCCAAAGAGATCCCCAAATCTGATGAGCAATCGTTAAAGGGTAGATTGCCAGCACGTCTAGGTACTAGCAGCATTTACTTCCACCCGCAGCGGCTCAACACACACCAATTTACAAGCTCAGTCACCGAACGCTGCTGCAGGGCAGAGCTTTGCAGCACAGGCTTTGGGAAGACCAAGCCCAGAACCAACCACTCAAGAGCTTCTGCCTGGATGAACAGAGCTTGCTTCAGCTTGGAACCAAGCCTACCTGCCCAGGCACAATCTATACACAGAGGCTTACTTGGGTCTATACTAAAGTATTTTCCAACAGCTCCAATCATGCCAAGCTTTCTCTTTGTTTCACCAAGCGTAGAAGCAGTAAAAACCTTTTCTGTGGGATCTCCGATAGGTCACTGTTCTTCATAGACCATTACTGGGTGCAGAAGACTACTGGAATATGTCAGTTAAGTTTTCCCCAGATGACTACTAAAAAATGACAAGTTTTATATGAAAATAGAGAAAAGCTCTGGGGCACACACATTCTCAGAGCATGCTAAAAGCCTGGCGGCTGCCCAGGGGACCAACATCTGCGAGCCAAGCTGGGTAGTTACAAAGTGGATCATGCAAAGCAGAGCTACAATTCACTGAGGACACCAGGAGATGCCCCATGCTCCAGCAGGGCAGGTATTAGGTAAAAATGAAGATGATGCAGATATCAGCCAGCACCCAAAACCTGGGGATTTGCAGGGCGAAGGAGACCCAGCTCCGTGTGCATCCCGTCCCTTGGCAGCTGGGAGGGCTGTCCTCGGACCCAGCCTGGCAGAAACTCACCGAGCTGCACTTCAGCTCTGCTCACACACCAAGCCAATGCCTCAGCTCTACATTTTTATCAACCATTTGCTTGCACACAGACACACAGAGAAGAGAAAGGCTCTTTTATAACGAAGACCACTACAGGCTAATCTAACATGGCACTGAATTACATTTAATCAAATTAATGTCAGTACTCTAAATTATTTGTGGACACCCTGTTCTTCCAATGCCATCATTTTTCTACCACTTCTCCCCAGTTATAAAAAAAAAAACAAAACAAAAAAACCCCCAGAGGAGCCCACGGCACTACACAAGTAGAACAGATTTCCGTTTCTGACGCTGTCTCATTGAATCAGCATTAGCTGCTTTCCACACACTCCATGGGAATCCAGGCTTGAACAATAAAAAAAAGCAATAAAAAATGGTTTATGTTCTGTTTTACCTGCTCATTTGTGAATCAAAATATCTTTGGACTGAATAAAAAGTTCAGCTACAGAATAATGGTACAATTGCCAGAGCATATGAGGTTTGCCCTTCTCAGATGTCAGCCTGAAAAGTTGTCTGGGGTAGCAGCAAACATTCAGCCCTCCAAGGGAAGGGAAAAGCTTTTGCAAGCATCTCAGACATGTTTATGGGGTCTGTGGGATCACAAAATACTGTAGTGAGGGTGCAGGTAATGGCATTTCCTTCCCTACTTCTGTGGGGGAATTCCACCATTAATTACTGCAATTCCTTCTTATTACACTGGCAACGTCCCTTCTTTCCCCAGAACAGCAGAGTCCGGCCTGGCCTCTGCCCCCAGGTCATTCCCATGTTTGCCGCAGGGCACTGGGATGCACTGTGCATCTCGCGGTGCAAAACCAGTTTCCTGTGGACCTCCTGAAGGCGGCATCTGCTGCAGATGCACTGGTGATTGCAGGAGACATGATGGGACCAAGCTCTAGGAGCAGGAGAATCCCTCTCGGTCCATATTCTTGCGACATTTTCCTACTCTTACAGCTCCCCCAGCTCATTACCGGTCAAGGACAATTAAGTCGATTTATAGCACATTTTTCTGAATGGCACTGCTCACTCATTGCTACGGTTTTGTGATCTGACCTTTTCTTTTCCTCCTCTGGTGAAGGGCGAGGCAATGGGTCTCCCGAAACTCCATGCACACCCAAGGGCTGCATTCCTCCACGTGGGAGGTAGCAGGGCTGGCTTCTCTTGGGTGGTGGGGTATTCTTGGTTCATTAGTACTGTTAACATTTGGCATGCAATTCTGCTGAGGATTTTATTCTACTTGCAGAGCTGTATTTTTGCTAAGTCAAGGACAGCACAGCCAATGCCAGTAATACTCAGCTAGCAGCTTCAATTCGGTTATGTTTACCCATTGCACAAATAAACCTTTCCCCTCTAATGAAAGAATTCCAGTAGGCTGCGAAGCAGAGAAGGAGAATTTGAAGCACCATCTCCATTTTAGCTTTTTTTAATCCCCAGCTGGCTGAACAGACTGCTTTTCAAATTAAAGCCCCATATTAAAAGCAGAAGCTGAGTGTCATAGTCCAATTGCCCCGAGCCAGCAGTGCTGGCAGTGAAGGTCACTCAGTGGCAATGGAGAGGGTGAGTGAAAGAAGCTGCTCTCTTGGCCTGTGGGGCTCATGCTGGAGGGTAACAGCAAGAAAAACAGGGAAAGTCGCTTTCCTAACATTGCCCATAAACACAACAAAGCAATGGGCAACTTAAAGGGAATATAAGAATTTCTCCTGACACAGAAATGCAGCCCAATATGCAGATGTTAGTATTTGGAAAGAGAACTCAGTCTTTTAGAAAACTAAGCTACCTAAATCCATCTTTTATAGCCTATTTCTTCCCTCAACCAAGCCAAAAGATTACACACAATCTGACTTCAGTCCCTTCCTAGAAACGCATACACCAGCAAGTAAGCCTTAACGTCACGTCAAACTGATGTTTAAATAATCCTGCTGACTTGTGTTAGCAATATCCACCCTTGACTGAAGTCAATACTTGATCAGGATCTGAACTAGTCATAAATGTTCTTGTTTTTGCATTTGACTGTGAAACCGGTCAGCGTCACCAAGATGCTCTTGCGTGCCATATCAAACGCTGCAGCATTTTGTTTTGTTCTGCAGATTTAAAAAGAATTTTATATCACAGAAACACTGATCAAGAAACTCTGCTTTCAGTGCTGGAAGAAAGCAACACACCAGTGAGGCCAGCGCTGCAAACTCAGCCTGTCTGCAGCGTCCCATCCCAGCTCCAGTCCCTAAAATACCTAGTAGCTGTGTCCAGGCAGGATGACAGTCATTGCATTTATGCATTAACACCTGTGATTCCCTTCTTACCATGGTTGCTTTGACTTGTTCTTCCCTGATAACCAATTCACAAGCCCTCAAAAATCTCTGCAAGTTCCAAAAGTGAGAATATTCCCAACAAGCCCTGTCTGACACCACTCAGAACCAACCGGTACTACAAGTGATACTCTATTATTTGTCCTGAATTCCCCCAAAAGAGAAACAGCACTGGTAGAGACACGTACACACGAGGAGGGTCAGTCCTGACTGCGGTCATCACTCTCTTACCGAGGCAGACCTGAACTGCAACAGAAATTTTTAGTTTGCTGACAACTAAAGTGCTGATCTTGCAAGCTTGTGGGCAAGGGGTCCTGCTGAAGCACGAGGCCTCCAGCTATAAGTTACTAAAACCTTGTCCCAGATGCAGAGCTGGAATTCTCAAGAGCAGAGAAGCCTCTGCTCAACATTCACAGCCCACCCTAGCTATCTGCTAAAATACACTTCTAACTTCCCTTTTTATAGGAAAACCTGTAAAATGTTCATGGCTCACATTATGGTTTACATCTCCAACCCTGCCTCTTCAACGTGAACCTGTGAAAACTGCAGGTCTCCAAAGTCTCTTTCAGCTGTCAATGCTGCCTGTTAAAGCGTACAAGCAGACCCCGAGAAAGGGAGCAGGATTATTGCCTCCTTCCCACTCACCGGTTCTCCTTGGTGCTGCTGGAGATGCAGCTTGCACAGAGCTATCATCAGCAAGATGACTGGTCGCATGTCCAGAGAGCACAGCTAATCACCTAATAATAAATCTCTGGATTTCTGAAAATAATGGAATTATTATTCTTGGAAACAATGCATGTTTCTGCCTTCCTAGATTAACATCTAATTAAGAAGCCCAATATATTTACAGAGCACTTTTCAAAATCACTTTACCATACTGTGCGTTCATGAATCATTTCCCTTGTCTGGGGGGTAAGGGCTTTGGTAATGCAGGGTGCAAATTAACACAAGAGCCAACTGAAAATACACAGGAAATCAGGAATCCCTGAAACCAGAACTGGCTGAAGCATGGCTACAAAGCACTAAAAAGCACCAGACAAGCTTCTGCACCCCCCAGTTTTTGTCTCTTACTAATTCTGTACTACCTACTGGGTAGACAGTACATTTGAAACATCTATTTTTCTTAAGAACAGCACCAAACGCCGCTGTGCCAGCAAACACCGGATTTCACCCAGTCCCCACTGCGGTTACAGGATATGCTCTTTGTTAGACCGTTTTCTTAATCCTGCTTTAAGTTACTATCTACTGCAGGCTGAGTATTCTTCATAAGCATATTAAAGAGCTCTTCTTCTAGGACGCTGCCCCTGTTTTACAGCTGTACTATCACTACGCATCTAACAGCTTGCTCTTGCAATGCTTTTCTTGTCTACCCAACGTACAAGCCGCTTGTTCGCTCACAAATGGGCATCTGTGGACTCAGGCAGCAAAGGGAGCATCCTCGGCGTACTGAAAAAACCCCGCAGCACTATATGCAGGGAGTAATGCAATGTGAAACCTTACATGGAAAATGTTTCCGTATCAAAAGACTCCAACTTCTTAATTTTTGCGACTAAAACTTAATTAGCCTCATAGCCCATCTGGCAATTTGCAAACCACTACCCAGCATTCTTTGGACCTTGAAATATTTAACATAATGAGGCCCTAATAAGAACTAATCCTTTCACAGAAACTGTTTAACTCTAGGAAAATAATGCCACTTAGTTTGAAATATTCTTCGTTAGCGATTGGAAGTGGCAGTTAATAAAGAAACTGTTATGTAAAAAAAAGAAAAGGAATGGACAGCCTGCCATGCCAGGAGCCAAGAAACCAGGTCCTTTCAGTACTCGCTGCACTAGCCAGCTTCAGTGTTTACAACAATTTTAATAATTCATCTAAGAACATCAAAATCACTACTCAAAACAAATTAACTACTTGTTCCTCATTTGTCCTATATCTGAAGGTTTTACTCCAACAACATCAGAAGCTGAAGGCAAGCAATGCCACAGAGGAAAAGATTCTTAATAATTAAACTTTCATACTGGGCTGACTGTATTAGCTTGAAGTTCCCAGGACTTGGATGAAAGGATTTAAAGCCAGTCTTGGCATGGGTGCCAGAGTCAACTTCCTAGTAAAAGGGATAAGCAGCAAAATGGAAATCCACCAGGGCTTGCAGGAAATCTTTGTTAAATTATTTCACCTTTTAAATTTGAGAAGAATGAGCAAGGAGAGTGGCCCATTCCCTGAAACCAGCAGAAGCTGATCTCCTACACTGGGAGCAGTTACCCAGCATTGGATAGGGAAGAAAAACATCCAGCCGTGAACAATATTAAAAAGCAATTCCTACCACATACACCATAAAAATCACATACTGAGACATATACAAGGAACCTTTTTTTTTTTCACCTTATAAATGGCAAAATTGTGCATCAGACAGTTCGCAACTAAGTGTTGCTATTTATTGCAATTAAGCATAGTCAATAAAAATCCCTGCTTCTGAGCCTTCAGCTCCTACCTCTCTGGGGACAAGTGGAAAGTTAATTTCCTTCTGTGCCGAGCAAGGTCTATCATCACACTTGTCAGGCAGGGCCAGAGTAAAGGCGTTTTTATCTGCTAACTGCTGGAGCGAGAGCTGCCCACTAATACCACAAAGGTCAAGACCCATCAGCAGAGGATCCCAAGCAGGGATCTATGGGGTATATTTCATTTAAATTCCTTGTACCATCTCCAGAGCATCCCAGAAGTTGCAGCAGACCGCCCCAGCACGCAGGGACGCTGAAACCTCGCGCAGAGCCGAACACACCTGCCTGAAGCACAGAGGAGTCCCAGTGGTCAAGGGTCCACCAGAGGGTTGGGACCAGCTGGGTGGGACACTGCGGGGGCCGGAGACCCCCAGGAAGGGCTGGGATGGGTTCGGGGAGCCGCGACAGGAGCCGGCCCTGGCCCTGCAAGGCTGCGGGCGGTGCTGGAGCCCGGCGAAGGTGCCCAGGGCTTGCACAGGGGGCAGCTCACCCCAAATCCTCCGCAGGGAAGAGGGGAGGTGCCACACACAGCCGTAGGAACAGGATACGGCAGAGGTAGAAGGGTGCGTGGCAAGACCATCGTCTGTCGCCGACAGTTCCTCTACTGAAGGTGCATAAACCACAGTAAAATCCAGCTCTCTGGGGGAGCGTTGGCCCTGCCAGGCTAAGGGGAGACAAGGGCATAAGCTGCTTGCCGTGGAGGCCAGGAGGTATGGCTGGATGCTGCCACAGTATTCAACTTACGGGTTGCTTGGAGATCCCACAACATTCACAGGGACATTTATCCTGTTGGTCAGGTTGTTTTTTAAAAGCATAATTACATCCTGCCTTTAAGTACCGCTACTGACACTGCTCAGATGCGCGCTTTCTTGCCCCTCCATCCATGCCCTATCCAGTCTTCCCTTCTTTCTCCAGCTGCCCTGCACGTCCCCTCACCACTGTCGGATGGTTGCCGTGTTTTTGGAAACCCCCTCACCCAGCTCACAACACAGCTGTCAGGCACACATCCTCCTGCATCTCACCTCTCTGTACCATTCACAGTACCAAAGAGATGCCCTCACTGCCTTTCCAATGCAGGATATTACATTAGCCCGAATGGCTTCTCCAAAGTTTTACACCCATTTTTAGAAATTCTTTATTTGCAAAACTTGGAGTCCATACTCAAAAAGCGTTTCTTTAAGACATGCAGGAAGAACCCTCCTGCAGCACCAAGATTTTCCATCTTTGCAGTTCATCATTCCATATGAATTCTCAGATTTTTTTTACACCATGCAACTTTAACTTTCTAGATGTTGGTTATTAAAAAAAACCCTCAACATTAAGCATTACCTAATGATTATCATCATTAGGTTTCAGAGCCAACGGTGTCAGTGCAATTAGGTACAGCTCATTAACATCCTGCCTGCATGCTTAGAGTAAGTATACTTCCAACAAGAGGTCTTCCATCTCCTTCATAGTCCAGAACACAGACTGCTCAGTGATTTCTTCAAAACACTAACGAATTTCAGTTCCCATTTCTGGAGTAAATTGGATAGTAAAGATTTAGGGGGCAGAGTAAATAAAATTTTATAACAAATGTATAGTGAAAAAACTATAATACCCACATTAAACGTGAAGATGAATGACCCTGACCCAACACAACCCTAATTTCTTCCTTTTGTCTAACGTTCTACACATCCGCAAGACTGTTCTGCTGGGCTGCAGAACCCAGATGTGCTCTGCAGCGGACACGGGATATCGATAACAAGTAAAGGTTTGGCCAACACATTTGTTAGAGCCTGTGGGTCCCACCCAGCAACTTACCAGGAAGCGGACATCATCAAAGCCGTTCAAAAGCAGCTTACTCTCATATTGCTGCAGGCCAATGGACTCCAGCCACTCCCCGACACTCTGCTCCAGCATCCGCGAACCTGACGAGAGAGGAATCGGCAGACGCTTGAAAAGGGAAAAACCGTTAAGGCGGTAGCAGCGGCACTCTGAGGAAGACAGATGGCATTGCCACATCATAGTCATTACCATAAAGAAACTCAAAAAATTATGCTCAGAGTACAACAAATCAGCTGGCAGACAACTCTTCTTGTGTGCACAGACCATGGACAACAAGCTTCCAGTGCCTCCGCGGGCTCCGGGTTCAATTTGTATCCCAGTTAACACTCAGAAAAAGAAACACCTTGCCCGGGCAAACTGTTTAGAAGCACTCCTGGGACCATGACATCACATGCACTGCTTTCAGGGCTCAGGCGAGTTTCTTGCCAGGCAAACATATGAAGCCCAGCCCCACAGGGATGCGGATCCACTCCTTGGCTCATCTGAAGGGGGCGGGAGGAGGGCAGCAAACTTTCACCCAAGGCATTCCCAGCCAGTCGTAGGTGCGAGGGAATGGAGCGGAGCCGCTCACAAACGCACAGAGCTGTGCAGGTCCTCTCATCCATGCAACTTCGGATGCACTACCCTGCTCAGCGGGCCAGCGGAGAGGGCCAGGCGCATTGGAGGCACAAAGCAGCTAGGGAGAAAATACATCTTCATGCAGCTGAGACACAAAACAGACACGACGGACTTTCAGAAAAGCAGCAGAAGCCAGGCTAGAGCAGCTGTCCACAGGAAGACATGCAAGACAAAGAAAGCACACAAACTGCAGCAGAAGAAAAGAAGGGCTTATACTTTTTTTCCCCAAGCAGTCCTGAAAGAGGCAAACCATGGTAAGGGTTTTTTCTCGCCGTTATTGTGTTAAGAGGAGCAGAGGCGCGAGAGACACCGAGCATGAGTCTGAGAGTCCTGACACTGTCATTTTACCACCTATCCGGATGCATGGCATTTCAGCACGCTGCTCAGACCAGACTGGCTGCACCGGAGAGTCTAACTACACTGCTGCACTGGGTGACAGCAAGAGAGACCGAGGAATCAGTACAGTTTTCACCCAATACATTCAGTCCTGCTAGGTGTTTGGTGCACGCTTGTATTTGCCCTTCCTTCATTTTCTTCAGCTAAGTGCAGCTGCTGCATCCGAGCCCCTCATTCACACAGGGAGCAGCTCTGGAGGAGGAGGCATTTTAGTTCCTTGCTTCTAAACCAAGTCAAAACAAGAAGAAACTAAATGCGAGCACACTCTCTCCTCTTCCTGCAGCAGCTCAAGTTCAAGACATGCCCTGGCACCTCCTCTCAGCCTCTGATAAGAGAGATTCTTCCCAACACCCTACGGAAGCTGGGCAGGCAAGCTCTCCCTTCCCTCACCCCTGGGAGGAGAGTCCAGTGACTTGTTACTCTCCTCTAAAAAAGCTTGAGACCTTAGATATGACAAAAAAAGTTCAGAGATCTCCTTTTCATCAGGAAATTTGCTATGCAAGACAGGCAGAATTTTGCAGGCTTCTTAGCACATCTGTTTCAAGGGTATATGCAAATAAAAAGATGATCAGGAAAAGCAAGTTTGCTTTCTTTGAACCTTCAGGTCAGCTGAAGCTGCTTGGTACCTTCCAAGCCATCCTTCCCACCCCCGCCCGCTGCAATGGCTGCACAACGCAGAGCTCACGGTGTTATCTGGAATTTCTTGGGGTAAGGGATCCTGCTGCTCTGGTCCACAGAAGAGCTCCTCTGCCAGGCGAGCCGCGCTCGGCGAGTTCGAGAGAGCTGGCCAGTCTCTCTAGTGCACACTGCAGCACGAGAAACGCAGAGATCACAAAAGGTTTCCGTCTCCCTCCCCTAACGCAGCCTGTGCAGAAGAGCAGCATCTAAACCTGGAATTTATGCAACAAACTCCCGCTCGCCCAGGGTCTCCATCCTTCCCTCCCGTCGATCCTCGCTGGTCCGCCAGCAGCCAGGCAGCCGTGTCCCCTCACCAAGCAATTGTGCGTCCTTGCAGAGCGCTGCAGCGGCGTGCTTTGTCTGAAGGCAGCGAGCTCCACGCTTGCCGTTCCACTCTCAGTCCTGTCTCCTGCTCTCGCATTGCCTGTCCCTCCCTTCTCTTCATCCTCTTACCCCTCCCAGCTTTTCCATCCACTGTAGAAGCAGTGAGCAGCCTTCGCAGCAGAAGCTGCAGGAGAGGGGAGGGAGACAGCAGCTTTATAACTCTCCAGTGGAAATTACTGACTTCTCAATATTTACTCAATGATGGACGACACAGCTTGGGTTTCAAAAAATGATGTTACAGGTCTGCTTTGACAGTTCTAAGTGATTTGTGGCTGGTTCATATTTAATTTGTCGAGAG
Source organism: Haliaeetus leucocephalus (assembly GCF_000737465.1). Classification (NCBI taxonomy): domain Eukaryota; kingdom Metazoa; phylum Chordata; class Aves; order Accipitriformes; family Accipitridae; genus Haliaeetus; species Haliaeetus leucocephalus. Next base: position 2,760,416 of record NW_010973436.1, read on the forward strand.
AGAGGTGAGGGAACTGTTTGCTGCCTACTACAGCATTTCTGGAGGCAGTCAGGGTATTGGCGGGGGAATGAAACCACAGCAGTTCCTTCCTCTGAGCTCCTGAATTTCGTTTAAAAAAAATTATTTACTCGACTCAGCCTTTTGTACACTCGTAAATGTATTCCTGCTTTTAAAGGGGAAACCCACAGTGACACCAAGTGCAGGTTTTCTGTTTTTAAATCCACTTCAAGTCAAGACAAAATGAAGGGGGGCGGGGGGTAGGTATTTGAAGAGAGGGGAATGGAGTGATTTACTTTAAAAAGAAAAAGAAGATAACAGATGCCCAAAACATCCTTGTCCGAAAACAGAGAAGCCCAAAAAACACTCGATATTTGCACGTTACAAGGATGACACAAGAACAAGCAAATCTCAGTCACTGTGCCCCCAGCAAGAGCCCGATCACAACTTCTAATTGAAACAAACTCCTAATTCTCAACTCCATCCTTCTCCTTACGTTCCACATTTTAGGAATCCTACCTTTAAAAGGTCTCCAGATGGCAGAGGGGGAAACAGTCAATAGAGTGTAGTTAGAGTATCTAAAAGTTGCAAAGAAAGCAAGCCAAGCCATTCAGTTCCTCTTGCAAGACATTTTTCAAGTAACACAGCATGCTTCCAAGAAAACAGGAAAGGGAGAAGACTATGAGGATCCAGAAAGGTCCTTTTGTAAGTTAATTGTTTTAATAAAGACCTTTAGTGCAATGTTTGAGTCTGTTTGGAGGACGAAATAAGTACGTGGGCCATGCCGGACAAAAAGCATCACCCTGTTTGCTCATGGAAACAGATAACAGTTTAACGTGACCTGGTGTGGCCTGAAGACAGAAGACCAAGCTTCACCTGGAAGACAAAACGCAACTCCAAACAAGTGTTGATGAAACCACTGTCCACGCACAAAGCGAGCATGCAAGAGAACCAAGTCAGGCGGTTATGGCTACAACTGGGGATGATCATCAGCTGGAAGTCCTTAAACCCACTGAGTGGGGGCTATAAACTCAGGCAGTGCATTAGGCAAGATGGATAGGCAAGGAGAATGTAGTCATTAGTGCTATCAGATGCAAGAAATACAGCCAGCATCCAACTTTACCGGAACTAAGATCAATTAGCCAAATGCAGATTGCTAACAAATTTCTCCCTCTCATGTCAAGTAAAACACCAAGCACATTCCTCACATCCCAAGTCAACTGCAGAGTTAACTCACCAAGCCCCAAATGCATTCCCTGTCCAGTGCAGCATGCCTCCTGCCTGCATCAAGCTGATTTATTGAGCAGAGACCACTCATCTCCTGTATTTTGGGGGAGAGAAACACTGCCAGACAAATCACCGTAACCCAGCGAGCAACACACAGGTTTCTTGTTCAAAGCCAGCAGCGAGATGAGACGCTGCAGTACAGTGGGGTTGAGTTTCTGCTGCGAGACCTGTACTCCCCTACCCCTCTGACTCACATCTGCAAAGAAGAGATGATCAGAAGTGGGTTGCTGGAGCTAAATAAATGTGTGACTGCAAAACACACATGCAGAAAGACACAGACTGAACACAAATGTCTGTTCCCAGGCCAAAAACCCCTTTACGGCAAAGGTTAGGTGGAATCCGGAATCCTTTAAGAGATGGTGTTCCTCGATTCCCCAACCTCTGAAAAGCACTTAGCAACAGGGATCAGTGATAGACTTCTTTCCTCTCACCTATACCACCCCACCCTCAGGAAATACATTTGGAAGATTTTCTTACAAGCTCTACCAGGAAATCAGAGGGTCGAACTTGTTGGCCAAGAAATAGATTCTAGCTCCAAATTCTATAAAGATGCCAGGATGCATCTAATTATCTTATCCAGGGGCCTCAGAAGTTTAATGTGCTCGTCCATAACACCATGACAAGACACTGAAGTCACCCTGTTTTATGGAGGAAAGCTTTACGGTACAGAAACCAGCTATTTGCCCAAATTTGTATGGGAAGTCTGGGGCATGGCAGGGACCTGAAACCAAGCGTCTCGGGGCCTGAGCTTGTTCCAGCGTGACTCCAAGGGTCCCTGTTTCCCCTAGACCCAAGTCAATTGTATGTAATAACTGCTTGTATAAACAGACTCCAAACATACTTATCTCTGCAGTAACTGCCAAGCAAGGCATTTTATCTTTCTAGGCAAATTAGCGATTCCAGACACCAAACTAGCCAGGAGCCCCAATGTTCTCAAAGCCCACCCATTTTTGGGGATGAGAGAGCATTTGGAAAGTTCCCTGCAGCTCCCTGCACATTTATGATATGATCTGAAGCGTTAAAACAGCCCTAACAAAGCCCTGAGGAGCAAAAGCTAAATGCTGCTAGAAAACAAAAATGTAAGGGTGCATACACCCCAGGACACCCTTCATCTTCACAGCAAGGGGCTGGCAAAGCACTGCCTGCTCTCTGGCTAGCTGTGCTCATAGGAAAGGAAGGAGAAACAGGGAATATGTACAGCAGCTGATCTGTGTATGAGGGATCCCAAACCGAGCGTAACACAGCACAGCCTGCAGGAAAACACCCAGCTTAAGGACAAGGCAGCTCCTGGGTCCGTCTGCTTCCAGAGACGGGTGTCCATTTTGCTGAAAACTCCCTGCACAATGGCAGCTTTTGCTGAAGTGCTGGCTCCTCCTCTCCCCTCCATGTTAGACCTCTTCACTAACGATATCGATCCATCACACACGCTGCTACAGCTACGGACCAGCTCAGGGAGGGGAGGGCTTGTCATAAAGCAGGATGCTAAACAGTTGCCATTGCATTAGACCAAAAACCACACACCGTTTTGCATCCTTCTGCAAAGCCATTTGACCCTAGAAAACATAAGCCTTAATCAGTACCATAGTATCTACAGCGGGCACAGGTTAAACTCCCACTGGGAATGCACGGTGGATTCCTCCTCACCAAAGCAAAAACCCAAGTGACAAATGGATATGAGACAAGCTTTATTATGGCAAGCGTGAGCTGCGTGTGCAGATACATATTAGCATCTCATCAGGAGGAGACACTGCCCACCCGGAGCAGTTCAGATGCAGCAGTTTGGAGGTGAAGGATTTAAAAGGACAGAATTCCTCGCAGTGGCAGCTCTCCAGCATCCTCCATCACGCTGCAGTAAAGGCCAAAAAGCTCGAGTTCTGCTTTTGTTTTCGTTCCTGATTTAAAGGCAGAGAAGGGAACTCATGCTTAAAGCATAGGGGAGAAGCACGTGTCCTGCAAGCAGCCTTGTTCAGTGGATATCGATACCTACAGGTGTACTCACAAAAAGCCTAGCATCACCTAAGTTGAGGCATGTGGCAGATTAACCACATCCAAAGGGCACATCCACCATGACACTGGTGCTGACTCGCAACTGGCATCACCCCAGTCCTGCTCTCAGCACAGCCACTGCCCTAACAGAAGTAGCTAGGGAGGACGATTCTCCCCCCAGAGAAATCTAAGAGGCATTGGGAGAAGGCCATGTCCCCGAACAGGCAGGACTGTTCCCGGCTATTGGGATGGCGGCACTTGGTCAGCCAGGAAGCATCCCAAAGGACAGCACTGCCACAGCTGAACTGGTCTCACCATCAGAAAGCATCTCCTACGACAACATTTTCAAGATGTAGATTTTCTAAAACCCTTGGGCAGTACACGACATTTAGGCACCTTCAGTCCCCAGACAGCAGAGTTCATCGGCATCCATTTAATCAAGCTCTGTATGCTGTGTCTCACTACAAACAGCTCTGTTTCAAAAGGCACCATTAAAGCCAAACCATTATCTCCTCCTTTGAAGGCCATGGACTTGGCTCCATATGGGAGACGACGCTCCTGAGGACCTATGGCTCTGCCTGCAGCAGCGGAGAGGACAGGTTCCTTAAACTGCTGGTTTCCAGAGTGAAGCTGCATCCCGGGAAGAGAAGAATTAAAATAAACCTCCTGAGCAGCTTGGAAATGTGGAAGCGTTGAGATCGTCAGCTAAGAAAGGGGAAAGGGGTAGGATATTTCCCCGCTCTGCGAACAGTATGGAGACACGTCTAGGGACATTTGCACTGATATCAAAGCATCCTTCCTCTGTTAGTTCCACCTCCCCTTCACATCTACTTTCCACAAAAGGCGGCACAAAAAGTATAGGAAAAAAGCTGGTAAAATGGCAAAACAATCCTGTTTGATGTGCAGTGCCAAGGCATGCAATGAGGTCGCTGCAGGAGCAATGGAGGAAGATTTTCAACTGAGACTTAGTTCTCCCTGCTGCTCCAGTCTGGATCCCAAACACAAACTCGGCACAGGGTTCGCTATTCCCCACACCCCAGCCGCCTCCACTTATAACATTTATGGAAATGAGTGTTTTAACCTAGGATCGTCTCCCATCGCTCTGATGCTGCATTGCGGAGATAAGAGTTATAATAGTTGCGAACATGGCTGGAGGAGGATGTTGCTCTGTTTGAGGAAAATCAATGTACTAAATGACACTATGATTCCTTCTTCACCTTGTTTTATGGAAATCAGAAAAAGCAAAGACAAAATGCACAACTACATAATCTCACACACTATTTATAAAGTTTTATTATAAAATTAATAAAACTACATACTTCAAGGTCACAGAAGTATGTAGGTGAAATATATAGAAAAAACCCCTGTGATTAGTTTTATCTGATTTGGAGCAACAATAGGGCATTTAGGGTTTTACAGGCAGAAAGTTGGAGAAGAAATGTTAAAATATTCCAGCAAAAATGGTAGCTTTCCTGGAAAATCACCGCAACACTCCAGCTACTCTGGACAGTTTGTTTTAGAGACTGGGTGGCAAAAGCTGCTCTTTACATCTTATTCTATTGCAACCAGACTAAACTCCAGCTAAGACAAACTACCTGAGCAGGACCACACAGTCTTTGCTTGAGCATTCCTGGACCCCAGCAAATATTCCTTAATCTGTGAAATACCAACAGCCTCCAAGGGACACCTTCTGACACAACCCAACGTACACTGAACCTCCTCGTGCCTCAGCAGCAGCCTGCTCCGAGCCCGCTCTTCCCCATCAGCTGCCGTCTTACCCAGAGGAGAACGGTCCCAAGCATGCCCGCAGAGTGGCTTTATTTCCAAACATGCTCAGCAGTGAACATGCAGCTGGGATGAGTGAATTCCCGTGGACACAACATGGATATCTGGTGTCTTGGCTATAGTCACTCTGATGTACAACTCTAAATACAAAATTCCCATCCTATCCTCCCAGGGTTGAAAGGATTTTGTGAGCCTTAAAGAACAAAATACTAGAATGTGGAGAGCTATAGAGAGGTTCTGCTCATTTCCAAAGGGACAGACCCACACTTACATAACGAAAAAAGCCAGAAAAAAGAGCATCTTACTACTGCATTATGTATTTAAAACAAAAGCAAGATTGTTGTGGGGGTTGTGAGACCAGCCAGAAGACAAATATGCAGCAGCTCTGTTTCAGACTGACCGCTTAAAGAAAATTTTGTTGCTATCCATCAGAGAACAGAAACTCGAGACAAACATATTCTGAAAGACAGGAGAGAACTGTAAGCAATCAGTTCGACTTTCTTAGAGGCTATGTCAAGAACAACAGTAATTGTAGGAGCCAGGATCAGTAGAACTTTCTATCCCTAGGACACCAGCTGGAGTCCTTACACCATCTTTCAGCTGCAAATTAGATTTTTTTTTTTTTTTTGCATGTGCAGAAAACCTGATCTTCCTCCTACACATTGAGCAAAAACTAGTTGTGAAGTTTTAAGTATCAGAACACAGTGGTTATTAGGCTGTGTGAGCAGGGACAATGAGCCAGCCACTCCAGAGCTGATTTTACTGCCGCGAGCTTGCAGAAGAGCACAAGAAGCATCCCAGACCACTCACACAAGCCAGCAACTCTCATGTCCACCTAAAGGGAAGGACTATAAGGAGTCACTTCAGTTATCAGAAACCACTAATAAAAACTTCACAATTCTCAGCAATAAGCCTTTGTTTAAAGCTATTCAAAGATGCAAAATATCACCTCAAAATTTACCACATCCTAAGCAGTAATACTAAGCCCCAAAAATTTATAAACAGGCAGTTTCAACAAGAAACAAAACCCCCTATACTCACACACACACACTGCTGTCACTGGGTGAGTATTAATCAGAGTCCCTCCCCTTTCCAACAGGCTGGGGGTACCAGCTGCAATGCCCTTCACCCAGCCCATTTCCCCCAAAAGCCTGCTGGGAGGCAAGGACAGCTGCATTATATAAAATTAAATGAATCTACCTAGGGGAGTATTGAATTAAGACTGCTGGTAGCCGTATTGAGCATTATACTGGGAAGCTGAGGTCTGCTCCTTCTGTGCCAGAGCCTTCCTCTCCCTTCTGGGAGCCAAAGCAGGTTAAAAAGAGCTGCACGCAGGAGCCAGCACCTTCTTTCTGTACAGAGCACAACCAAGACAGACACACACAAGCTGGGTACGCTACCTGAGATCCTTTGCTGCTCCTGAGAAAAGTCAATGCCTTCACCGATGGAACTCATGATTTTCTCAATCTGAAAATAAAAAAAAAAAAAAAGCACATGGTACATTATTCATAAAGCCTCAGGAAAAGTTAAAGGCAGCCCTGGGATTTCACCTGCCATGTGACTGCTGAAGAAATCCAGGAAAGGATGTTAAGATACCTCTTGACCCAGAAAAGGTACCCTTAACACCTTGCCTGGAAAAGTCTTCGTAAGGATGGATGACTCAGAAGGGATGCAGAGAGGTTGGGACTCCACAGAGCCTTTCCCTTCCACAACTTGTCAGTGCCTGAAAATAAGCAGCTCCAACAAAACCATCCCTCTGGAGCACAAAATCAGGGAGAAGGAAAGGAACCCCAAACTCCTCAGCTCACCCCGTATAAACATGCAGTCCCACCTTCACCAGCAGCAAAGCCTGAGAAATGCAGTTCACCAACTCTTTCACAGCATGCAGCAAGTAAAGTTGGCTTCACCTCAGTCTGGGTTTGGTTGGGTATTTTTGATTTGGTTTGGGTTTTTTTACACCATCACATTTCCCAATCCTCTGCATGTATGTACGTTGTGCTCCTCACCACTGCCACTGAGAGCAGAGATGCTTAGAAAGAGTTTGAAAATAGATCAAGTTTGCAAAAGCAGCAACATCATGGGGCAAATGCCTTAACTACCCAGGAGAGGGAGCTAAAGACAATTCCATCCCCTGATTTAAGCAATTCACAGTCAATAGCTCAAGGCAAACCTCATGCAATTAAGAAAAAAAGGTAAAAACTACTGCCCGAGATGGTGTCTTCAAGTCCACTTAAGAGTTGCACTTAAATGACTGCATTTGCCACAAAAAAAAAATTTAATGCAAGTTGCAATTTTCATACAACCTACAGGATACTTTCTTAAATGAGAACAGAAACTTTTCAAAAACAATTCTTGAGCAGAATTTGTAAATCAAGGCTTTCTAATGCAATGCTGCAGAGGGAAAACCGACAGTGACAATTACTAGGTTAATTCTGTTAAGATGAAAGACCTAACAAATTACACCTCAGTTAGTCAGTTCAGAATTTTCCATAATCTAAAGCAGTAAAGCCCATTATTTTCCAAAAAGCAATGAGACACTTAAGAGGCTCAGGTCTGGTTGCTTACCCCAGTCTTCAATCTATAACCAAGCAGAAAATTATTAAAAAAAAAAAAGCCCCCAGTGATTGATTCCTGAACAGAAATATCCCAAGAAAATATTCCTGCGAGGCACTTCAGAGCGGTTGCTGCTGAATGCAAAGCCGATATATCTACCGGCAACAGGGGGGGGGAAATAAACTTCAACTCTTACACAACTTCTTTTTTTTCCTGGTCTTTTAAGGATAGATTTGGGGAAGGAGTCCAAGTTTTCCTGGACCTCATCCCCCAGCTGCCTTAGCACTGCCTGCATCCCAGCATGATGCTTTGCTTGGTGCAGCTGCATGAGTTCCCAAAACTGCCCGGCCGGCGATCAGGGCTCCTGGAAACACTGTGAGGGGCTGGGAGTTTGACTTCCATTCAAAATCGATGGCAGCTTGAAGCTCAGCTCCACTATCGAGGACTTTTTTTGGTGAAACAACAACAAAAAAGTCTTAAAAGGCTCCTGCCAAGTCAGATCTCCAATAAAGTCCTTCCTGTTTGTGGGGAGGAGACAGGCAGTGCACTTGTAGCATTAAATCTCACCAGGGAGAAGGCATTCATGCGATCTATAGAGAAGTCATTAAAGGACGTGGATCCTCTGCCCCTAGAAAACCACGAAAACAACCACTTCTACAGGGCTTGAAATATCGTTAATGCGAGCTTACTGGGAGCTTTGAAGACCAGCCTGGAAAAAAAAAAAATTCTTTTCTTCCATACGTGGTTGAATTCTGAATAAAGTATGTTCTAAAAAGAGATTTCAGTTAAAGGAAGGGTTTTGAAGTCGCTGGATGCACAGGTCCTACCATCAGCACGCTGCCCTGCCGTACATGTGGCAAAAACGTTCACCGGTCTTCTGCCCCGGGACACAACCAGAACTCAAATGTGACCTTTGCTAAAACAGCTGGGAGATACCTGACCCCAACACCGGGCTCTCCATCGGGCTGCTGGAGCCATGCAGGTCTTGGACAAAGGCCAGATGCCATCAAACACTGACACAAGGGTTAACAGTCGCTAACAAGGTGACAGGATGAGCTATCAGATCCCTTGGTTTCATAGGAGGGTAAAAATGACAAAGGAGAATTGATATGATAGCCTGGAACATGAAAGGTTTTACTTACAGAAGACAAGTCATTCAGAACCTTAATCAAAAACTGCAAACTAGCTGTACAAGAAATAGGATTTTGTGTTTTAACTCAAGTTTAAAAAGGATGCACTGAAAAAGGATGAGGCCATGTAAAAGGCAAAAATATCCCGATTCCAAATGGACAGAGGCAGCCCTTAAATGACAAAAATCAAACACAGACAGGGTGGTTCATTTTGCAACTGCTCGCATCACTAGCCGTTGCTTCAGATAAAAATTACACGGCTAGTCATTGTGTCATCTGATCTTACTATTTAGACTCACTGTGGCTGAATAAGGAAGCCCCAGAAATATAGCTTTGAGAACTGCAAGAAAAAGTTGGGGCTTTTTGTCAGCTAACCTAAGGCTCTTGTGTAAATCAGCAACTCTGCAGTATCAGCAACCGAAGTGTGGGATCAGCTAAACTGGAACCAGTTGAGAGGAAAAAACTGAATTTAAACTCTGCCTTGTGATCCTGAGTTTTTCTTCTACCCCAGTTATGACTCTTAAAAGGCACTGTCTCCCGCTGCCAGAGGTGTTTGTGGCAATCACTTTCAGTCCATCAGCCCCGCTCCTCTCCACGGGCTGTTTTAAAGAACTTTTCCATTTCTCATTAGTTGTGATGGAGCGTGAGGGACACGTGAGCAATGCAGCAGCTTCTGCTCAAGCCTGTAAACAATGTGAAATTACTGAAAAGTCATGAAATCGCCTCATATTTCTCAGCAGAGGTTACTGACTGGAACCTAGAGGTAACCTAGGTCTCTCAATGCACATTTTTGCCAGTCACCATTTCCACAAGAACCACCTGCTTTATCTGCTTTTGCTCCTCTGAAGCAGCAAATGCTCCCCAGCAAAGCCTTGAAATTTCATGGTGCCCTTATGTTTCATCAGTACATAAAGGCCATGCAAGACTGGAGGGAAATACAGGGATGGTGCAAAACAAGCCTCATTTCCAAATAAGACCAACGGCTTTGGTACTGACTGTTTTATTCACTTCCATAGGCAGGCACAGAACCCGAGCTGTGGCAGGATTTCTGGGATGCTGCCACAACCTGAGGGCTCGCTGCAGAATTTGGGTCTTGAGGTCAATTCAGTTCAAGCTCCAGAAGTTTAAGGGCATTAAACTTTGAAGATTTATGTCAATTAGCTTCATTACAAGGTATATTTCTAAGCTGGAGCCGCTCTTGTACCTACTGTCTGGGATCTTTTTCTGAAAGATGTTTACTTCAGCGGATCTGGAAGCCTGTGAAGTTCTTTAGTCTCATGGGATCATTTGGAGCAAGAATCACTTGGTTCCAGCCAAGCTTTTCCTATAACCAGTCACCAACAGGAAGAAAAAATAAAGATAAAAAAAAAGGTGGGGAGGGAGGGAAGAGAGGAGGCGAGGAGAAAAGCATGTTTGTTCAAGCAGCCCCAGCTCCCTCCGACTGTCTCCCAGCAACAGAGGCAAAGCGCTTTGCAGATCTCTTACGCTGTGCCGGGACCCAGCTCTGAAGACGTGTGGGGACTGCTGCCGGCGCTGCTGGGAAAGGCAAAGAGCACAAGAGCATGTTTCCGTGACCGATTCAAACCCCACATTTGTAGCCCCTCTGTGGTCAGAGCTATGACTCTGAACGCTATTTGGCCAGAGCCAGGTAAGCTCCCTCCCATCAGATGCTCATTACAAAAAGATCCCATTTATTTCCCAGCACTTTTGCAGCGGTAGAGCCAGCGTTTTGCCCTCCCCCACTGCACTCCGTGCATGGATGCCCTCTTCCACCCTTACCCACTTGCAGTTTTGCTCTTTCACAATGCAGGATGAAGGCCAAGAGAAAGTTTTAACTTGATTTTAGGAAAGGTCAGGTCCTCTGCTGTGTTTCTCACTGGGAAGAAGCAATGCCTACTGCAGTACTATAGCCCTGGAGAGGATGGTGCAGGATAAAAGGATTCTCCCCATCTTTCCACTTCCTCTAAATGTAGATAAGAGTTTTCAGAAAACAACTTCTGCCCTACAAATGGAGGTAACAGGTGCTCAAAAGCTGCAGACAAGAGGACAACGTGAATCCAGATCACAACCCACTCTGCTCTCAACAGCCTGGATGAGTTCCCCTGCCCAGGGCAGGTCACCATGGTCTGACACCGTGAAAAATTTGCTTCCTTCCCTGCACCCCTTTTCCATAGCTAGATTCAAACTGCAAATTAACTCTGAATGCCAGGCCAAGTTCACTTGTTTCCATTGCGCTGCCCTCCCCTAATACAAGGGGGACATGATGCTTTTCAGGTTCAGACCCCAGCACTGACAGCTCTGCACTCAAAACACAGCAGTGAGGACTTGCAGGTGCTTCTTCAGCACTAAAACACCCAAGAACTTTTCCTCAAAAACAGGGAATTGCCTTGTGCTATATAAAACTGAATGGTAATGAAATAATCACATGGCAAAGGATTACCTTTCACAACCCATCCTTTGCTAAACATCGGTTTGATCTGGAGGCAGTCACTGTTATGCACAGTCAAAACTGTATTACAATTAATGCAAAGAGAAATCCTGCTTCATGCCCTCAGCTCTCCATGAAAATAAAACACCCTCCCAAGCCACGCACCAACTCAAACACCGGTTTATTGCTGATCATTTTGATTTAACTGTTAAGAGGTTGCAAAGATAAGAATACAGGGGAAGGACACAAACCTAAAGAGGGAATGAATGCTTTAAAGCATCCCTGTCCTCCACAACCAGTCCTCAGCTGCACTCTATGGCACCAAGATGGGGCTGGAAGAGAAGATACCTTGAAAATAGCCTACACTACAGTTTTTTAGGCTGTTCTTTCCCAGTGGTTAATTATTAAAATACAAAAATACCATGTTTAAATATAGTGCTGCAGTTCAGACTTAGTTGTAGCCTGAACACTCAGTTCCGATTTGTTTTGGCTTAACCTGTTTTTTTCCACTGAAGCACCAAGCATCTGTCTCTGAACAGGTTGTGGGGTGGGTTTAGGGTGGAGGTTTTTTTATTGTTTTTTTGTTTGTTTGTTTTTACACCCACCAAAATAAACCCGCAAAGTGCTTTTGCCTTCTAAATTAATACAATCATATCTATTCCTAATCTAGAAGGGTAGCTGGCTCCACACTATAAAGGTATTTTGGCCAATAAGCCCTGAAACCCTACCAGGAAAAGCGACAAACTACTGCAGAGCTGAAATACTTTGGGACAAGGAAAGGCTGCAAGGATGGGATAGTGTCCTTCATTAAACCCCAAAACAAGGGATGCAATAGGAAGGAGTTGCAGAGCAGTTACCAGGATTGAAGCACACTGATTTATTTTCACATTTGCCTATGTTTTGCCGAAAAATAAAAATACCCTGAAAAAAGGAGCTGGGTGCGGCTGAGAGTCATCCCAGGACTGGGGAAGTGGCAAGCTCTTCCACGCAGGCAGGCAGGCAGCCACGAAAACATAGCAACTGGCAATTTACTCCAAAACAGAACTTTATCTTAAAACAAACTACCCCGAGCGACTGAGTTCTGATTAGTGGAGAAAAAGGTATTTGTTTGTAGAAGGCCCGTAAAAGCCAAGCCAGCTTGGAGGACACACTGGATGCTGAGGCTTGTTCTGCTTGGCAAGACAGAGGACATTGCAACACCAGAGTCCTGCAAAGTAACTCCCCACCTCACAGCGCTCATGGCAGAAGCATCTAACAGCTTTCTACATGAGCAGGACGCAAAATACCTCCTTTCCTCTGATACCACCCTGCATGACCAGCAGGAGACCCAGAGATGGACAGGTCCCATATCTTCTCTGAAGACAGTGGTGCCAGGTACAGGGCACTGAAGCCAGCAGGAGCCTTCTCTCCGGAGGGCACGCACAGTCCCGCAGAGGCACCGCTCTGCAGCCCGCGCTGACGCGCTTCGTTTCCACTCCCCTGCCCTGATGGACGTGAAGCCGTGGTGTCCATATTAATCTCTCCAGTTTTTCCCTCCCCGGAGCCAACACTGAAGTTTGGAGCCAGCAAGTCCATTGAGAGAGACAGAGGACGATTAAACAAGTCCCGGGGTCTTTTATCACCAAAATAAAAGACAGCTTCACAGAATACGAGCTGTCTGCAGCAACTCATTTGCATGCAGGGAAAGGAAGCTTCATTCAGAAAGCACAAAATTGAGCAGCACTCCATTAGTGTGACACTCACCCAGGTTCGGGGGCATCTTTATGCTATTCGAGCTTTCTGGAAGAGGCTTAGTAAAACCTCACCTACAGCTGAAAAGCCCTTACATTCGCCATCAATATAAATGCAGAAGTTTTGTTGTTCTCAGTCTCTGCATGCAGCATCAGTGATTCCCAAGGACACAGCAAGGTTGTCCTGGGAGAAGAAAAAAAAAAAAAAATATATACACACGTGCATGCCAGCATTTGGATAGCCAGATATTGCCAAGAGCTACATCTATCCTACCCCAGACAGTTTATAAGCAGGGTTTCCCCCTCTCTCCATCCCCTCCGAGAACAATAGGTGGTCAGAGGATCCAGCTGCTTCGGGCAATGATCTGCATTGCTGTTCTGCAGCTCTGCAGGTGTAACACCCCACATCCCCAACCAAGGCTCTGAGCCCCACAAAACAACTCTGTTTAGAGTAAAGGCATCCTTCCTTGCTTCGAAATTAAGGCAGCCGACCAGGAGGGTTGATTTGTGTATGTTAACTGGGAGGCTGGGAGCATGCCCAAGACACCAGGCTATGTTGTCCAACCTTTCCACACAGCGCTCTCTCTTTCCAACACCTCCCTCATGCACACACAAACACATGCTCCTTTGCAGGGAGCTTATTTCTGAGAAGCCAAATGTTACCATTAAAGTCCAGTTATGCCTTGATATACAAAGGAGAGCCCCTTTGATGCTTTTATCCTGGGAAAACAGCTTTTGGAGTTAACTCAGGGGCACTGAAGAAAAACTCCAATGAAGCGTTTTCCCCTTAAATCACTATAACAACTTCAGACTTGTTAAATCAGGTATGAACAGAACGAGACATAACAGGTCGCTTTATTCTACTGCTCTTCACAGGCTCCTCACTGCTGCATCAGCCCGATATCTGGGCAGCTTGAATAGGGAACTACATGTTATCATCTAGAGATGATTTAGAGTTGAAGGTGTGTCTGTGCATGTGCACATACATATATGCACACACACGTAACTACAGCATGTTGCGTCTGGGACCAAAATAGCAGAAAATTACTTTTTTCTTCCTTGAGCTACTTTCTGTGGTTCAGCAGTTCACCCAAAGGTGACAGCAGCATCCCCACCTCTGCAACAGGGGGACTGTCAGCTTGTGCCACCACCAAGAGCGTTAGGGGACAGTGTAACAGGGCTTCTCCTTAAAACCTCTCCTGCCTGGTGCTTCCTGGGCTTACCTTCCCTTACGATACAATTTCTGGTACCATGCACGACTGCTCATCTCTTTCTGAGCTCTGCACATCGCAAGGAAAAAATCTGTGTGGGGTCAATGCCTTCTGCTTCCTCTGTGGCCCCTTCCCAAATTGGCAGCTTAAAAATCACCAGTCCAGAAGCCTGGTCACAAGGAAGATAAGCTATGGCATGCCTGCACATGCATCAAAGAAACAGAAACACTGAGCAATAAAGTTATTCAGATGAAAGTCTATAATTAAATAAAAACACAGAAAAACAAATGGCACACTATCTACCATATGTATGGTATTAGCACATTATAATGACACCCTGCAGCATAAGCATAATTAAGAATATATCAGGATTCCCATTATAAATCCTTATTATTAAGGGGTTCATAACCTATTGTACAAACTTGCCTGGGGCTAGAGCTCGGCAGACAAGATAGCAGTTCCAGCAGCATATTTTATTCTTGAAAGCTACTTACAAAGTTGGCTTTAAAGGTTATCAGTATTTTAAATTTCTGCAATTCCAAGTAAGTGTCAAGGGTTAAGACTTCATTATTTCTAAGCTTCTACAACTGAGGGATGGGGCAGATCTGGTTTAAAAATTATAAAAAAACCCCCAGACAAGCTGCTTCTACAGTTTAAAAACCCCTTTGAGTACAACAAACACCCCCAATGACAAAGTGACCAGCCTCATTACAGCATAACGGGTTAGCTCTAAAAAACAGGGGAGAAAAATAAGGGTGCATTAGGTCAATGGAAGATGCTGGAAAAGCACAGAACACCCTCATCTGATGCTTCCGTTTTGTACCAATACCACAGCAACAAACCCCAAATACAGCAATGGTAAGATCACCCATGAGCTGTACAGTTGCCTGAAAAAGATGATCCCTCCTGCACACAAAGCCTGACACCCAACCTTCAATATCATGGTTGAAAGCTTGTGTCGGACAGTTACGAGGTGACTCTAGCTGAACATGAGATGCTGCTAGCTGTTTCCAGCTGTTTTATAGATTTTCTAGTAAACAAGAGCAAGTTATTTCAGGGTTGCTGGGAGGAAAAAGAAAGCAGAGCTATTTAATCAAAATTTAGGATTTTCTTTTTTAGTTGCTAAGTTATGAAATCATCTCTCAAGAGATGTGGTATATGGTCCGGAGGGGATGGAAGAGGTCAGCACGACCAAGTGACTCAAGTGACAGTTGCCCAATGGTGCCGAATACCAACACCCTGCACAAGAGCAACGGACTGAATGAAAAAAAAACAGCTTTAGCTAGCCTTTTGAGCACCTCAAAATTAATACCCAATTTACGCCACGAGTCCTGTAAATGGCAATAATGCCACTTAGCTGATACTTCTACATTTTCCAGGCTTCTCAGTGCCGTGGTAATCGCACTGGCCCAACTCCTCCTGCTTCTGCTTCTCATATCAATTTAGAAAACACATGATGAAAAGACACCTCAGACAGCTTTCTCCAGCAGCCACACCGAAATGAAGTCCACTACATTTGACATGCTGCTTCACATCTATTAGCTGCATCTCTAAGCACTTGCTGCTCTTCCAGCCCGCAGCCCAGTAAAGCGAAGCACAGCAAGCGCCCAGGGTCGCATGCTGAACTCGCTGCAGCTTCCAAGCAGTTTGCAGATTCACAATAATTGAGGTTTGATGTGACAATAGCACAGATAACAATAGAGGGGCCAAAGCCAACAGGAAGGCAGGCATCTTTTCTAAAAGCCAACACGACACAGGCTCAAAATACCACTGTGATTAGGGTGCTCGCAGGCAGCGGGCAAGCCAAGATGATGCTGCGTGCAGACGTTCATATGGGAAACAATATAGCAGGTGCCGCTTTAACAAGCGGTTAGGTCCTGCCTGCTCCCTTGTTTGTCCTGCTGATGCAAGACACAAGTCATCTAAGGCATTTTCCCCAGAAAAGTCTTTGGTTAATGGATACCTGATCTTACTAACTGATATTGCATCCCTGAAGGTGGAAGCAAGGCTGCTCAGACCCAGCTGGCATACATCCTCAGAGCAGAGGGATGGCTGGATTGCAGCACCCACCAGGATCTCTGAAAGGGATGGAGTTGCAAATATTAAGAGCAGGAGAAAGATCCGGGACCATACCTGCTGGCTCCTTAGTGCAAGTGCAGTCCTGGGAAATATGGGTCTGGGCCATGAATCTCATTTCTAGACTGGTGACACATAAACCACTTCTGGTTTAGTTTGATGCTTCAGCTTATGTTCTCAACAACACCATCCCATAGAGCAGAAGCCTCATATTTCATCGCTCAATATATTCTGTGTATACAAAAGATACCAGCTTGTGTTATGAACTCAGCATAACAAATACCAAAGGCCTGGAAAATATAACGCTCAATTTATTAATTTAAACCTAAACTACAAAAGCCAGTTGTTTGAGGCACATATCAACACTTGAACTTCAGAGTTCCCATGCTATATCCTCCTCCAGCAGCATGTGCTTTCCACACACAACGCGAGGACTCACTAAATTCGTTATTTATTTCAAGACATTCTGCAACTGTCCATTAGCGATAAAGGCGCACATATTTTCTGTCTTAATATGGTCTCTGAGAAACTCATTTGGATCGGTATCAGGGACTGTTGCTTCATACCACTCTCCAGTCTGTGTTTTTGTACAAATCCCCAAATTACAAATCTGAACACATACCAGAAGGAAAGGACCTTACGGTATAAATTTGTATTTCACAACCAGTGTGTGGTGGATCTGCAGTTTCAGAGCCCTCCAAATACCAATGTTTTTTGACAAACACGCAGTAAAATTCAATGTTAACATGACAAGAAAGATGGCCAAAATGCGACAATGCGTCTGCTCATAACAGTGAAATAGCTGGACGCTAGTTATTTTGAACTCACAATAAAAAAAGGCAAAACCCCCTTAAGAATATTTAATCAACTCACTGTCTTCAGAGCTATGTTTTCATACTGTCGCATCCTAACGCTCAAAGCCAAAAATGATGTTAGGCTCTCGGTGCAAAGGTTGTCTCCAGCTTGCAGGACGCAATACAGCATGGTAAAGCCCACATGGAGACTTGAGATAGAGCTACAGAAACACTTTTTTAAAAATAAAAGCTTCTGAAGTGCTGGAAGATGCAACATAAAGTGGAAGCAAACATAATGAAACACTGAATTTAGCAAGGACACTGAGGCCGGACATTTCTGTTCCTGAAAAAGTCCTGAAAATGCTAACAATCACAAGATAGTTACATAACCAAAATATCCGTCAGAGCACGAATGATTTACATAGAAGAATCAAAATCTTCCGATTCAGAAATACTGAGTTAATACACTTGAAAAGTTAGCAGAAACACATAGCAGCAGTGGACTGAAATTGTTATATTATTCTAGTGCACTGGATACACACAGGCTAATTTAGATCCATGTTCAGCCTGTAACTGGTGACCTACAAATAAGAGGAGAAAGAAGTCATTGTGCATTTAGATCTGCGTTGAGGGCATTTTCACAAATCCTTTTGAATGTGTGGATGGAAGGCTTCTTCCATGCACAGGGTAGCTGATAAGCTGCAATGTCTCACAGTATTTTGCAAACCTGCCTTAGGGTGAACCATCCTGGATACCTATCTATTTCCAGATGAATTGATACAATCCAAAGAGCTGGCAGATATAATTCTTGTTATGCCTAAACCTTGCTGCTAAATATAGGAATAAAGTATGCTTGGTCTTTATGTTTGCCTTTCAGACCAGAACACCAACCAATTTTACCTATAAAACTGGTAAATTGTCTTCATTTGGCTTGGATTGGCTTAGTTCAGTACAGCTTATAATTTTAACAGGCTGGCCATTTGCAATAGATGCAAAGCAAACCTGTACCATGGAAACACAATAGCTTTCACTTCAAAAAGTTAATCAGAAGGGAGGAAATCTCGCCATTGGGGGCAAAGGGAAAAGAGATTTGACATGAGGGATGATGTAAGAATTCCTGACCTTAGCACAGGAAAAACAAGAGGAAACATTGGGATCTGGAGATAATAGAATAATCAGCCCAATAATTAAGTTGATTAAGATCCTGATGGACATGCTTGTTGAGAATAGCAGGAATCAGAACAAAAATACTGACATTACTGCTTTTCCCCTAAACAAAAAACAAGTCATAAAACATTTCAAACAGGCAAAGGGAAAACTGGAATGAGAGCTTAGAAATGAGGACCAGCTCTAGGCAAGGGACATCAGCTGAAAAGCACGCCAAGCACACCTCGCTTTGAAAACAGGCTCTGCCTGGTCCCACAAGCCAAACCCAGGGCAAGTGAAGTGCTAAGATTTAAACACCTGAACCAAAAGAATAAATTAAACATTTTAGGAGGCATAGGCTGCTGGCAAGCAAGGAAGGAGCCTTGTGACCCACACAGCAGGGATGTCCTTGGACCATGCGAGCCAGAGATGTGATGGCCAGCCTGGATGCTGCAGGTGGTATGAATATGGAGAGGCTGAACATACTGTTTTCTCAACTGTGTTTCTCACTCGAAACACCAGTATTTTGATCTACAGCTTGGGCCGTACAGGAGCCGTTACCCAGCAGGTAAGCTGCGTCAGCTTGTCAGAACAAAAACCACTGAGCTTTTTTACAAGATGCAGTTTCACCAGGCACAAAAATAGCAGCTCTCCCCCTGAATAACAAGGGAAATATTTGCATTTTCTTTCAACACCAGCTCGCAGCTCTGAATTTCAACTTCTGGGTATCCTTTTAAGGCAGTGGCAGGTTTTGCATCAAGAGCCTTCCTGAAAATTTCACATTTCAATGCAAATGTTCTTAATCCTCAACCATAAGCCTGTAATTAAGGCACTAATTTCACTAGGTACTTAAGCACCCAAGCAGTCCTGACAAGGTTAACGGAGCTCAAGTATTTGAAGGCACCCCATAGCAGCCACAACCTCTAACAACTTGCTCCCCAGCTCTTCAAAACCTGTGATGGAAAGCACAAGAGCTGTGCCATTTTCTCCTGGCATCCATCCTTATGGGACATTAAGACCTCCCAAATGGGTCAGCAACAGGTGAACCACCACATTCACAGTTACTGCAAATGGGAAAGAATTCCTTCTGCTGCGATAGCGAAACATGGAGCACCACTGCAATTATTCATAGGAGATGATGGTTGTCCAGTGCCATAATTAGCTACAGGATATTCATTCATTCTTCAATGAATTAACTTGGGGAGAAAAATGCATCAAAGTAGTGGACTGTGCATCTCCCTTTTTCTAAAAAAAGCTCAAGTAAAATGCATTTTTTATTCAGTTCCCTAAGTTTCTTTTGAAGGAGGTTTAATCTCTTCCTAAAAGAGCTAAAGACAGAACACAAAGCAACTACCTCATTTTGTGAAATTGATGCTGGAACTTCTGAGCCCAGCATGCATTACAAATTCAGCATCAGACCCACTTACTTGATAGCAGACAGCTGGAAGTGGAGGATTAAGGGATGTCAGGAGCCAGGTCTGAGGCTAATTCTCAGTAACCTGCCTCATTCTTTGCTCCTGAACACTTAATAGATCATTTTTCTTACCGCCACCTACAACCCAGAAGAGCAGCTAACTCAAACAGCACTCAACTCCACATGTCTCTGCTCAGAGTGTGGATGCAGACACGGGCTGGTGACACCAGATTGCACAGATGCTTCTCCTGGATCATACATGTATCAAGAACAAGCACCCTGCAATCCTCAAAAAAAACCAACCCCAAAACCCAACCCCAGGAGCAGGGTGACTTGGCTGTAAAGGCAGGAGCAGAGGGTACAAAGCAGAAATGAACAATGGAGATAATTGCAGAAGCAGCAGCGCATCAGAAACCTTTTATAAAGGCACTGAACCTAAATTCCTGAAGCCAAGGTACTACCCAACACCTCTGCATTTTGCCGAAGCCAAATGTCTCCCCTCCTCTTTCTCCTCTACAAACAGAGCCCATTTTATCTGCTATTTGCATTTAGGCATTCTCACTTCACCTTGCTTGGTCCTGTGAGAAGCGAGGCTGCACAGGACGTGACTTCCAAATACCTGTGCATTGCTTTTATCAACCTGACAGCATCTAAGGGACAGAAAGCATTTGTCACAGCCCGACTTCTTCTCAAGTTGGCGCAGTTTTTAGAGGCCTATTTCACAACATCCTCAAGCCCAGCCATCTTTCCTCTGCCACTTCCCCCAGGAGATTACATCCCCACTAATTACTCTCCCTGTCAGGAAGCTGCTTCACCAGCGGAGCTGCGGCAGCTCAGTGAATGATTGTGACAAAGTTTTACTTCATCTTGGTCAGGCTCTCTTCTTTAGCACAGACACGCTGATCTATCAAATGGATAAAAGGACCCGGGAAAAAAAAAAAACCACAACAGAAGCTGGGGCAGGGGGAGAAGGAACAATTCAGCACCTCAACCTGGCTAAGAGTGATCAGATGGCATGGGCTCAGAATAAAGCAAAGTTGTTGCATACCCCTTAGCCTTTGTTAAACAGCTTACTACTCATATTAGACACATATATGTCGCCTTTCATTCAAAGAGATCTGAAACAGCTTATCAAGAGAGAAATCAGTTCAGCCCCTCCTGGATCACACCCTGCGGGTGGGAGGGTTTGCTGAACAAACTCCAAGGGACTCCAGTACCGCTTTGCACGATGCAAGGATCGCCTGCCTACGGCAGGGCTCGTGCATGAACACGGGCAGATGTGCAGGGCTGGAGCTGCTCTGTGGAGGAGGAAGGCCGAGCAGATGCGAGTTAATCCGCCCCGGAAAGAGGGCTGGCAGCCGAGACGGGTGCCGAGAGCCCCCCTCCTCCTTCAGGAGTGCAAGCAGTTTATTCTTCCATATAAAACTGATAGTGGGCTGCGACTGCCACATGCTCATCTCCAATCTGCTAAATATTTATGAGCCGATTATGAAAAACAAATTTATCACTTTAGCCCTCAGCCAAGTTTGGAAGGATTCTAATATTTATGCTGACCAGGAACTCTACCCCCTCGCACGCTTCCTCTCCCCAGCTTGCTTCCCACTCAAGCAGAGGATCGAACATTTTCGTTCCTCACCCTTCTCCCTGGGCAATACATTGCTGTTTGCTTTAAGAATTTCTCTGGCTTGCTTGCAAGGAGTTTATATCCAACAGCAGCTGAGGGGGAACATCACGCGTGCATTCACGCTCCCATGAAAGAGCCGGTGGGTGAGGCGGCAGACGGGACACAAGCTGAACAAACTCCTTTGCAGCACAGAGCACAAAGCAACACTGTCGGCATCTGTTATTCGGGCCAGGTCCTTGGAGCAGGGGAGCTGCAACTGGGAACAAGGACGAGCTTTGCCAAGTGAATCATTTCTTCCCCATCCCACCCTTTTGGCAAAGCCGGCACCACCTTCCACTTCCAACAAAGGGCATTGGCAGCGCTTGGCTGGGGAAGGGACGTGACCCTTCGCCTCCAAGCAGCAGATTTTCCTGCTGTCCCCGGTCAGCAAGACTAGCCGAGCACAGTCACCCATGGCCCAGCGCGATGCTAGCTCAGCCTCTGCCACGGATCCCATCTGTCCACAGACATAAACAGGTCCCTCCCCAAGTCCCCGGCACCCTGAACAGACACACCTACTGCTGGCGAGGCCACTGGGCAAAATCCTCAGCTTGTTTGCTACAGCTGCGTGTTGCATAGAGCTGCACATGGATCACTTTCCTCCTCAGTTGCCTGCATAAAGACTATTAAAATTAACAGAATAATGCACATAAATCTGCCATTGTTTCCCCTCAACACAGAGGAAGAGCCAAATCATTGCTAACGGGGCAGCTCAATAAGGTTTTATATTAGCCTGGTAAATTCAGAGGCAGCAAGTTGCATCTAATTCAGAGCAGCTGCATTATCCCATTCAGGAACTAATTAAACCTCCAACAACAGCACTACATTTATGTTTAAATCTCATTGTTGCCATTATGACCAGATAGATCAGCCCCTTCCTGCACATACAAATCACTGCAAAAAAACCCCAAACCTTCCCCACAGGTGCATCTTTACCATTTCTTAACAATCATAGGAGTCTGCTTCAGGATATTTTATAGCAAGAACCAGCCTGACCATATAAACTACTGACTATCAGCAACTCCATTTTATGCTCCTTCTATAGAAAATTGCTCTACCCCGTGAACTGTGCCCCTCCTGCCGACAGCATCAAAGAGTGCAAGTGTTGCACCAGGAGTCAGAATGAGACCCCACATGCCTCTCTATACAGTCTCTGGAAATTAAACAGCAATTCAAGCTAAAGGCAGTGAATCACCAGCTGCTGGCTTGTCCCCCTTCTTATGAGAACATTTCAGTGGGAACAAAAACATTCTGCAAAAGGAGGCTATTGCCATCTCACAGATGGGGAAACTGAGGCAGAGAGGAGAAACCTTTGCCTAGAATCATTCAAGCTGGTCTGTGACAGCCATGAGACCCCAAGGCAAATCAGTGCTCTAGCCACAGGATGCTACTACCAGATTAAAGCAATTCAAAAAACCAAAATGTTTAAATTACACCAGAAACCAGGAAGACAAATAAAACCATCCGGTTTTGGTAGTACAAATTTTTGTAAGTTAGACCTCCCCATTGTAGACAGATGTGAATTTTTCACATTCTTTTTCTGATTTCCTCACCTAAACGTAACGGGAAGGAAAAGCAGATTTTCCTCTTGTGGCTTGTTAGGCTGACACTGGGTGGAAACAATGCTTTTTGTTTACAAGCAGGGAAGCCGATCTGTGGGTTCATTTCTCTGAGCAGAGGAAGCACAGGCACACTAACACTTGACCTCTGCTACTAGTACAGTTGTGCGGCACTGTAAAGCCAGAGGCTTCTTCTCCCTTTCAACATTTGCTATGGACAGTTCAGTTAGGCATGAAAAGCACAGTGAAAATTATCCACTCCTTTCAAATAAGCCTTCTGCTGCAGAATCCTTCACTAACAGCCATGGTACAACTGACCCAGGTAATTAACAGCAAAGCCTCTACAACCGAAACAGCTACAGAGGGAAAATAGATATATTTGGCAACCCTGAAACACTGCAGGGAGTGAGAGTATGAACTGAAGGATGGACTCGTACTGAGGAGGGATTCCCAATTTGCTTTTAGCATTTTTGAATACCTCCCTCTTCCATAAAAGATGATTTTATCTCTGAGTCAGGATCAGAGAGGCAGCTGAGCATCAGTCAGTGCACAGAGCACAGGTGAGCAGGGGCACAAGCGTCCCACGAGTTTACACACCCAGCACACACAGCTCCACACCCCCAGCACCATGCCAGGGTTTTATTTCCTTTCAGTGTACAAAGAATAGTTCATCTAAGCTTATCTCTTCTGCAGCGCTGCTGCTCTACCAGCAGAGAATCATCTCCAAAGAATGTTTCAGTAATGCTGCGGTGCTGAATTTCAGAGGGACACTTAATCTTGCCTGAGTGGTTCACTAGGGCCAACTTTCTGAGCATGAAATATTTAACTATCCATGGGCCTCCTGTACTACAATAAAGTAACTTCTAACAAGCCTCTGAAATAAATATGTGAAGAGGAAAGCGGGAGCTATTAAATACACACAGCACAGTCAAATTACTCTCTTCCTTCCATCCCCGTGAACCCAGGACACTGCTTACCCCCCCAGCAGCAGGGACCCAGAAACAAAACATCTCCTCCAGATGCGGGGAGGGTCCACAGGGGAAGAATTGGAAAGAGGAGGTCAACATAAAGATTTGTGAGGAGCACTGTTATCAACTCTCCCTCATTCTGGGGATGTAAAAACGTCTGTCTTGCCTAAACAAAATCGAGCCCTGTATTTGAGCAACTTAAACTTTGACAAGCCCCTCACTTCTTGCAATTCCGCTTCTCCCCCACACCAGTTAAGCCTATCTTGGCATTTTAACACCTTAAAGACTTACACGTGAGCATTTGCCTGTTAATGCAATGAGAGTTAGTAGAAGTAACGAAAACCACCCAGGACCCCCTCTGAAGGCCAGTGTGGTAGAGAGGAGCTCATGCTGTTCAGATTCATTCCTGGCACAGAAACTCTTAAGCAAGGTCAGCCTTACCTCATCCCACTCCGAAGCAAAGGACGGGGACTTCTCCAGCCTCTTCTTCCCAGTGCTGCAGTTTGAGAGCGATTCACTCCGGCTCCCCATGGCATCGTCCTCTGTCGGAGAGCAGGTCAGAAGATCAGAGTCCGATTTAGACAAGCTGCGGCTGAGTTTGAGCTCAGCTTTGGGCTTGCTCCCCGGGTGGGCTCTGCCCACAGCTCTGTCCCCCTCTTCCTCAGCACCGCCGGGGTGCTGTAGCACGTGGGGCGTGACTACAGTTTCAGGATCCGCCCGGTTGACGTGTGCGTGCTGGACGGTTGCGTAGACCACTTTCTGGTTTTGGTCCGGAGAGCTGGTCCGTACTGATCCAGGGGCAGGTAAGTCAGCATCCTCCAGCTGCATAGCAGGTGGGTGGCTTGTAGCTTCCGTGCCTCCTTTCTCCGTGGAGGAAACGAGCCTGAAAGGGTCCTCGCTTATCTCACAGATCGGGGAGGAACCATGGAGCAACCCTGAAAACTGCTCTGGAACCTGGATGTCCTGGCCGTCGGCAGAGTCCTGGCTGCGGCTGCCACTGCTCCTCCTGTGGTCTTCAAGGGGATGAAAATAGGAGGGGGGGGCAGGAAATTAAAAACATGGAAGCAGCAGCAAAATTCCAGCTCTCCCCCTGCCCTCCCTCAGCAAGGGAGGGAGAGATAAAGAGAGAACAGTTCAGTATTGTTCTGCATGCTCAACTTGTACCCAAAGTCATGGCATTTATGAAATTCCAAACACTGGCCTGATTTATGCAATCTGGCAGCTCTCCTTGTTGTTTTATTCCTGTTAACACTAACTATCAGGCCTTGCTATATAAGGCTAAGAGAAGTGCTAACTATACCCTGCAGAGAGAGCAAGTGAGGTAGGAGAAGCAGAGACACAGGCTCCTGGAACATCTGATACATTTCCATAAAGGCCAAAGTGTTATTTAGAGCAGCGCTCCCTGCTCTTGGCACGAGCTGCAGGGTGGGAAAACTTCTGGACTGTAATCAACCTGCGAGTTCCAAAATCCGTTCCCCAAAAAAACCACTGCTTTCCTCCCTAGTGGTTTCCGAGTTTAACCTCTCCTCCTTACTCAGGGGAGAGAAATAAACAGTTTATGCAATAAAAAACTTGATCAAAAAAGTCTCTCTCTTGCAAGTGAACCACTGAACACAGAATGGTCTGATCTACTAACGGAGCAAGCTGTGTGGAGTACCGGCTGTCCCAGAAATATGACACTGTTACTCAGCTACTCCTGCACCAACATCTTTAATATCAGGTACCAGGGATCTGCATAAATCATGAATAATTGACTGATCCCAATTGCCAAGCATGTCCACAGACATATATGTACTCACCTTGGCCACATCCGAATGCGCATTTGAACTGCAAAGCGAAACTTTGTAAAGCTAAGTAGTATAACTTTTGTTTACCAAGGATTCCTATACCTGCCCATAATTGCTTGCAAATTTTAACCACTTCCATTTAGTGCTGAAGAAACACTCTTCAGTCTGAGGTCCAAAAAATGACGCTGCAAAGGAACAATAAAGCAGAGCACCCTGATAAAGTGGCTCTGAAAGAAGAGGAGGATGTTTAGATGTGAAGAGGAAATGGCTTGCTTTGCAAGACAGCAGCTCTCGGAAGCCAAGGGAAAGGAATCCTCATTTCAGTGAGGCAAAATTCATTAGTGTATTTTACTTATCTTTAATTAAAAGCAGGCTATTGGCAACAACAGTGAGATCAACTCCTTCCCCTCAAGCATCCTTTCCAGCACTAAGCTTGACCAGGTCATTTTCAAACACTAACACGCGTCTGGTTTCATGGTCTGTCCTTACACCAGAAATGAGGCAGGAAAGGACTGAATTAGTCATTTGTCTTTGCAAGCCGCTTCAGATCCTGGGGTCTCATGCGCCCTGTGTTTGATGAGCGTAGCTAGTCCCTCTCACAGGCATTTGTTTACTCCACAGAAATGCTAAAAGCAGCTTGCTCAGTTGGCAGCTGAGTCAGGAACAGCAAAAGCCTGAACGGAGGTTAATTGCCAGGGCAGCGCGCCGACGGATCTCGCTTCTCGCTGGGATCAAGTGATGCAAGGGCTTATTTCATTCTGGATCCTGTGAGTTAAAGATTCCAGGACAATGAAGTAGTTGTTGATTATCTTGCACGGGCACATACACCACAAGTTCTGCAACTGCAGTTGCCAAGGGGGAGGCACATCCCCTGCAGGCAGGTGGTGTCACCAGCATCGTTCCTAACGCTGGCCGGGGAGTGCCAACAGCAGCACCCCATCAGAAGATCTCCAGACCAGACTATGTTCAGTTACTTTGCATAAAGTTATGAAGCTGTAATGCTGGAGAGAAACCTTAGAAGAGATCAGACATGCTGCGTTCATAGGACAGACTGGTATTAAGAAAAAGCTACTGACCTGGTAAGAGGGACACAGCACTGATAGGACAGTCACATTAACCTGATGGGAAGGGAAAAACTTATGCAAAATCAACAGCCTTTCTTCTTAACTTCTGTCCTTCCTTGGAAATAATTTCTTCCATGCCCCAGCTTAACCTTTACTGACATTTCTGCTGAAGGCAGAGAGGCGGCTAGTGAAAGTTTATGCCACGTGCTGGAATACTTGGGTCCAGCCTGAACAAAGTGCTCCAAATCCAGCTCCAGAGACTCACAAAAGGGCTCCTGTTGAACAGAAACCACAGCCGCCCATTCATCCTCGAGCCAATGAAGGACTTCAAAATATGAGGCAGCTGCCAGGGAAAGAAGGTACGAAGGAAGGGATGAAGCAAGGGCAACAGCACTTGCTCAGAAGATGTGAGGAACACCTTGAAGGAGACATTTCAGAGCATGTAACACAGGTGTGTACTGAAAGCCGCAGACGGAAGAACGAACATAGGCAGGCAAGAGCAATCTCACTCCTTTTTATCACAGGTGCACAAGGCAGGAACACAGAGAGTTCCGCAGGGATTCAAGGTATCCTTTGGGGGTTTCAACTTAAAAGGTGCCTCACGATGGCTAGCAGAGAGGCCAGAACAACCACTGGCCATCTCGGGAAGGTGTACCTTTGTGGGATAGGTTACTGACATGATTCAGCTGATGTGCTCATCACTTTTCTCATGTCAAAAAGATGAACATGACTCATTTTTCAAGGGTGTAGTGAATTTGGAGAAGGGGAAAATAATATTTAAGTGCTAGAAAAACAGAGATACCCCAGTTCTATCCATCTGCTGCACTTCAAGGGATCTGAAAGCATTCTCCTCAAGTTACACCTTTTAACTCAGAAAGAGAGTCATCCTTAAGACAGGCTCTTCTGTCCAACTCCCTTAGCTCATTTTACATCGAAGCACAGACATCTGACTGGTCCTGACTTCTTCAGCCAACGCCTGCTGCAGGTTTCACTGACGGGAGGAACTTCCAACACCTAATGGGAATGGGAACCCCTTTCTGGGTACAGACGGTCTGCTTCCCAGGGAGGATTCAATTAAGAGCTTCCCTGCCAGCAGCCTGATGATTCCAGATACAAAGCACTTCCCTAAACTCATAACACTAAGCTGCAACCACCCTGCCTCGATCAAATTTCTTTCCCTATATATCATCAGCAGGATTTGTTTCATGCCCCTGGATTAGGAGAATGAAGCTGTTATTGCAGCTGCTTTTTGCTCAAGCTCCCCAACCTTAAAACTAGCAAGGGCATATGCTAGTCTCTAATTTTCATATAGAAAAGGCTCCCCATGCTACATGATGCCAAAATTTGTCAAGTGAGGAGCATGCAAATCTTCCTCCTGTGGCATAGAAGGCCAGAGAAGGAATCTGGCCTTTAGGGTGCTATTTTAGAGGTGCAAAAATACCTTCAACTGCAGTAAAACTGAAATAAAGGCTCATTTACACAGATGTGTACAATAGGCTCCTGTATTAGTCTCATCAAGCTCAGTCATTTTGGACAGAGTTTATCCTCCAAAAGCTACCTGAACTTGTGCTCTTTTGTACCCCCTCCCTATTCCCCTTTTAAGAAAGGGCAATAAAACACTGTTCTAGTTGCTTAGAGATCACTAACATGACTCTGCACAGAAGCTTCTAAATACATCATGACAACAGAAATGCAGTCTTGGACCTGAGACATAGGAAAGGGGTCTGTCCTCCAGGCATGATAAAACCAAGTGAGGGCATGTAGGCTGTGGTCCTACACTATCATTCATCTCACGGCAAACCAAGAGGTTTCTGTCCCTTCCAACCTTTGTTTGCAATAGCCATGTGTCCCCATAGATTCCCTATAGCGATACCCATCCCACCATTTCTGCAGTCATACTCTGGCTCTCTGAAAAGATATTTTCTTTAAATC
Source organism: Haliaeetus leucocephalus (assembly GCF_000737465.1). Taxonomy (NCBI): domain Eukaryota; kingdom Metazoa; phylum Chordata; class Aves; order Accipitriformes; family Accipitridae; genus Haliaeetus; species Haliaeetus leucocephalus. Next base: position 2,788,926 of record NW_010973436.1, read on the forward strand.
TCTCTGCAGCATGTTTTGTCTTTTATCATTGGCTCATTTCAGATGTCTGGTTTAGAGCACCGTCATACATCTGGTTGAACCAGTATAACCATAAAGAAAACCTCTAGCAGGAGGTAAGGCAAAGTAGGGACTTCAATGATGTCCCTGCTCATTACAGGAGGGTTAGACTAGATGACTTTTAAAGGTCCCTTCCAACCCAAACTATTCTATGATTCAAGCTGGGCTCCCTATGGAAGCAGCACAGCAGAACCTTAACAAATATCAGTTTTTAACAACTATCAGAAGGAACCAAGTCAGTCCTACCTGCAGATGGTTACTGCTGACAGCACTTGTGGATGACTCTCCTGAGAAGCAAGACAGACATCAAAACTCAGAAGTATTTTCTGCATTCATCCTCCACCAGGTCTCTCTGAACACAACAGGAGTTGAACAGTCTCCTCCCGGTCAGTCCACACACGGTTTGGCACTCTTGGCCTATTTACAAGTCCTGTTCAAGGTCTGAATGCCCTGACTTCATGCATGCGATTGCACGTAGTTTCCTTACCAAAGGGGATGGGAAAGCATTTGGCTCAAACAGCTTCTGATACTCTGCCCAAAACATTAGGCCAACTTTTCCTAGTGCTCCAGCATGTGACAGCGAAGTGCTGTAACATACACAAAAGGCAACCAAAGCCAGGCGGATAATACCACATTCATCTAGTCACTGGATACAAGACAACTTGCAGCAAGAGGAACAAAGGCGGCTATCACATATGAAAGGCACCATTAAAAACAGCATGCCTGAAATCCAGCTTTTCTACTGCCCTTAAAGTCCTTCTCAAGAGCCTGCAAGAATCAAAGTCCTTCTCTTCTGACCAAAGGCTCCTCCAGAACTCATCAAGTAACAACTAGAAGCACAGCTTCTCAGCTCAAGGTCCAAGCAGCAATTCAAAGCCATGCTTCAGCCTGGTCCTTGTCTTGGGATTGAGCTGCTGCCTTTGATGCTCCAGGACCCTTCTGATCCAGAGGCGGAAAAATTGTCCAACACCCCAATTAAGGCTTCAGTCCCTCACTCAGCCCTTGTTTAACTTTTTGCCAAAACAACTCTGCTACTCCTTAAATGCATCTTCTCCCCCTCCCATCAGGATATACATCGCATTTCATACTTAGCTACGTCTGCTTCCACATGCCCTTCTGGCATCTGACCCCAACTACTGCAGAAGCCAGAAACATTTCCTATTGTTCCCAGTGAAATAAAGCAGATCTCAAAGCTGATCCACCCTTCCAGAGCAGTTATGCAACTCACGTGCAGAAAGAAGCAACCTGTAATGCTGTGACAGAAAGCAAGCACAAACAACACAAAACAGAAAAATCGTGCTAAAGACAAAAGAGAAAAATAGTCAGCGCCTCATTTCTTACTGGGGTTGAGAAGCCTGAAGTCCCCAAGAGGACAAGCAGCAGGTGAAAGATGACATGGGGCCCTGTCAAAGCTCAGCTGCTCCTGCAGTGAGAGCTGCCAGCTGGGGACACTGCCACACGTGCAGTTGTGCCACAGGGATCACACCGAGATGTTTTGGAAAACAGCTGGTACCCTCTGGAGAAGGGGGGCAAACAATCGTGTCCCTTTCTCCAGGTCCACCACAAAGAGCAATGGGAGATGGCTCTGACAAGCTTAAGAAATACAAGAGATGAGAAATACATTGGCCGGGCCCCTTCCCCCCAGGAGCAGCTCTTCACCTCCACCAGATCGAAGCCTCCACTGCATTAGTCATAGTGCTAATTGCATTTAAAAGAGCAGACAAGCCCTGGAAGATGAGAAAACTCTACTGCAGCCTTGGATTTCTCCCATTACAACAGTGGAAAAAGCCCTAGTTTGTTACAAACACAGTAACACTTTCCAGAGACTGCAAACCCTGAAGTCACAGATATTATCTTTCTAGCTGTTACATTAAAAGACAGGACTCTCTGCTCTGGATCGTTAATAGGCTAAAGATGCTTCCTGCAACCTCTCCATGAAATGGGGCTTAGACGGTCTGCAGTACTGACGTCCTCAGGCGTTCAGGGGAAGAGATTTGCACAAGAACAAGCAGATGCATTACTTTGAGATTTTATTTTAATCCGACACATAATTATGACACACCTTCACTCGTATTAATCAAGCCTAGACACGGTAGCCAGAGAAAGGAGCAAAGCAGTCAGGAATAGCTTGCACTTGAATAACCAGCAATAGCTGCACACTGAAAAGATAGCCTGAAAGCTTCTGGTTCAATGGCTGTCGCCCAAGGACTATTCCTGGCGGAGACCACAAAGCACCAACCTGAAAAGCATCCTAACTTTGCCTCCGGCAGCAAGTGGCTTTGGCAAATGCTGGTGGGAAAACAATGACCTCTTGTGCCACCCTATACAAGCTAGGAGTGCAGCAGGACTCAAGGCATGAAAGCTATCATGCTGGAAGAAGGAACAAAAAAAAAAAAGCTGCAGGTCTTACAGGGCAGTCAATGAGGCATCACATGAAGTCCTCATTATCCTCTGTTCATCCTCAAAGTGAAATGGTTTCCAGGTTTAGAGTCCAAACTAAATCCTTCTAAATTCCTGCTCAGGACTTTTGAATAAAGCAAGAGATGTTTTTCCTCTAAACAGATCTTTTGTTATTGTTGTTGAAGGAAAGCCAAAAAGCCCAGCAATAGCCAAACACAAGAGACAAGGTGTTCCCAGATCCTTTGTAAAGCACAAAAGTCCCTCTGGGAGAAGAGGGACTAGTTCGATACTTAACCTGGCTATATAGTGGATTTTCAGTCAGTTCTAGAAAGGGACTTGCTCTACACATTTGTTTTCCTCCTTTGTTAGTTTACATCTCGAATTAGCTTTAATACACAGCGGGATGTTGATTTTAAGACCAGGATAGCAGGGCCAATCATCTGCTGATATAAACATGCAACGCCAGCAGGTCTTCAAATTCAGCTGGATGGAGAATACGGCTCATTTAAATGCTTGCACTGGTTCATCTCACTTGTAACAACATGGCACAGCCTTCCATCCCTCTGCATTTACTTGACTGTGCACAAGATCTGCTTATTTTCTAAGGTAACAGAGTAGGTCCTCGCAATCTCTTAGTTCTCAAAATAGCAGAGTTGCCCTTCCTCCACGTACATTTTACACAGGAATGTTTAGATCTCCCCTTTATAAAAGTGAAGATTACCAGGAAACAAAACAATTGCCATCCAGACCCCAGCTGCCCCACCCAACAAAGTTTAATTGTTCCAGTTACTCTCTGCCCTCTATATTTTCCTTAAATGCATCTAAGCAAACAGCTCTGCTTTTTGGATGGTCACTTACCTTTTGTTTTCCTATCCACGGCAACTGGCTTTTTAGTTTCTGCTGTAAGCAACAGCTCGTAAGGGTGTTCCTCTTCCTCAGCTCCACTTCCCCTGCTCTTCCCTCGTGCAACAGAGGCCTAATGAAAAAGAGCATAATGCAGTGCTCCACAAAGCAATGCTATTTATCCCAGCAATAAGGCACAAGGCCTCTTTATGCCATGGTTTAAGCAAGGAATTGGCAGAGGCAACACCTTCACCATGGAGTATGATCCAAACCGTAATATTCCCTTCCCCCTGCCTCAAAAAGCCCACCCAAACCCCTTTTATTTTCCAGTATTTAAGGTTGCTGACAGCTTTCTAGCACTGACCAACTGATTCACTGCGCAAGGTCTGCACACAGCCTGGAGGGGGGAAAAGAGCTGAGACCGTTATTCCTGTTCATCCCAACTCAGACTTACTGTTGCTATTGGAATTTGCATCGTCATTCACTATTTAGTTGCTGGCCCTATTAGGACATGGCTAAAAAAAAAAAAAAAAGCCCAAATCCCTGCCACCTTCTCAGAAGCCTCAGATCTAGCATTTTTAACCTCAGGATGCACAGCTTATTTAGGACTAAAGAGCCCTCAGGCAACACTGTATAAACTCAGTTTAACCTCAGGATGTGCAGCAGCGATTGTGCTCATTTAAATCCCAAAAAGCCTCTGATTAGAGCTTGTTTGTAATATTGGCAGACCCTCCAGCAAGCTGCTCTGGAAAGCCACCATCCATGTGCAGGGATGGGGTCTCGATGCAGGATCCAAATGAGTCTTGCTGCAGACTTGCACATGTTGGTCTACCTCAACGCCAAGGATGACAGGCATTCAACACCCTTAAGAGAGCCACCTGTGCCATCCCAGTGCTAATGGGGCTAAACTGGGCTTCAAGGCACCCTGCCTGCTTGGTCAGCTGCCTTTCAGCACCATCTCCTGGCCAGACCCTGGCTGGTCGATGCAACCCTATCCCAGGAGCCATGTGTGCCTACTGCAACCCAGCCAACCGCGTTGGGGTCAAACCCAACCCAGAAAACAAGTGATCCCTACCTGCTGCCAAGACAGGGAAGAACAGGTCTGAACAAAACATCCCCCCGAGGAGGGCGCTCATACTGCTCACAGACTCCTGGAACTGCTGCTGTCTAGACAGCAGACTAAGCACCACCTCGAATTTCTTCCCCAAACTGAAAGCATCAGAGTTGCTTCAAGGGCAAATAGGTACCTACCCGACTGCAATCTAGCCAGGACCTCTGGAAGCTTAGGGAGTCTTGGAAAGACACCCAGGAGTCAGCAGCACAGACAGGACTCCTACATCCGTGTACTGTTTCTGCATAAGCCCAGCTGGCTTTTAAATCAACTTTCTCAATGGGAGGAAATGGGCCATGTCCAGCAAAGAAAGTATTTATTCTACCTGCTTCAAGCATGAGCTGTCAGGCAGACCTGCTCCTTTTCAGGTGAAGGAGCTCATAATGAACAAATTAAGGAAAAAAAACCTCTGACCAGATGGTGGCACAAAAACATCAGACCATAACAGTAGGTAACAGGCTTTCGCCAGAGATCTTGGAAAAATACCGCGCAGCAGCAGCCTGTCATAACAGTTGTATCCTAGACATCAAGCCAGGCTTTAGTATACTCCTAAGACTCCTGCAGATGACGATTATTGTGCTGTCCTCTTTCAAATGCACTGAACGCATTCAAAGGCAGTAGCTCCCCAGCAGCACACAATTCCTAGCTTTTGCTTTGTAAACTTTTGGGCATGCATTTATAGGCCTGGTTACACTTTATGTTCCCTGTCTCTCATCCTTCCAAGCTTTAAATAGAGTTTCAGGTTCAAGTTCACTCAAAATGAAGACCACTGTTTCCTGGAGAACCATGCTTGCTCTGTAGGCTCTGCAACCAGGAGTAACAAAATCAAACAAAACTTTCTTCCAATTCATCTTTCATTTATTTATACATGTTGGTTAGCATGTATAAATATTCACTATTAGCAAAGCCCAAAAATAAGATGTTGTTATTAATGAGCATGCTCTTTAAAGCGTGCTTAATCCACAGCATCCTCCCTCACCAGAACTGCAGACCGAACTGCGGAACAACCATGGCGCCTCGTCTTTTATCTGCACTTCCTTTTCGGAGATGAGTAGCAAACAAATGAAATTGAAGTTCAATTTGACAATGCAAGACTCTTAGTCAGCTACAAACCCAGAAGGTTTCTGCAGATAGTGAAAGAAGGGAGTCAAGCACCTCGAAACAATCAGTGCTTTTGCCTGTTTGTACTAATGTTTTTCCATGATGAAAGTTAAGTTTCTTGTTTATGCACATCTGTTTTGACTGATAGCCCCATCTTGGCAATGGAATAAAAAGACTACTTTTGAAACTAGAGTCTGGCCCAACCCCAGGATATTCAATGACTAACTGTCCTGGCTCTAATATGAGAGGAGGTCTGGAGGATGGCAGATCAGGATGCTGCTCCGAGACATTTACAGCATTCCCTAAGTGTATTCCTGTTCACGCGTGCCCAACCCAGAGAGAACATGTACTGAGATGATAAATAATGGGCAAGAGTCAGAAAAGCAGAGCACCCCAGAAGTAGCAAGCAAAGAAAAAGAATCGGGCCCAAAACTGCCTTAATACATCTAGAAGGTCATTTCCAGGTAGAACCACACACTGCCTGTAAGTTATATCGATGAAATCAGTTGCAAATCAAGATCTCCCCAGTGAATCACTTGGTGTACAAGTCTATTTGCCAGCAAGATTTCCTTTAATGGATCATGTTTCCAAAGCCATTAATGGCAGGACAACACAGCAGGTGTTTTATAATTAAATATGGCAAGATAACTCAGTAGGAGCAGTCAACACGTTTCCCTCCCTCATGGTTATCATCCTCATAAAGTTCTGCTTTCCAATTACACCGTGACCTGCTACGCAACTCTCCTCTGCCCAGAGCCAGCCATGGGACTGGTTATCACACACAGCAAAGCCATTTTAACAGCAGCAGAGAGATCAGTCCACAATTTCACATTTCAATCTTACTGTTTATGCACTCTTTGGAGCTCTACTCTCTCTATAAAGTCAGTTCTATTAAAGCAAATAATGTTTACTCATGTCTCATGTAGATTTGACATACTGCAGAAAACAGATCACATTTATGCCTTGTAGGAACTTCAGCAGATCAACACATTCAAAGCAAAGCGTCTGGTGAACTGGAGTCTGTTCCGACAGCTAGAGGCAGCACACACTCCACTTGGTTTACATACAACCTACTGCATGTGGAAAAGCAAGGCAATCCACAAGATCTGTTTTTGCTTTGAAGATTTTCCTGTGTGTCAGCAGAAGTTGCCAAGACAGATTTGTGGTTTCACACACCCCCATAGATGGGTCTCCTGGAGAGCCCTCACATCTGAGGTTCACAGGCAGGTGAATAAAAATGAGCAATAGGAAGCCCAGGAGCAACAATGCAGAATAGGAGAGCTTTAGTTTCATCAAAAAAGCAGCTCGCATGCATTGACCTCTGCAGAAGACAGCTTTAACACATGCTGGGCCAGATTCTCAGCTGAATTCAAGCCCCCGATCCCTGTTCACGTCAGTGGGACCCAAAAGCCCACGCATCTCCTCCACAGCTGGAAGCTCAGAGGAAGCAGGAGGCAACAGCCCTCTGGGTTTCAGTCTCAAGTGAAGATGCATTTGGTGGGATCAGTACAAGTGGGCAACAGTCCACATCGCAACGTGATTCAGAAAAATCTCTTCCTAAGGGAATTCTCAGCCAAGAATAGGAAAGTAAGGCTGAAGGTCAACACAGAGGTGCCCTGGAAGAACTGCACAACGGAAGTTCCCATGGCAAGTGACAGCAGCAATCCTGGAGTGAAAGAGTACTTCATATTCACAACCTGACTTCCAAGGGACCTAATCTCATAGTTGGCTCCTCCCAAATTATTAAACCCGATCTTTAAACCACACTGCTATAAAACACCCCCGATGAAGTCCCACATACCTCACAGGAAGCACCATGGCCTATCTTCTTCTCCACATGCTGCTCCTCCTCTTCATCAGGCGGTGGCTTGGCAGGCGGGGGTGGACGTTCTCTCTGTGGTTTAGAAAACCACTGTCAACTGCGTTGTGTTAAAGCATGTCCCCTTCTGCCTCCACCAACACTACGTCCACACTGCTGTGAATGCAGCATGGTAAGGACCTCCTCAAACTAATCTGGCTGGAGGAGAAGTTCAGTCCTAACAGCACAGAGCTTGGCAATGGTTGCTGCCTTTCCTCCTCCTCTCCAGCAGGAACCTATTCGGGCAGAGGACCCTTTCTGCAGATTCCCGGTACTGCAGTCCTGTGGATGGACTGCTACTGATAACACAGACCACCCACGCCTGCTCCACAGCGGTAACACTGCACAAGGCCAGCTCAGATGCACGTGAGCACCAACTATGCTTTCAGGAGAATAAAACTGCTCAGGTGGAAGGTGCTGTGTACACAGGTTTATTCCTTTATTACCTAAACCAGTTCATTCAGACCCAGACTGGTAATCTCAATGGCAAAGCATTTCACAGTGAAGGTCAGCAATGAACTCACATTAATGGGTAGAAAGGGAAGACACATCGCTTGTGTCTTAATGAAACAGTAACATAAGTGATTCCAGAGGCACCTTTTATAGTGCAAAACCCTAGAGATCAAGAGACAATGCTGCACTGCATTCCTCAAATACCCCAAGACTGCCTGCGGGCAGGAAGAGCTGCGCTGCCCTGCCTCGATGCAGAGCTGAACACAGCTCTAAGGCAACTCCTGCCCTGCAACAGCCCCATCTAATGGCAAAGGGAAAGACAGCAGAGGTGAACCCTTCACTCAAAAAAACCAAAAAAACCCCAACCCAAAACCCAAACCAAAACAAAAAAACCCACCACACTCAAGCAAGTTTTGGGAGAAACTCCAGCAAGCTGCTGGAGCACATCCCTCTTTCTTCTCCCTTTTCACTGCAGTTCAGCCTCTCATCTTTTCTTATTTGTGATAGAGCTAAGCTTATTTCACAGACACTATCAATACAGGAGTGTATGTAGATTGATATAAGCCACCAAGATCTAGTTAATAACAGGATAGTGCATCTTGTACTGCATACCTTAAAAAAGAGATCTGGCTGAAATGTCAGCCTTCTAAAGCTTTTGTCTCCTTTCTACTACATTTGCTAATAGTACAGGAAAAAGGATGAAGCTCTTTGCAGAGAGAGAAAGCACAGTTACAGTACCACCAGCAGTTTAATTGTTCATTGCTGCTTTGCCTTTTGTCCAAAAATACATCCATGGAGCAGGCTTTGTAAAACCGACCAGAAAACAAACCCTGAAGCTGACACAGCATGCTGCAAGGCCAGCATCCCATCTGCCCCATAGCAGCATTGTCACCGATTGCTAAGGGGGCAGCAGATGCAACTAACAGAAGGTGAGGAAGACTTCTTTGGAGACAGTTCCAGGAGCTTTGCATTGCTTTGAAAAGCCTTGAGTACCCTCTACAGATCTCTGCAAGTAATACACCAAAAAAATGTTTCCGCTGCCAACTAGTTTCCCACAAGATATTCTTAAAGATAATTTTTTGAGCGCCTTCTCTTGGGCAAAGCAGAGAACAAGAGAGATGAGAAAAATGCTCCACACAAGAGTTACCAAAGCTTTCTTCTAGACAATAAGTTAGCCCTTCAGCTAACTGCGATGTCCTGACAACCAAAACACAGGCACCAGTATTCAACTGCCAGAAAAAACAGAAGGATACAACACTAGGTGAAAATCAGGCATGTAGAACTGGTTACCTGTGGGCAACGCCACAGAGGTTATGTGAACAGGCCAGTGAAAAAGGAGAGGAACCTGTCTGCTCTAATCAATGTCAGGGATGGGTTTAAAGATTTCCTCAAGTTGGGGGACTGGCAGCCTGCTGCAAAATCATGAAAATGGAGGTAAGTTACCTATCCTTCTAAGGCAAGCAGAGATGAACACACATAGCTACATACAGGCCTGACTCCTGCTGCTTTGAGACCAGTTGATTCCACTTCCTTATTCACAGACTCTCGATCTGAAGATCTCCCACTGGCAAGGCTGTCCAGGGAGTGGCAGGACGTTGCGTTATATAAAGCTTCATATGGACTCTCCTCTTCTGGGTTCACATCAAAATCTATGATCAGTTCTGTCACTGCTTTCTCCACATCACCTGTGGGAGGGAGAGAGACATAAGTACATCACTCAGATTCTGCTCTTGGAAAGTCAGCGCTTGCAGGAAGAAGAGTGCTAGTGGCTGCTGTGTTGCATGGAAGCCTACCCTGAGATATCCGGCACACAGGATCAGTGGCTGGAACAAGCGGTGCTTGAACAGTCTTCTCCGCAGCTTTGGCACTTCTCTTCCCAATTGTGTAATCTGCAATGAGGTGGGGCACCAGGGTCAGTTTATGTCAATCTAGTTTTACGTTCACTTCAGCATATGGTACTTCCTCCCTTGTGGATGGAAGGCCAACTGTCAGCTTATTAAGTCTCCAAAAAATAACCAAAGCACATTATTAAATCTTGCAGCTCAGATCCCAAAATAGAAGCAGGCGGCCTCTTTAATCACATGCACAAGGTTAAGGATGGTTCTTTGAACTTTTACAGAGTCTTTAATCAGAAAGCTGCAAAGCTCCTGTGCGGACACAACGTCATGGAGCAGATTACTTTGTGTTGCAGACACAAGCTACATCACTAAACAGAGATGTAGTCTGGTCTTCTGGAGTCACAAGACAGAGAAACCAATTCTAGCTGTGGTCCCCTAACCACAGGCAAAGACAGAAACACTAAGCTTACATCAATAAAGTCAGACAGGAACATTTCATGCAGCTACCTTGCTCACAGGAGCAAACTGACAGCATTTACCTGCAAGAACTTCAGTTTTAAAGCCCATCTTTGTCTTCAATTTCAGAATAGAGATAATACCTACCAGCCTCACAGGCAAAGCTTAATTAAAAGTCTGCAAAGTGCTTTGAACCTGTAAAGCTCTCAAATGCTAAGCATGAATAATGCACACCAGTTCCATATGCTTCTGATCTTTCTCCCCACAGCTGAGAGGAAATTGAGACAGCATAATTACAAGGTATGAATTTAGCTAAGATGCCACATTTCATTCCCTAACTTGGACAGACACAATGGGCCAAGCTTCTTTATAAACCACAAGTAATCAAAGCCTTTTCTGTAAATCTCATCTGCAAAATCCATGCCCAAGCTTCACAATGAAGTGAGGAGTAGGATGTAAGATCTGTGGATGACTATTTGCCTATGCAGACACATAAAGGATAGCTAATCCAAAACCATTTCTAAAGCTATTACTTTGCATTCTGCAAGCAGATTTAGGCTATCCTTAATTTTAATTAACTTCTAAAGTGAGTTAAACAAAGCTCAATTAAGCCCATTTGAAATGTAAAAGTCATGCCACACTCCTTAAGCAAAGGAGCTAATCCCCCTAAATGCTCTGCCAGAAGCTCCCCTACAAACATTTGGTCTGGAGACAGTTCACCCAAGCATTTAAGCATCATTCCTTCCAACACCTGTAAGATTCGCAATGAGGGACCTGACCTGAAGCTGCTTTGTTTTCAGCACTTTCCAGGACTAGAGAACAAAACCCTGTACTTGCACTGGCACAATTAGCACCCCAAACCTTTCCCTCCCGCCCACACAGAGCCACACTACTTACCTTCAATAAGAGCTGCTATGTGTTGGCTTTTCTGAGAAGGAAGTTCCCTCACAATATCCAGAGCTGTCAGGCCTCTGTTATCCTTTATGTTCACATCAATACCTATGGCAATAGGTGTAGAGAAGGCAAAAGCAAGAATATTTTCTAACTATGTGCAAATTCATATCTTTCATCAAGTCAGATCTTACATTTGTGATCATCGCTGGGGGGGAGCTAAAAAATGCTCTAGAGGCAGACCTAAAGCCAAACACCAAAACATAACCTCTCCTGTAACTCTCTCCAAGAACTTTTGATAGCTGGTTGGAGAAACATGCTGCCACTATAAAGGTGCTTCCTCAAGTTCTGGGTGAAGGGATCACCATGTTATTGCTTCAAAAGAGGATCATTCTCTCACCTGCAGCCAGCAATATTTGTACCACATCTGTCTTGCCAAACAAAGCAGCTTCGTGCAAAGCACTGCCTTTTTCAGTCTGCAAATTAAATGGAAAAATAGCATGAAGCTAGACAGTGGGGAATGGTGAAGGAGGCATGTTTTAGAAGGTTACAGAAGCAATAAATATATGGCATCATATACAAAGTCTAGGCAACAGTAACTACAACTGAGGATAGACTATCAATATTATTACAATGCTGAGAATGGAAAATGGGGATGGTCTCTTCAGAGAGACATGCGGGCCCAGGTTAGAGACCAAGAAAGGACTTTCTACAGCTTAGCAAGAGGTCATGTTCTGAAAAGGAAAGACAAGACCACCACATACAAGCTATTGCTGTGAAAACAGCATAGTCACAAGTGGCTTGATAGGAAGAGACAGTTTGCCTCCATCGCTATCAAGAGCTCACAGTATTGCAGGGCAGAACAGCTTAGGTGAAAGGGGGTTTTTTTTTCTCCCTTGCTATGTGTCTGGGGCTCTTTGTCCAACTAACAAGCAGGCGCAAAGCATGCACAGCACCAGAATCCCTCTGAGCAGCTTCTCAGAGCAACCAAGAGCTGAACAAACAGCCCAGAGAAAAACAAAGCTATCACTCATCTTTCATAAACAATCCCTCTGGGAGGAGAGTTAGGTGGAGCTCTCCGTTATCATGACTGCAGGGGTTCTCCATCCCCCAGCAATCAGACCAGCCCTTCACACACAGACACACTAGATACCTGGTAGTTGCTATCCATGCCAGCATCCAGGAGGACATGGACTACAGTTTTGTGACCATTCCTAGCTGCCAAGTGCAGGGGAGTGTGTTTCTTAGTGTTGCAGCTTAAAAGATTGGGGTGAGCGTTCAAGAGCATCTTCACGACTTCCAGCCTCCCATAGAGTGCGGCCAGGTCCAGCGGAGTCTCAAACTTGTTATTGCGCATGGTGGGGTCGGTCAGCTCCTCCAGAAGGACCTTCACCACCTCTGTGTGGCCGTACTGCGCGGCACAGTGCAGCGCCGTCTCGTTGTCGTTGTTCTGCAGGGTCACAAACGCCAGCGTGTCAGAACCGGGGAGGACACAGCCACTCCATGCCTCGCTCAAACCGTTGAAGTTTAAATGCAAAAACAAGACAAAAAAGCAGTCGGGAAGCAGAGAGCCCACTTTGAAACAGAGCCTGGAGCAATGTTTTCACCATCTCACTAGCCATTTACCAGGCACAGACATCCCCTCATGAACTCATCAACCGACCCACCCAGTAAAAGCTTCAGAAACATTCAGAACAATAAGCTTTACTCAGATATGGGAAATCTGCTCTACAGGAAATAGGTGCTATATATGGAATAGCTTGCTTTCAAAACACTAAGGTCAAAATCAAGGGACCATGCTAAGGTTTAAGGGGTTGTCGAGCTGTATCTGGATTCCCATTAATTCTGCTAGCACTTGGGGAAGGCAGTCTTACTTGTTCGCAGCATCCCACACTTTGAGGTGCCACAAAAATAAAAGGCTGCAATATATGATACGCAAACTGCAGCATTAATTCTATCTGCTGTGGCTTAATTGTCATCATTTCAGATTTAAACTTCAATTGTTTCAAATCCTACTTATCCTGATTATAACAACCATTCCACCTTTGCAATTCTGAAGCTTGCAAGCTGGCTGTTTAGAGAAAGGGTGCATTAAGTTACATGCAGTTTGTGAATTAGAAAGCAGTGCAATTAGATCATTCCACTAACAAGCCAAGGTCTCAGGTCAACTGAAGGAAGAGATGTCCAAGCAACAAGAGAACACCGCCCCAGTGAAAGCCAGATCCAATTAATGAATGCAGCATCTGTCAGGTTAAAAATCAGCAATGTAAAGCACTGAAAGACAAGCAACCTAACACATTTCACTTGCAGGTGCAAAATAGGAACTTCGCCAGATTTAGGAGAGCCTTTTCTCAAATCAAATTCAGCTCAAGTTTCTGGTTTTACTACTGTGTGTTATACGCAGAGGGATTTTGGTTTAAGGACTTCAAAAACAAATACTTATCTAACAATTTGACCCATAAAAACTTTAATACAAACTGCTACACACTTCAACTTTAGCTGAAAGAATCGTGGTTGAATGCATCATTTTAAGAACAGTTCCCATTAAAAATACTCAGAGAACATACTTGTCTCAATAGAGCTAGAAGTACTACTTTAGAAACTGAATTTGATCAAAATACCTTCCTTTTTGCTTTGAGAACACATGCACTTTTTTGGATACCAGCTTGTAGGAGCAATCAGTATTTTGCACCGTTTCACAACCACACTGCAGAACTTGCTCTGTTGTACAAGTACTTTAATCTTATTAACGTGTTAAGTCATTCTGAGGATTACAGGAGTCATGCATGCAAACTCCCATTTGTTTTTATCCGGTATTTGCATCTTTTTCAGCCATATGAAAAGCATAAGGGAAGCAAGTTGTTCTGGAGAGGCGCTCTGCAGCTGCAAATTGTATAAAAGCAAAGACTAAGGAGGCAGGAAGCAGTGACAGCCACATGCAGAAGTGAGGTATTTAAGAAGGTAAGGAAAGCATGGCATCACTGTCAGCACAGAATTTCAAAGCCAGACAATAGGCTCTATACTTGGAGTGGCAGAGGCAGCCATGGTGAAGCAAGGCACATACAAGTGGACAGAAGTTACTGTAGAATAAAGAAGTCTGCACATAAAATATACATATGGAGTGAGAAGTGGAGAAAATAGAGAACTACAGAGATCACACTTATCAATCAGCTTAAGCTGCTGGTCTCAAGGCATTTAAAAGGTTGGCAAATCCCATTATTATTTGACAAGGAAGGGAACCCAGGTATCAGCGAGCCCATGACGCAGCTGGACCAAGGCCCTCAGCCTGCCCCAGAGCAATGAGGGAGGCTCGCTAGCAATTTTTGCGGAAAGAGTAGATAACCCCAGTCCCCCTAGAGCAGCAGGTATCTTCTGCCAAAGAGCCATGAGGGGTATGCACTGCTCATGCCACGCTAGCCCTGGCTACCAGGGATTTCCACTGCTAGGACTGTCCCCCTCTCAATCCCTCCCTGGCATAGAGACCGTATATTTCAAGGGTGCTTTAAAGCACACAGCAACTCCAAACACCTGCCTGATGGCTCAGAAATGGGAACACAACATCCTTTAATAACATAATTGTTGGAGACTTTCCCCCATCTTCATTGCAATTTAGTCCAATTTTCCTTAAGCAGGTCAGGGCTCTGACGCTCGGGGTGAAATCCCCAGACTTTCCTTCTGCAACAGAAATCACCAGGTGGTAAACTCCCCTGAATCTTTACAGCAAGTCTTTCCCCATCACAGACTGCGTACTGGAAGCTGCCACGATTGCATAAGTCTTTATTGCCTCCATTTTGGGAGAGTTTTGAGCAGCCAGAAATACTAGAGCCGTTCCAGGCAAGGGAGTTTGCCTCCCTTCCCTGCATCGCCTCTCCAAGCACAAACCAGAGTGGAGCCTGAACAATGAGCAGAGTGCTCAGGCATACATATTTATTGGAGATGGAAAAAGAAAATTCCTTTCCAGCAGCCAGAAGGCATATGGGTTCAAATTTCAAAACTTCTTAGAAAAATAGAACACTCAACAGGGCCCAGGGGCTGCATTCTTGCAGGAATCCTAGCATCCCCCCCAGTTCACAGCTGGGAGTGAGAAGCTGGGCTCATATGATGCCTGCCTACAGACCACAAAATGGGAACACAAGCAGAAATGCCTCTGCTTTAACATGGGCTGCATCAAAGTTTTCAAGCCCTGGTAACTAGATACCACAGCCCTTATGCTCCTCATCAGATGCTAAAATGGAGAAGCTACAGCTCCTTAAAGTTTATCTGCCTGCACGCCTGTTCCTAACACACCATAAGAGGGCTTTGACTGAAGAAAGGGAGACTTGGTTTAAATAAGGGAAAGTTTCTAACCTGCACAGATTTGAATGGTTGAATAAACTGTCAAGGGAGGCTACAGAGCTGTCCCTCTCCGAGGTTTTTGAGAAGCTGCTAGACAAACACTGGTCAGGAATGGTTTAGGTAGACCTGATCCTGCCTCAGGGCTGGGGAAAGAGGCTACTTGACCCTTTGGTTCCATCCAACCTATTTTTAAGATTCCTTTGTAGGACTTTTGTCAGTGTGCTAATGGAGCCTTGCCCTATTAAAAACCTGCTATTTTGCTGCTCCAGTGACACATCTGATCCTAACGCACAGAACAAGGATGTCCCGCTGGCATGCACTCTACAAAGTTTCAGTTAAAGGCAGGCCGAAATGAAAGAGGAAAAAAAACATTAAGCAAAATCCAAACTTCACCAGGAGGTGACAGCCAAGGCACATCACAATCTCAGGCACAAAGCAGGCCAGAAGAGCTGGCTGGAGCTGCCCAGAGAGTTGCACCATCTCCTTCCCTCCTTTTGCAGCACACGATTTTCATCAGTATCCCACACGGCACTGCCAGGAGCAGAGTAAGGATGAACAGGCCTCCTTCATTCCTACAGGTGCCCAACAATGCCAAACACATTTCAGAAAAAAAGTTATCCCCATATGTCCAACAAGCTTTCGGGAGCTCGGCGGGTGGGTTCATTGCCCGGTTTCATTTGCAGACTCCAGATGGTAGGCTTCCACTTTTCTCAGCAGCCCATTTAGATTTATAGCACTTTAAACCCAATCTGCATGATTCATTTGCTTCCAATTAAAAAAGACAAAGGTAGTTTGTGCAGTGCACAATCCTGAGCTATGTTACAGCTTTTTCTACTTCAGCTCTGCTCAACTGGTTGGTTGCTTCATACAAAGTAAAGAACCAAATTCAAGATAGCAGGAGTTACTGAAGCAAAGTTGCTGCTCCATCTCTTAACTTTGCTGCTATCATTTGCTTTTCAGAAGTCTGTCAGGCCTGTAGCAGACATACTGCAGGAACCTTGTAGTGAACAAAAGATGTTGAAAAGGAAGGGGCATAAAAAGAAGCTGTTAACTATTTCTTTAACTTTTAGGGAGAGCAAAAAGCTTCTGGCTTTCTTCTCTTCCTCCACAGGATATTAAATGTAGTCCTTATATAAATGCTTTCCCACCCTTCCGAATATGCCAAAATGTTTGGAAAGATGAAACATCTCACTTCAATCATTTCTGTATGACATCCCATCCTGCATGGGAGCCGAGAAGCTGGAAAGCACCAACTAAGCAAGGACTCCTACACTTTGCACCTGGACTTTTTGTGGTTCTCCCACCTGCAGCCAGGCTATTGAGAAAACATCAAGGTTTGCATGACAGGTATGATTCCACATGCTCTTTGTCAAACCTGGTCAGAAACTGGTGGAAAGCTGGTCAGAACTTGTGATGAACCTAACAGACTGTGTATAAATCTCATCTCTCTCCTTAAAACCAAGGCAAAGATTTCAAAAACACTAGCCTTGCTCTCAGGAGCACTACAGCCATCTTGAAAACTGAACTGAGATTTTAAAATAAAGCGCTTGTCAAAAAATATAAAATCCAAATTAGAATACCTTGTAAACAAAAACCCCCAAGAAAGTGACCTCACTGTATATTTCATCTATTCCTTCTTCATTCAACATTTTAATGCTGGCATGCATAAGATTTTAGTTTGCTATTGACAATGTTTTAGAAAGACCGTTTCAGGCAACAGAACTGCTCGACTATGATGTTTCCACAGAATACATTTGTTGTTGTAAAATTCCCATCTGGATTTTTGTAAAAATCACCAATACGGATGAGTTTCATCTAAATATATTTGTGCTTAAAGAGGTATGCACTAGAGTATTTCCTGAAATAGAAGTCTGCAAAAACAAACATAATTCCCAGCGGTTAGCAAGCTCAGGAACTTTGAATGTGTGTTTTTAAGGTACTGCAGATCAAGCAGAGTGGAAGTTTTAACTAAACTTTGAGACACAGAAATCTGCCATGGATGGCTGGATCCAAAATAATTGGCTGGAAGCAACCGTGGCATGGTGGCTTACAGCAGAAGTATCTCATGATAAATCAGCAGACTATTATGCCATCACTGGCCTGCAGCTCCACTATAAATTAAAATGAAAAATGGTGTCTGAGAAAACACCACCAGGAACTTTCTTATCTGCTTCCTCAATTGCTCAGCCTCAGTGCATCGCAAGTGCTGAAGTCATGCCTTTTTGTAGCTCAACAACTAAAAGTAAGAGAGAAGCAAAATAGGCAAGAAAACAGGAACAGAAGACTAGGGCTGAAAGGTCAGACGACACAACAGACTTAACATCCAAAAAGAGAGAACTGATGCAATAAGCAGGACACGAAGGACTTGAGAAGGGAGGCATGAACATTACTGCCTTCCCTTCTCCCCACCACCACCAAAAGAATTAACTGTCCATTCAAATGACAAATACAGCATTATGCATTTTGTAGGAGAAAAGGCGTGAAAATTCACTCCAAACAGCCTACAGAGAAAATGCATCCACGTTTAAGCAGGAAACAAAAAATCCTTCTCTTTGCATTTATCAGCAACATTAGCATATGAAACAAAACCTAAAGCATTTTAATTGAAGTAACATTACCTTTTGGAAGTCATCCAGCCAAATCAAGCAAACTGACCATCACCGTGAGTCCTACAAGGCTAAGCAATGAAGGAGCCCCCAGGAAAGTAAGGAAAAGCTTCCCTTAAATTATGTTTCTATAACTGCTTTGAAGAAAGAAACCCACAGTAAATAAATGGTTGCATTTTAATTTTCCCCAAGCAGCTGCAAACTGAACAGGTATTATTGCAACTGGATGACATTGCACCTGGAAGCACGCGAGTGCAGCTTGGAGTAATGATGCAGTGAAATGCTGACAGCAAAGTACACACCTTGGCATTGATATATGGGTCAAAGGGGCCGTACTTTTTGAGTTCTTTGATCTCAAGAGCATTCTACAAAAAGGAAGAGGAAAAAGAAAAAAAATGTGATAATGAAATGGGTGAGATATAGCAACAAAGCAATGAGTGACTCCCAAGGGGTGGAAATGACAGAACACAGCATCTTGTTCCAGTCAAAGCTATTAACAGCAGAAGCCATTCCAGCTGCCGATTCCTGTAACTTGAACCACTGTGCATTTCATTTACAAGACTCCAAACACAAGCAGCACAGGCTATTTGGCTGACTTTTCTCATTTAAAAAGGCTCCTACTAAACAGACATTAATGAAACCTTACCTGGAAGGATTACACTAAGCTTTTAATCTTTTGCAAAGGTTTCCCCTATACCTGTCCTACTCGGAGCAGAACAGTTTACACTCAGGGCCCTCAGTCAATTCTTATCAGATTGATTGTAAACAGCTAACCATAGTTCTCAAATCTATTTAAACAGACTGAATGCCTGCAGCTGTGCCTGAAGACATTAACCACAGCCTCAAACTGGAAAACTATCAATAAAGACATTAAAACACACACTCAGTTATTTCTGCTCAATTGAGGAGTGGTAGTGAATAGCATTACCACCATATATCTCATTTCATGATGCTTTGGAAGCAACCATTTAGCCTTGGAGCAGCCTGATGCATGAAGTTAGCCATCTGATACAGAGGAATAGAAAACTTAAGCGTGACACTGTGGTCCCCACAAAGTATGGCTGGAAGCAGGATTAGGACTCCTAAACCTGATTCCAAAGGGAGTTTGCTCCCCAGCTTCTGAAAAGTATGCACCGCAGATCAAACTTAAACAGCAGAAACTCACAGTTCTCAGCTGCTCATCTTGACTTTTGACAGATTTTGCTAAGCTTGAGCCATGAGTATCTGACCTACTTGTGAATTAACTTCAAGGAATATACATTTTTAGCCTTGTGGTACTAAGGCAGACAAACATATTCTGGTGTACTCCTCTCCTCCTGGATGAAAACCTGAGTGGTTCAGGAGTTGATTCACAGGCACATTAGATATTCCAGCCTTAGGGACAAGAAATCAAGGGCTATTGTAGCTATAACCATCTGATTTGGATCTGTTACTGCATGTCTGCCCAAGCACTCAGCCATAAGTGGTTCAAAGTAACACTGCTCAGCTGGCCTCACTCAGTAAACCAGTTCCCTTATCCAAAACTCTTAGACAAAAGAAATATTTGGGTCTTCCAGCAGTAGCATTTCAGAAGTTTGCTGGAATTGTAAGATACCTGCTGACCTCCACAGAGAAGTTACATGGGAGCCAGCTCTCCAAAGCTGAGACAGCAGCCGCTGTACAGAATAGCTGTCTTGTACAAATCAACCCCTCTGCATTACCAAAAACTATCAGCTTGACAAAGGGAAGAAATCCACCAGAAATTTTTCTTGCCTGATTGAGAAAATAATTCTTTAAGATTAAGCTAGGGATTTATCTGGGGGCAAGTAGGGTTAAAGTTATCTTACAACTTACAAATTAGTTAACTGGAGCAAGTGCTAGAGACAAGCCAGGAGAGTAGCTAAGAGAGCATGGCCAAACAAAGACTAAACAAAGCTGCTTTGATTAGTTCCCAAAGAAGGGAGCCAATATATCCTGTGACAGAACTAGAAACCTTCAACTATCCAGCAACTGAAAGGAAAAACTATGGGTTAGTTTTAGAAGCCCAGTGTGAAAGCAGGAGACCACTTCCTAGATGTGGAGTGATTCTCATTATCTCTGTATAAACATATATACCTTACTCATTCAACCACTAACTCAGAATACTGGAGGTATTTGCTTTAGGCAGTGCCCTTCTTATCCCATTAGCAAATAGGACTTTATAACAATTACTACTAGTTTGGGAAGGGTCAGGAGTCAGCTGAATTAATCTCCCTCCATCCAAGGGAAGCAATTCAACGATATTTTAGAGAAAAATATGCAGACCTGCTCATTCACTTTAGTATGCGAAGGTCCCTGGTGGATGAGGAGCTTCACGATGTCTGCATCCCCTTTCCAAGCTGCCAGGTGAAGAGGGTAACAGCCTTTACAGTCTGCTACATTGGTTAGTGCATCGTTCCTCAGCAGAACTTCCACAACATCCCTGCAAGAAAAGGAAACTTCAGTCCATAAGATATTCAGTCCTTGTTTCACAGCTTACATTCTGCAGTAAGTATTTTACAAAAAGTTAATCTGAACAGGAGTATTTCAGAGATCCTCTTGAAATGTGATTTTAAAGCATTCCTAGTAAATGTTGCCCAAGGAAAAAAAAAACCAAAAAAACCCCAAAAAACCCAAACTGCTGAGATGAGCTCAGGAAAGATCTATGTTACCTTCACACTAATGGAGCTGAATAGGGACTGAAGTCATCCACAAGCCACTCTGGTGAAAAGTGAATTGCACCAGCACAATGAACATGAATAAAGACTTTAACACTATTCAATTTCTCAATGTCTTAAGTAGCAATGAACAATACAAGATTTACCATGCTGAAGACTGCAGTTACTTAAAAATGTAATATGCACAAAAGCAAATTTTAAGTGGTGCAGGCACAGCAACACATTGGACACCAGACAGACTGCAGAGGACTGTTACTGGAGAAGCCACCTTTAATATGTTGTTATATCTTATCCAAATTGTTTATAAATAAAAGGGTGGTTGAAAACCTCAATGTTTCGCCAAATTTTTAAAGAGATGTATGATCATACTGTGCAGCGGCCAATGCCTCTATAGCTTCACTGCACTGATGTTCTTCACTTCTTGTCCTGAAGATGGTGTAGTGCTGCACCATCGCCACATTTTCAGTGGAAACAGCATTAGACTGGTGAATGAATTACACAGAAACTGTAGCTTGTAAAGCACATACTACATCCCCTATGATCAAAGGCATTATAAGATGACTCACTTATGACCATTCAAAGCAGCATGGTGCAGTGGAGTGTATCCAGTACTGTCAACGCAGTTCACATTTGGCCCTCTCCAGATGCTGCAAGACAGAAAACGTACAGGGAACACTTAGGCATACACCAAAGAGACGGACAGCTGGCAAGGACAAATTTCAGCAGAGTTCTCACACCAAGCTGGTTATCTGGAAGCAAACCAGTGGCTGGACAGCTGTGGTTAAGAGCAGTAATACAGAGAACAGACCACACAGCACTGTGTCGAGCAGAAGGGTTAGTGTCACAAAGCACACAGCCGGTACAGGGATTCACTACTTGGTGCTTTATCAGACCATCCTGGTTTTAAATCAGAGCTCCCACGTTCTCCTGCTACTAGACATCTTTCAGCCATACATGTGCTTGCCAAAAAACATCTTCAGAGGAACATGTGTCTATTAAAGTTAACCACAAGAGACAGTAAACCATCAACCCATTGCTAATTCACACCCTTCTGAAGAATTTTGATGGCTCTGGGAAACCCTTTTCCCTCCATGGCAAGAGTCACTAGGGGTGTAAGTCAAAGACTGTGGGATAGAGAGCCTGCTCTTGGTCACCAGTGTGATTCCATGCTGACTTCTTACTGTCCAAAAATCATTTCCATCTGACAGCTGTTGGCAGTCTCTACGAAAGAGTAGGTGGTCTCCAAGCACTTCTGAGAATATTAACTTCCCTCCCTTGTTCAAAAGTCGAACACCAAGGACTTAAGGATTAACCCTGTAGAGGATTAATCTTCCCTCTAGCCCTGGCAAGGTGTCCTGTTTAAAAGAGTAGAGAAACACAAGTGTAAGAAGCTGGCACTGCTCTTGAGCTTGCTGTTAAAGGAGTTTGGTTTCTGTTGCCACCTGTCAGAAGTGCTACCACCCTCTCCCAGAAAGGGCATGTGAACTTGAATCAGTACATTCTTATAAGCAAATTGAAATGGTTCACCTTTCCTGAAGACGGCCCTCTCTGTTACAACCCATCATTCCTTGTATGCTGGCTTGCTTTAAACTTAATACTTTCAAGAATTATACAGGATTTATTATAAGCCTAGACAATCATGCTTTTGCTAATACAGTACATTTTCCTGCATTGTTTTCTTTAACTAGGGGTAGAACTTAACAGCACTCTCTAATCCCCAATTTAATTGGTTTAAAATAAAGTCAACTGTTGCTCTTTATGAAGTAGGCCTTTCCTGATCATTTCATTTCCTCCCCAGCATGTAATCACTACAACTCACCGTATGATACAGAGGCAGCCCAAGTAGTAACTAGGTTTTCTAAAATAACAGTCATTACTAGAGGGCTCCTAGCCAGCAAAAACTCTATACCACGGTGTGTAAAAGCAGCAGGAAAGGCACCAAACCAACAGGAATCTCATGCAGACCAAGCGGAAACTCAGAAGTAAACTAAGCAGCATGCTTACTCTCAAGCAGGTTTCAGGTGGGATTCAGGAGCACACTCTGAAATGGAAAGTCTCTCCCCTCCAAGCGACTCCTGATCTGGCAGAGCATTATAAAAGGCTTTGCAGTCCTGAGACAGACACAGCTGCCTCTCCTGTAGTGGAGCTCAAGGGGAAACTTTATCCAAGAGGACAGGGAAGTGAGCCACAAAATCCAATTTGCAAAGCATCAGAAGGCTTATCCAGAGGCATTCCCGCACACCACCACACACCACCCTGCGCTTCAGAAGCAAACAGCAAACCAATACATACATGCAATGCATTTCAAGTGCTACTAACATAGTTTGCAGGATGATGCCTTAAACTACGTCCAGAAGATATGCGAGACACCAAAACCCAACAAGATTGAGTCCAGGAGGTGCCCTACCCCATCCAGCTGCAACAGTCCTGAGGTATGAAGGGGACCTGAGTAATTCTCAGGCTCTGATTTATTTTTGGCAGTGGGCTCATGCAGTGTGGTTGCCCAAATAATTTATTGCTGGATTTAAAGTGGCAATTAATGGTTAAAACTAGTGCCAGAAAGACTTGCGTGTAGTCTGGAGCGGTTATAAATACTGCACCTGTGCATCCCCTTGCACAGGCTGCTAACCGGACCAAAGCCAGAGAGTTCAGTGGTTTTACATATTAACCAGAGCTGTGTTTTGATGCTGAGGTCAAAAAACTACAGCGTGTACATACGAAAACCCAGCAGCATTTAATACTAATATTTCTTTCAGCTCAAGTTATGACGTAAGGAAAACCAAGGTTAGTGGTGTAATGGGCATAAACCAAGTCACTTGCTCAAAGGGATACGTGCAGGCAGCAGCAAGAGTGAGGACTGGAGCCCAGGATATCCCTCCCCATCAAAGCATGGTCTCTCTGTGAGAAAACACACTTCCATAAACTTTCTTAGAAATTTTCTGCTTAATGCTTTAGAGTAAAATGCAAAGTTCACTCAAGGGACTCAGAGGAGGAGAAAAGTTGGAGTACAGGACGGAGCCGGTTCAACAGCAGGCGCTGGCTATTGCAGAAATCAACTGCCAGGATTTTAAGATATTTAAAAAAAAATAAAAAAAAAAAATCTGCTGTGTCCTTTCTTCCCCCTTGCCCTTTTATTCTTGCAAATAAAGAAAGCTTTTATCAAAGAAAGGTCAAATCACCCAGAGTTCAGACTGAAAGGATCCAAGAAGAGAACTATTTATATTTAGATGCGAGGATTGCAGTGAAGTATATCAATCTCTTCCCTCCTTTTCCTTTCCAGCTCTGCTAGGAAGGCCACACAGTTCTCCCGAGTTAACAGAAACCAAATCTTTCGTCCCATTTTTATGTATGCAACACACAGCATTAAAGTGACAGACTAAGATAAGATCCCAAGCTTCTCATGTTAGATCTAAACACGGGAAAATAACTCCATTATGGTCTGCAGAAACTAGGAGCTGGAAAAACACTAGCATGGGAATCTTACCTCTGAAAGACACTGCAATTCCTTCAGAGCACTATTTGCAGTGCCTGGTGCATCTGATTTGAATGACATCTCAGGCATTATCCATAGGAATGGTGGCAGAACTACTGGAAACAAAGCCCAGGCTCTAAGATATTAGGAACCTCCCCATAGACCACTTTGGGGAGAAGGTGGGTATTCTGGGATTAAAATTAGATCTTTTGAAGTGAGGTGTTTGTCAGGTCTTTTCAGGCCAGACAGGGAAGTTTAAAGAGGTTTAAATTACCAGGAACAACTCAGCAGACTTTGAGGTGTTAGGCTCATGGGTACACGGAGCCCCATTCAGTCAGCCCCACTTTGGGAACTCTTATCAGACAAATAAATATGGAACAGTGTCTAACTTGTCTTGGTTCAGCCCAGCGCGAGCACATTTCACAACCCAGAGAACAATAAAAATTATACATTAAGAATCAAGTAAGCAGGTTTTATGGAAACACAAAAATCACTGCAGGAAATCAGGAGTCTGCAGCAGCTGGGCAGGCTCAATCCCTTTCAGAGGGGTTTCTCCTTCAAGTCACTAACCTCCCACTGTGCTAAGGCACAGATGCTCACATCAAGGCCAGGGTCCACATCTCCACCTAGAATATATTACCTCCAATGGCTTGCAGATGAGAAATGAAATGAGAAAGAGATGAGCACTTATTTATGGTGCTGTGAGATCATGCAGTGGTAAAGCCTGAATCATTTCATCTTGAAAATACCTACTTACAGACCTGTTGACCTGATTTTACAAGGCAGAAGGGAAGTAATTCAAAACAGGGCAGTATAAACATTGCCTCTGGCAAAAATAGACAAGACAGAACAAAATGCAGGAAATTCTAATGCTAGACCATTACGATACTCTTTGAGCCTTGCAAGCTGGGGTGTAGATGGCTACTCTGGAAGTCATGAGGGCTTTATTCCCTGCCATGCTATGTAGCCTTGGGAAAAGCTCTACTCCCAGACCTCAGTTTTCCCATCTGTAAAATGGAAATATGGTACTGAGAGAAGCAGAGTACAAAGCCAAGTACTATCTATGTACAGTGTGATTTTGGGCTGTTTCTGATTAAGCAGAAAAACAGATCCCAGCACAGGAAGGAGAATGCTGTAAATACAAGTCTCCAATAAAGCTCAGAGAAGGTCTGGAGCCAATTCGACTACCACTGCTGTTTGCTTTCTTTTCTCCCCCAATGCCCCAAAACCCCCTTCAGATCAAAGAGGGGGTGTGCTTTCATATTAGCAGTCTCCGTCATGAAAGCAAACTTCTCAAATGATTACCTAGATTTCACTTCCCTTTTGCTGCACCAGCGTAGTATTCAAACAATGTTTCTGATGTATCTAAGGCAATTAAAACTGTATGTTAAGGACATAAGAAAAGCTCTGAAAATCGCAAAATCTGCTCTGTTTAAAGTAATTCTTGCACTTGGTTTTCTCTTGCTCCATGATTTAGCAAGTGCTGTAGCCTTTTAAATAAAGCTTCCTGTTTGTAAAAATTGCTGAATAAAGCACATTGCTTTAGGTCACGATAAAACCCAATAGTTCCTTTAAACAAGACAATCTTTTTCCTTTTGCTTTTCCATTTATTTCTTTCTGACTGTAGTAACTTCAATCACAAAATCATCTGAGGCATCGGGCTAGAGCAAAGGCCAAGTCACCTAAAGAACAAGGCACTATTTTCAAGTCAAACGATGAGTCTTCAGAGTTGATTTATAGTCTCACTTAGGTGGATTACAAAAGCGCCCAGAGACTTCAGGGCCCAGTACTCTCACCTGTGCAGAGCAGACAGCAGAGGCCATTGCTACCCCCCTCCCCGTGTATTTACGTACTCAACACTAAAGACAAAAGGCGCAATACTAGTGCTACCACTGCTTTAGATTCGAGAAACCAGTGCACACGAGTGCCTTGGCCCAAGGTCACAAAGGAAGTTTAAAGTAGCTGAGAACTGGTCCCAGATGTTTGTAGACTTAGTTCAATGCCTTAGAGACAAAGTGTCACAAGGTCAGTTAAGGCTGGAGGCAGATTAACTCCTAGTCCATTGCCCGGAGGACATCACAAGCAAGTCAATACACACATCTCGGCTATTAATATCCATACAACTGCTAGATTCTTGCAATGCAAACGCAACCCTCTTTTGGTATTTCCTGCTTATAGACTGGTAATACAAACAACTCAAATGCTTTGTGCAAGACTTTAGGTTTAGAAAGCATGCTTAAATTTTTCTGAAGAGCGAGAAAGGCAGTGCTATGCCCAGCTCAGCGACGGGAAGGGGTACAGCATGGTAGGGCTCACAACAGAGCTGTGACCCCTTTTCTTTCGTGCCTCAACCACTAGATAATACAATAGCCTTTCCAAAAATAAACTGCTGATGCAAGGCTGGAGAAGATTACAGCAGAGTATTCCTGGGGCAGGGGAGAACGTGGCTAGATCCCAAGCAATACTTTCTCAGCCCCTCTTGGCAAGCTTCAGGAAAGACTGGAGAGTAACCCGGTTAGATTCCAGCTATTGGAGAGGCTGCAAAGGAAGCCAAGCAGTGATCTTCGGATTCTATACTCCTCGACTTCTTTGTCCAGTTTTTTTCTTTACTATAAAAAAAGCAGTCAGTTGGGATGATTGCTCCCACCCAAAACTCCTTGGCTGCCCTCCTCCTATATTCTTGTCCACACTATTATCCTTTCACATCCCCCTTTTCTCTGTTCAGCAGATTCCTTTCAAACTTGACTGTCTCCCACCCAACAAACTGAGGAACATACAATCTATGCATCTGCCTGGTTTGTTCTGCTCAGGCCTGAAGAGTTTGTAGAGCACCTAGCTCAACAGGAGCTTAATTTTGACCGTTGCTTTCAGCTTATTGTGGAACACCTGACCAAAAAATGTGCTTTCTGGCTTTGTTAGTATTTTTCCACTAACTGCAGCAGAGTTAGTTCTAAAAGCACAATATTTAAGAGCCTGGCATTGTCATTTTACAGCTGTAGCATCTTATCAGTTACAAAAACAAATTCAGACATACTGTAGAAAATGTGGGTGGCCATTTAATATAGAGGATAATTATATAATGCTTTGCAGAGAGTCCAGGCATTTTAAACGTATGCAGAAGTCTCACTTCACATTCCAATCTTACACAGGAAGCAGTTGCTGTATATAAAATTCTCCCAATGACATTATACTGCCTCCATTTTTCTATTGGAAAAAATAAAATACAGTAATTCACATTCAGCACTTCAAACATGGTGATGTTGCCAAGTATTTTACAACCACATACAGTAATTACCTTCTACCTGATGTAGAAGAGCTCTATTAAGGGCCAAGAGGCCACAAGGGGAGAGGCACGAATTGTTTTTGTTGGATTTGTTGTTTGAGTTTGGTTGTTGGGTTTGATTTTTTTTTTCCCCAACAATTCAGAACAAAATTTTCTTCTTGACTGATAAGGCTAAAATGCAACTTCTTATGCTTAAATGAAAGGGAAGAAGCTGAAGGATCTGAGCTAATACTACACATGCTTCTCAAGTGTCTCTAGACTTGAGAAAAACACATGCAAGAACAACTGTCAGCAAGGATGCTATCCATAGATCACACAGCCTGCAAGACCTCAGGAGAACTGAAGCTCTCAACTAGCTTTTCACACTGAAAGAAGGAGGGAAGTTAGAGCACAGCGTATTCCCAAAGCTGTCGGGAGAAGTGTGGAAAAATCCTTCACACTGCAAGCAGTAAGTTACATTGATAAATCTTGATGGCAAAATGAATCGGAAAAGGATTACATAGCTCGAATGATTACCGGTAAATTAAAAAGCAGATCTGGATTTACAGGGCTGTCAGCCCTCCGACCACAGACACCGCGTACAGACAACTCAAAAGGTACAGTGCTGAGTACGTCATCTTAAACTGGCTATGAGGTCTTACTGCCCATGTTTCCTCTTGCTGGAACTCACCGGGTCCTCACCGTTGTGCTTAAAAATCTAAAATTAGAGGAAATGGGAGACCACTGACCTCAGGCACAAGAATTAACACGCTGAAGAGTACAGCATTGCCCAGCTGCTACAGCATCAGCATAGTTTTACACACTGCTTTTAATACCTCTCCCTTCCGGAAAGCACCTATGATATGTGAAAAATCACCACTGAAATGCCATTAGTTCTGGGCTGCAAAGCAGAAATTTTCCTGGCAATTAACATACTGGAGCAGGAAAGCAACACCTATAAGGAAAGAACATTGGGATCATAAACATCTGTGCAAAGCATCCAGTTTTCAAACATGAAAAGAACAAAACCGCCAGAGCAGACAAATTGATCCTACTGGGAGTTGAACGCACCATTCCAGGAAATCTGGATACTTGAGACATGGTGCATAGGTTAAAGTCAAAGTTAAGGGGCACATGCATTAAACGTGCAGCCACGTAGACTGCTGAACCTAGACACAGAAGACTGGTAAGCATCACTCCTAAACCGACAAAGCACGTTAACTCCAGGCTCCTTCCAGGACAGGAGGAGTATGCCAACGTCTCTGCAGAGCAGACACTGTTAATGTGGGGATGACTCACTTGCAATCAGCGGAAGTCTCGATCTTGCAGCTATGGGATTAATGTTGTGTCAGCCCATGCAAAGCAGGACTAAACGGTAGAGGTAACAAAGCTATTTTCAGAGATTCACAAGGCAGCAATACGAGATCTTACTGTCTCTATTTTTCCACATTGTTGGAACATACCTTCTTTCCTTACAGAAATGTAGGCTTACACCAGACAGAGCTGAGTCAGGCAGTCAATCTATCAAGGAACGACAATTGTGTTTCCAATTAGAGCGAACAGGTGAAGACATGCAGTATATACATTGCAAAGAAGAATTCAGTGCCTGCTGGAGGAGACTTTCCCCACTCTAATTGGAGGCAGCTCTTTCCAGAAAATTCCTTTCAAGCCCATGAAAAAGAATACAGTTTCCCAGTACATGCATTTCTTTGCACAAATACCTAACAAATCTTGAAAGCTAAACTTGGTGGAAGCATGCTGAAAGCATTATGTTACAGCACAAAAAGATCTCCGTGAACAGGTAGTGTCCTCACCCAAGAGCAAATTCCAGATTTATGGACACATTCATAGGGGAGAATTTGTTTATTTTGCAGCTGCAGTTGTGTATCGAGCAAGTTTTATGGGAGCAATGTGTTTTCAACAGCTGTATCCACAAAACTCCCTTTAATTCTCACATATAGGTCTGTCTGCATACAATGAACAGCTCTCCATGGCAGGGTACGCTTTCATCTCTTCTAGTAGCTGCAGTATCAACTCGCACTTCCCAGTGGACTTTGTTTCAACAGATTTTTAGATCAAGTTTAGATGAGGATCTTAGTGAAGAAGTACTCAACAGCTTCAGCAAATCTTAACTACGCATCTGCAAATTTTAATGGAAACTACCACGTAAACTTTCCTGGCACCCAGGTTTTGAGGAGGGACAGTTAAGTGAGAGTATGTGACTAAAATTTCATCTCCATATCAAACATGAAAATTCATGGATATTTACATAAACCAAAGAGAGCAGGAGAGCAAGTCTCCCATCTCAGCTAGTTCTCCAGTAGGAAAGAGAGTGTGGCTGGAAGGAGAAACCACAGCACAGCTCTGTAATGGTACAATAACAAAAGAAAAATTCGGGATGAGTTTTTACTAGAGTGACTTTCTGATCTCCCACGTGCATCTGGATTACTTTCCTTTCAAAATTTTGGCCAAAAAAAGTAGGTTTGGCACATGAGAAAAACATAACTTCCTCCAGAGCGAAGCTGTCACACCGCCCAGCTTCCAACAGTGGGATGCAGAGCTGAAGTTCCCCAAGAGAGGAGAATCCACGTGTTTGGAAGGGGTGATGGTGGGACTATGTCTTTGACAAACACAGCAGAGGAAACAAACCACCTCCATGTGCACGCACCAAGAACAACAGCATCAGGGTGATCACTGACCAAGTCCTCGAGGAGCCAGCATGGACATTCAACTCCAAACATACATGGCAGTATCCATCTGCACGGAGGCCATTATGGGATTTTGGCCACCATCCCACTTGGTTCCTTTCCTTTGCTCTCCAGAGACCACTTCAATCATCACACAAGCAAGAAGGCAGTTCTGCTGCTACTTAATTGGTATCTGCACCTCTCCCAAATTACTACACACATTCTACACACCAACTTGCTAATAACATCCAACCACTTGGAGGAGAGGCTTAAAAGCATTTTTTCTGAAATTCTCCTGGGCTTTTTTTACTCCAGGTAAAACAAGCAACTCCAGCAAACAAGTGACTCTTCAATGCCCACCATCACGCTGAAATCCTGGATATTTCCAGCCCTGAGTCACATCTAAAACTCTGCAAAAAATATCCAAAGGCAGTCTTTTCAATGCACCAGAAGGATGAAGGCACATGCTTTCACCTGTGGGAATTACAGGACTTCCAATTTATGGCTATGGCTAACATCCCATTTCAGGCTCACACTCCTTGTAGTGGAGTACTTTGCATATTACTAAGCATGCTGAACTGTGAGACCAAATATACAGGACAGACAGATTAAAAGACTTAATCCTATTGCACTGAATGAAATACGCATGGAAGGGTTACGTTAATACCTGCAAGCAAAACAGAGCTGACGGTAAGCACAACTCAAAAAGCAGCTACTGGGGGGACACTGATGTCCCCCAGTAAAGTCTGAGCAACAAGACAAACCTTTGGCCATTTCACCTCCCAGTACACCTTCCCTTTCTTCTAGAGCATCAGGACCAGAACGAGAAGCTTCAAGCCATTCTGTCTTGAAAGCCTCAGGGCTTATTCTTTAGCACTTGCCAATGATTTGGCAATGCCAACTTTGGATGTGTGCGGCACAAGTTAGAGTTAAAGATTAAGGGGAGAGAGCCCACCCCCCTCCCTATATGCCACCAGATAAATTAGAGCCTAAGACAGTTTAACAATATAAAGTTTCCTTAAAGTTGTAGGATCACCAGCTCAAGTACATGATGCCAGAATGGATGGGGAAAAGTGGGGACTTTAATAAGGGCAGGACATGTGAAAACAACCCAGCCAACATTGCGCAACACCACAACCCAGCCCGAGAGCTGCCGGAGCACCAGGGTCCATAATCAGATACTTGCTCTCAAGGTACCCAGCAGCAAAGGCAGTGCGACTGACAAGGAATTCGGGTAAAAATGCTCAGATTCAGTCTGACCTTCTGGCTGACACACAGCAGCAGTCAGAGACTGTGCCTGGCCCTCTGCACAGTATGAGACCCCAAGCTCCCACTCCTCAAGCGCTTCTACTTTGCCAGCTCATTTCAGTGTGAAGCAATAGTTAGGAACAAGGATTGCTAACAGCTCTAGCCTCATTGCCCAACACTGACAGACAGTTCAGCCAGCATAAGGTTAACAGCATGCTGTGAAAAAGCTGGCATTTCAACCAGAGCAATACCATGCAGCAACTGATTCTCTAATGGCCAAATTGTTCCTTCTCTTTATGAATAGAGCAGAACCACTCGCTCCTCAGATGCAGAGACTGGCTAAGAGCAGGCAGCAGGAAATCTGCATGAGTTTTCAAAGTGACAGCAACCCCACGAAGGATCTGTTCAGGAACTGTAAGCAGCAAAAGGTAAGCTCATCTATTTCTCTCAAAACCAGCCTACCAACTCCCACTCCTCATTTCCAGGAGGAGGTTGTTTCGCACTGGTGCGAGAACTACAACCAGACGTTTAACCTCTGGGCTTGCAGGCTCACACTATAAAGGAACAAGATAGGGTTGGCATCACTAATAGAAAAACATCCATCCAAGCTAAAACTACCCACTAGGAAGAGGGCAGCCCTACGCTTACAGATGGCTCCTGGCAGTGGAAATGCATTTCTTTAAACTTAATGTATGGTGGGGGGTGACAGTGGGCTCTATCACCTCCTGCATTATGCAATGGGAGACAGAAAGGATGGGTCACGCGTGCACGTTACGCTACATCAAAGAATCCCTCTGAGCAGGAGGCAAAATAAATAGCTGCAGGAGAGGAGAAAAACAGGTCTGGTTTGAGTGCATATGCTGCCCTTTATTCTTAAAAGCATTACAGACGCTCGCTCTGCAATCTGCTCCCATTACGGGAGCACTTCCAGCTGATTACATGCAATGGAGCAGAGTTCACATACAACACGGGCTCTACATGCTGGCACTGACTGCAGGGGCCAGATCTAAACAATGCTTTTCTGACAGAAGTGCAAGAAATTTCAGTCATCAAGACAGGGAAAGCCAAGCAGTTTCTCCAGGGGACACTGGGCAGGAGCTTTTGTTTCTGATGTATACAGTGTCAGGAGCATCCTCATCTCCACACACAGTCCAAAGGCAGCATGTTGGCAGGGGAAGAGAAGGGAAAATGGGAAGGTAACATCAAAATGGCATCACCTACAGGTCCCTCCCATTTTCAGCTCACAAACACTTACCATGCCTGATGACTTTGGCACTTAGCTCAACTGAAGACAAGACTCAGAAGAGATGAGGAGATTTCAGAAGGAAAGAGAAGGGAAAATGCTCACTGGAGTAGTTTAAAAAAAATGTTTGCATTTAGCTTCTAACACACATAATGTGAGATACAGTCTCCACTAGTACCTTAATAACAGTATTCTCAAACTGGAGTGCCTACATTTGTCAGGGAGCAAACCCTGACCACCCAACATGCAGATGTACGATTTTACATGAAGCACTGAAGTTGAAAAAGCTGCCTTGCTTCTTCTAGGTGGGGAAACTGAGCCCTAAGAGAGGACAGAAATTTGACAACATTTGCAAAATGCTTATAAACCTCTTAATGAGGTTTACTAAATACTAACTTTGCAGTGCATTCTCCTCTTTTGCATCTGACCAGATGGGGGTTTGAGGAATATGAGCAAAAGGAAGCAAAACATTCCTGCAGAAATTCAATAAACTGAGCAGCATTATGAATGTCATATAAAACAGCCCGGAGCTGACAACATCACAGAATTGCAAACTGGAACTAGCAGCACTGCTAAGGTAAGCATTCCTCACTCTTCATTTGAAGCTAAGCTCTGCTGTTTCCACAGTACTGGAAGAGATGCAACTAAGTGGAAGAAAGCGCAGTATTTAAAGAAAAGAAAAAAATTAGATGCAGAGAAAATTAGCAGGACACATCTAGATGGTGCAGGCCCCCAGGTTCTGCTGAAGCACAATTCCTTAGAAAGTTGCAAGATTCTCCCTTCGCCTTCCCTCCATCCAGTACTTCCAGAGAAGTAGAAGCAAGCTGCCCGGGCAACCACAAATTCCTAATCAAAAAATACCAAGCAGCTCATGCTGCAGTGCTGAGCTGGCTACAGCTGGCAACCTCGCACTGTATCTTCCCTCCCCCTTTTTCTTTTGTGAGATGATTTAACAAGCTACAGAATCCCAAGAGACATGACAATCAACCAACAGAAATAGAGCATCGTGTCTTGAACTGTACATGTCCATCTGCACTGTTCCCTTTTGACAGACACACAAAAGGTCTGAGTTTGGAGTAAAAATGTTGCCAAAAGGAACTTGTGCAAAAAAAATTCTGGCAGAGTGCACTTCATTCCCACCGCCTGTCATTTCCCCTGTATGGGGGGAATTGATGCACCAATTAAGTGTTTCAGGATGGCAGAAAATGTGTCACCCTCTGCTAGCTGTCTACTCTGCAAAACAGCTACGTGTTCATTGCCAGATGAAATAAATAGGATTAGAACAAGTCAAAGTTACTAATTTTTTTTTTCCAGCACCCATAGTGATCTGATCCAATACGCATCTCAGTGGAAATTTGGGATTTCTAGCAGGGAACCTTGCACCTAGAAGCATATAGGAATTGTGATACTTTATTTAAACATGGACGCCCTCTTCCTGGTTAAGTCTTAGATATGCCCTATACAGAGAAAATAAATACGCCTCCATGTTTTCCCCCATTTCTCAGTGTAAAACAGACTGCTTGAAAGACTGGCCCTCTCCCCGCTCTGGCCCTTGACAGCCAAGCTCAGATGCTCCATTTGGCCATTGTGCCCTCCAGCCTAGGCAGGGCCATCTCCACTTCATGCCTTATCATCATGAAACCTTGCCAGCTTGCTCACTTCCACAGCAAACCGGTTCTTCCTTTTCAGACTGGTTACTGCCTAGAACTGATGCCCAAAATACTTAACAGTGGCGCTTGTGTCTGACCTGGAATAGATGAGAAACAGGTAAATAGGCCAAGTAAAGCAGAGCCAGAGAAACAAAGATTCAGAGACTGAATCACCCCTTCCCTACATCAATTAAAAAGCAAATGCAATTGTTTTGTACCAATAACTGCATCTAGAGTGCACTTTTGCCTTAGGGAGACTAAAAAAATGAGACAGAAGCTCACACAACATCCCATTTCCCTTGTGACATTGCCAAGATCAGTGACATGAGGGCTCTGAATTTACGCTGGCATTGAAGTGCTTAATTGTTCAGACAGAGAGGGAGAGGGCACTGCACACGCAGGGAGAGACCCCACACGCCTTCAGGAGATTTGCAGGGCACGGATCCCAGTACATCGAGACAAGCAGGGAGAAACATTAAGCGTAAGTAAAAAGGAAATTAGTTGCTCTGATATTGAAGACCAAATGCAATGGGAAGGGAGAAGAGGCCCTAAAGGAAGGGAACACGGGACTGGAGAATTAAGAGCCACAACAAAGAAGAATTAAGAGCCACGACAAAGCTTCCACTTCAGCATTTGGAGCAGACTTTGCCCTTCAACACAACCCACATCAGCAGTCAAGCCATTTCACCCGCACAGCTCAGTTTAAGCATGTATCAAATCCCAGTGCTCCAGCTTAATCAGAAGTCCCTGAAGGCTAAAGAAAGACACAGCCGGGCAAGGAATTAACTGGCAACAATGCGGGACACAAACAAGGCAACTACATACCACTGCACTGACTCCAGATGAAATTCTTTCTTGATGAGCTTTTTAATTGGATGCCCAAAGAACAAGTAACAGGGAAAGGAGAGAGCAAAGACAGTAAGGGCAAGAAGGCAAACAGAAAAGTGACCCCACAGTGGTTTGAATGGGAACGTTAAGGACACACCTGAGTGATCACGTTCAAAGAGCGCTGTGATAAGCTCCTGCTTATGCTTGGCATGCGTCAAGCAAACGGAGACAGCATCAACTTAAGACAACGGTTCTTAAGAAAGCTTAAGAAAAGTAGGATGGAAATTAAAAAGGACATCCTTTTACTCTACAAGCATCTGTGAAATCCAGCCCATTAAAAAGCAGGCACGAGAGTGAACGGTTGAGGCAGTAAATTATTTCCGAATCTTGACATAGCTCCTATAAAGTTGTCATTACTTGTCTACACTATCTGTAAAACAGAGATAAGGTTAGAGCTGAAAAATATGAGCGTGTAAGTCAGCCAGCCAAACGATATGTATTAAATGCTAAGGTCCTTTCCCTGCTAACTGCTTCTGAAGAGCTGTGGGGAAGGCCAAAAAGGCAGGTACCACTCCTCAGAGAGCTGGCAGAGACATCTGTAGACATCCCTAACACTGGTAAAATGAATAAATAATGGAACAGGCAGCAAAGAGAGCTCTTTCCCACACATTTCACTGTACACCTTAAGCTTCCAGCTCTGTTTTTATCCACCTGCCAGATTTGATTTTGCCCAGGATGACAAGCTGGCCTCAAGCAGCTTTTTTCCTCACCAGGAAAAACACGTTTTCTTTGGGGAACATATGTGACATAAGATAATATGTTCCAAAACCCTTAAAATATTTCTGCCCAATTATCTGAAAGCATACAAAAACAGTTCTGGGCTTTTTCTCTGTTAAATACAGTTCTCCCAGCCAGGAGGTGCTTTTAGTGGCAGAGCCTTTCCCAGCCTAACATTTTTAATGTACAGGAGGAATGTATATAGGCAAGTCAGACTACTAAATCATAAACTTATGCAGGGATAAAACTCTCCATTACTTCAAACAATTTCAGGGTCATTGCAACTCTACCCCAGCAAATAATTATATCTCAGCTGTACCAACTTATACCCACATAACTACCAGGATCCTAAGGCATTTCGGATGACTTCAAAAGCTTACCCACCACTGACAGTGACAGCTTTTGAGATGGAAAGCACAAGCTCCTTTTCTTAGACAGTAGCTCTGCATAGCTGTCTTGGAGCAGCACTGAAGACCATTAAATTGTACCCAACTTTCCTGAGGAATTTAGAAGAAAGAGCATAAGTCAAGCATGAGTGAGGTGTGGAGAAACCCAGAATCTTTTATTACCTCAAACTCAGATAATATCAGAGACCAAAAACTCAAGTATTGTGAAGCAGTTAAGGTCAATGCACAAGAAAAAAAAATAGCTTACTATATATTTATACACACACAATTTAAATGCAGTGTTTAACATCCAAAATTTTACTTCAAGATTCAAATTTCTTATATTTCTTAACCGCACCTCAACAGCCAACATTCACTCCATTTATCTTTGCATCTGAAAAAGTGGTTCCAGACGATGCCAACCAACAAGCATGCAGCAGAGCCTGTGCTGCACTGCCTGGCGCTTCTGGACACGGGAAATCATTAAAGCCTAACGAGAGTAGCTCGGGTTAAAAACGCTGCATTTGCAAGGATGAAACTCCGGGCACTATAATGGTGGCAAGAATGAGAAGACCAAGGGAAACAGCAACTCGCCTGTTTTCTGAGTCATTTTGAATTTGTATGTACAATCTATAGCATCTTTGGGCTCTCATTTCTAGGCTTGACAGGAAAGCAGAGTTGGACTCCTTACAGCAGCTCCCCTGCAGCTGAGTGGTTTCCAACACTAACCTCAGCACAGACACTGAACACCGTGCTCGAATGACGCTCTCCATGTCAGACGATCAGAAAGACTGCAGTTTGGTTTTTTTAACCAATTCTCTTCTTTTTAGGTCTTTATTTTCAGTGAAAAGGAATGTCAAGGACACATCCTGTTTCACTCTTTCTGTGAAATAATTCCTGTTGAGGTTAAAGAAAATATTTCCGAAATGCCAAATCCAGCGCTAATTACGCACGTCCTCCAAGTTCTCTGTGTTTTCAGCTGTTTCTAACTCAATGGAGATGAGCCATAGGAGTTCAGACATATGGCTTCAGACTCCACCAGGCTGAAATGAGGCTGTAAAGAGAGCCCAACGTCACAAGGGGAACGCAAGTAATTTTAAATCGTGCAAAGGTAGTTACTAACGACACTCCAAGACAACCAGAAGCCATCCACTGGGGACCACAGGATGAATCGAGGTCATTTAAACGTCTCTTACATGACAGCCAACACTTTATCAGACTTAACACTGTGCAGCAAGAAACCATGCCTTGAAAAAACACTGGAAAAAAGTACTAGCAAAAAAAAAAAACAAACAAAAAAACCAAACAAGTCCACAGGACATATAGTCCCTTATTTAAGTCATCTGATGGACTTCACAATCCTTGCAACAGAATCAAGACCAGAATGCAAAGCTCTGAAGTCTCCAGAGTCCAAGGCTTTATCATAAGCCCGTTCCTGCTTCCTAAAAAAAACGTGCTGATTTCTGAAATTAAGAGCAGTAAGGAAGGGTCTGGGGAGCCCATCTGTATCATTGCATGGGCAGGCTTCAAACCTTACCAGACACTAGGCTTCTTTAATCGGATTACATTTAAAACCAGGCAATTTACTTTGTGATACCAAACTTGAAAGGATTTCTCGTAGTGTCTTAATTAGGATGAGGCAAAAGTCATTTCACCTAATTTCCAACCCACTTCAGTATTAGATTTGAAAGACCACCTATGACATCTTCAGCCTTGTTTGCTCTAAGAGTCTGAAAACCAGCAGGCAATAGGATCAGATATAAATCTAACGAGATAATGTATTTACATAATATTTATGGCACTCACTTTTAGACAGGGTTGTGTTCTTGCATCCTTAGTATGCAGCACTACACATGCTTCCTTGTAGCTGGAAAAAGCTGGAGGTTTATTTTTAAATTTAATTTCCCTTTAAAAGAAACCATGTGTTTAAATAACAAGGGAAGAGTGCTAATATAATCTGGGTTTACCAAACCTAAACAACATGAACTCAAGCTCTGACTTTCCTTAAGCTAAATAACACAGGCTCTCTCTCAGAGAGCCTGGTAAAAACCTTGCACACACACTCCTGTTTTAAAAGCTGCTACTTATGCAATTTTGTTAACATCCTGCTAGTTTCAGCTGTATATACTGATTTTAATCTGAAACACTTAATAGCCATGCAAGGTGGGATACATCATCAAGTCAAGAATGTACATATACACATGGTCTCAGCACTTGGCATCTTAGGGCCTCCCAAACACTTAAGAAGTTCACCTTTACTAACCATGGGACAAAACAGCCACCTTAACACCACTGTAGGTATTAGTCTGCTACAATTCTTGGTTTAGGAAAAAGTAAAAACTACACAAACACTACACAAATCCACACACTGTATAGATAAAAATAGTTCTATACTCAAGCACCTTATCCAGCAGTCTGTATGCTCTACTGGATTTTCTTCCAGGACACAAACATCTACAGAAAACTCTGCCCTGGCACACATTGTTATGGAGCATCCAGCTCCATATTCAGTTTGAGTTAAAGGGTAATCAAGAAAATTTAGCTCAGAGATTCATCCAAACTTCTCAAAGGTCATTTCCCAGTTCACATAAAGAGATTCCCTGATAAACTTTGAACATTCTCAAGTGAGCCATGGTGATTCACTGCAGGACAGAAAGCAGTTTTAAATTCAGGTTTTAAAATGTGCATTTGACATGATGACCAGCCAGGTACTGAATGGCATTAAAGCACCACCTTACTTTAAGCAGGGCATCTCCCCACCCATGACAGGGTGGCAGACAAGTTCAGAAAGCAGTCCTTTGGGACATAAGATACAAACAGCTCTGAAGACATAATACAGGCTCTCCAGGTTTTACATAGAAAAGAGGGCACATTCACACACTCCCGCACCAATTTCTTTCCAAACACAGCTCACATCGTCCTGCCCTCCGTCTTTAATTAAGCTTTTTACCCCTTCATCAGTCTATCGAAGATCTTTCTTTTGCTGACAGCTACAGTTCCAGGTGGACTAACATTTCAATTTATGTTTTTCTCCCTTCTGCAGAGAGCAGCTATATTAGCTTCTTCAGTCTGTTGCTATAGAAACAAATCAATCCTCAACAGTTTTATTTTCACCAGTTTCTGTGAAATAGGGTTTATCTCATTTCCACGACTAAGCCGTACTCCGGAGCGAGCTCTTTGGGACAGTGCCAGTGCCATCTCAGCATCAGTCAGGACCTCGTACCCAGCATCAATGATAAAAGGAAATGGCCCTCACCCTTATTCAAAGGCACCTTCTTCATTTCAAGAGGACACTTCACCTTGAAACGATTGCCATAGCCAGAGCATTACTGAGATGCAGCTGTATCCATGGAGCAGAAAAGAGCAGAGGAGTGGATGGCACAGCCTGGAATACCACAGACATGCTGGGAAAGCTCCGCAGAGCACCCACCAGAAAGCTCACCCACCCTCAGCACAGAGCACCCACCAGATGTCAAGCGCTCTCTATGCAGGCAGAAGGATCACCTTCATCGAGTCCCCACAAAGAGCTGCACGCAGGCTGAATTCAGCTCAGGGTAAGCTCCTCATGAAAGGCGAAGGGCTCACATGGGAGTCAAGGCATTAACACCTTATCTGCTGCTAGCCAGCGAAGCAGCCCCTCCAGGCACTAGGATGGAAGGAGCTCAGCCTCCAGGAACTTGTCTTATCCTTGTCCAAGCGCAGCTGGGAGGGGCTTTCCTGTTTGGTCTGGGATGAATGCAGGTGTAATTTGTATGTATTACCTCTATTCTGTATCACATCTTTCACTTATGTCTTTTATATCCTGCTTGCTTTTCCGACAATCTCACTAAAACAATGCATTACATTAAAAAAAAACCCACTGGATGAACACTGTTTCTTGGCTCAGTTGCTCCTAATATATCAAATACTGTTTCATACATTCATCTTTAGAAAGTTCAGTTCTCTGCCAAACAGCCTTAATCAGCCAGAGTAGCGTAGGACCCACGTCACAAAGTTGAGCAGCTCCACTTCCAGAAATAAATGCTATTTAGGCAGTCCATATGCAGATACAAATTACTGTATGCAGAGAGCTGCAGCAGGACAACTGCTCTCCAAGCACAAGAGAAGGGAAGGGGAGATCCTGCTCCTCTGTACTGTCACCTGCAGGTTTCTGCCATTTCCCTCCTACTGGATCTAGGAACTGTGCGGCCTCACGAAACAAAAGTTTTCTGTTAGAACAGCCAGCTGGAGTGATTCACTCTGGCACAGCCACGCAACAACGCAAATGACTATCAAGGAAAGAAGATGGGGGAGGACAGGACCACCGCTCTCAGCAGCTAACTGCTGGACAAGCTTAACTGTAACCTTCAGATTTCACTATTAAGTGCCAAAACCCGTTTGTTAAATATTCAGTGTCCAGCTGAACTCTGTGTAGCTCCTGCCTTCGAAACACAGCACTCTAGATGTACTCAAATCTGCAGTGACATTTCTTCAGTTTTGGGACTGCAGACAAAAGTAGTGGGGAACAAGGCTATGGAAATGTCAGTATCTCATTGCTCAAATATCCCATATTTGTTTACATGCATAGCTGTGGCTTTTGGTCCTGAAATTCCTACACACAGCTCAATGGTAGGATAAGAAGTTGGGGTATACAGATCAAAAAGCCAGCAGAGAATCTCACAAACATCCATCCACTCAGTCCACTGAAGTCTCACAAGCATCCCTCTGCCACCAAGGTAAACACAGAGAAATCCCCCTGCATCAGTGAGCTGAATGCAGCTCTTAATTCCAGCATCAATAAAGCAAGCCCTAAAGTCTTCACGATGCAAATTTCAAGACTGCACCTGGCATTTTAACCAAATCATCAGTACCTAGCTCAAACCGCTCCTGTGGGCACCCTGAACAAACCACCTTCTCAGTCCTCAGGCTCCTTACAGGTGTTCAGGATACTCCAGTGAGCTCTGGAGCCAGCCTTGTCGTTCAGGGCATGGAAAAATAAGTAAACTGCACATCATAGATGCATTTCACTGTTCCTTCTGTGATGGGGCAGAGCACAAATCTTATGCGAGCCCTGCAAATCCTAAGAGCTGTAAAATTATGCTCCTGGGAAGGAGTGTAACCTAGCAATTGGAAAAAACACCCTGGGAACCCTGCCTCCTCAGCTCTGCTCCTGTCCCCAGCCCCCCACAACGCATGGGGATGCTGCAACTACTTAAATCCTGGCATCTGTCAGTGGCCAATAACTGGCTTGGTTCTGGCATCCTCAACACAATCTGACCCATCTCACACTCCTCACCTAACATCCTGATGCACCTAACACTCCTCACACCATGTCTTAGGCCACAGTGACTCCCTCATGGAGTATTTGAGGTAAACTGTATGAGCATATGGATATTTCCAAAACCTGTTTGGCACTTCAAAACACTCTGCTGAGAAACTCTCGAAGCAAGGCAAAAATTAAGCTAATGTGTTCTCACCCTCCGTCTGACAAACACACCGGCACTCCCAAGAGAGCAAGTCCCAGGACACTGGAGGACTCAGCACGTGGGTAAAGACTGATGGGAAGTCAATAGCCAAAAGAATTCACCCCAGCCTGGACACCCACCTATATTATAGGCCCAATGTTAATCAGTCACAAAGGTTTTGAGCCACTGCCTACACAGTTAAGACACTTTCACTCAGCCTTAACAGAGAGATTCCTATCTGACATGCTGTGCTCGGAGCATTTTGCTCGAAGGCTGCGCCACTTCAATCGATTCACATCTTCCCCCAACTCCTTACCCATTTAATTCAGTTCTTACACACCCTTCACAGCACTGCTGCACCTCCCTTCAACTTTTAACCATCTTTTCTGCCAACCAAACCAGGCAGC
The DNA here is from genome assembly GCF_000737465.1 of Haliaeetus leucocephalus. Classification (NCBI taxonomy): domain Eukaryota; kingdom Metazoa; phylum Chordata; class Aves; order Accipitriformes; family Accipitridae; genus Haliaeetus; species Haliaeetus leucocephalus. Next base: position 2,830,953 of record NW_010973436.1, read on the forward strand.
ACCAGGTTGCTGCCCTCGGACTGCACACAGCATGTCTGGAAGGAAGCAGGACAAAACTCTCCCAAGGGAGTTTCACAGAAAGGGAAACCACCTACACAACAATTTTCCTGTGCACTCCAAGCAAGCCCTGAGTGCTACATAAAAACCAAGTCCTCCTCGACAGAGGAAAACAGGTAGCATCCATGGCTTCGGTGAGCAAAGCAGGTCATGGCTAACGTGGCTTGTCCAAGGTCCCACAGCAAATTTATGGTAAGAAAAACCCAGTCCTCCCAGACACAGCCCTAATCACAGAATCATGCTGACCAAAGCAAGCAAATAAAATGTTCCAAAGCTGAATTAGAAGATCACACAGATACAAAACCCTTAAGAGTCACTGCCAATAACTGCAGCCTTCCTGAATTATTTAAAAAGTGCTTAGAAAACAATTCACAAAAAACAGCCGGTGCACACCTAACGCCTGTGGCACTAATACTCTTAGCAATACCAGCATTCAGGTATCTAATTAAAGAGAGATCTGTCCTGCTTTGCTGTTTGCATGGTAGGGTGTGGAATAGAAGACAGTTTAAAAGTGGGCGAGATTATTAATCACAGCACCAAGAAGAGTGAAAGACCCAGTTGTGATTTCTAACACAGCCCTGTTTTATGCGAACGCACCAGGAGCGACTTCCTTTTTACGGGGGAAGGGGAAGGTAGGGAAATGTTTTATTTGCACCTTTACACAATCCTGGAAGCTTGGACCTTGGAGCCTAGGCTGCTGTTCCATGCCACTCAGCCAGACACTGCAGGACTTGCCACTTAATCACAAGACCTGGCCACACATAATGTGATAAGATACACCTGTGAATGGACAGACATACTAACAGCCTTATCCTTACTACATATGGGGCAATTCCTCTTTTCCCCCAGTCAGCTGCTCCCTTCCCAATGGAAACACAGCAGGCAGAGAGGTTGCAGCCAGACTCTCAAACCACCAGGAGAATGTGTAGCACTAACAAATCAATTCTTTAAATCATCCAGCCACACAAGAACAAATATGAAACCCCACTTTTTTTTTTTTAACAGAAATAATTTTTCCGACTCCTAACCACATTTGGACTATTTGAAGCTACTTTAAGCATTCAGCCATTACACCATGTCATTTCCTAAACCAAACAAAATACTCACCAGTAATAACTGCTGCAAATTGACTTGCCACTTGCTGTGGCTTCTGTGAAGCAACAACCAAATTCTTTCCCACAACAGATGTATACAAAAAGTCCTAATTCACAGCAGAAGTTGCTCCTTGATACACTTACAGAAGATTACATATACAATCTGGGGCTCAACAGCAGCCTCAGTTTCCCCTCTCGTCAACAAAGATCCAGTCTTTTCACATCAATAGATGAAAATAAAAAGCTTTTTCTGCAGATTTGGCTTTAACACAATTCATCTCTTACTGCTATTGGCAAAACCTACTGAATACAGCTTGATATTTCAGGCCACAGATTGTTTTGTTCCTTCCTGCCTTTAACTTCACAGCGAAGCAATAAAAAACAAAAAAATCCAAATTTTGCAGCCTCTGTGCAGAAGTGCCCCCCAAAACCCAAGAAACCTCATGGATTCACAAAGCATTTCTAATTTCTGGACTTGCTTTTGCTTATAAGCATTAAGCTGCATTTACATTAAGATGATTTTATCTCTAGATGCTCACTGATCTACAAGAAATGCTTTTGCTCATGCTTTATGAGGTATGTTCTGAAAATGGAGCAGCCAGGGTACAAGCAAGGAGCAGAGATTTGCACCAAGACTCCTGGACCTGGCTTTCAGCAGATTTCCACTCCCTGAACGGATCCCAACGATCACGTTACGTGATCAGATCCCGTAGGCTGCGTGAACGGCAGCACGAAGCCAAGCCTCCCGGCAAACCCTGGCAAGCCACCACCTCTTTGTAAGTCCCACCATCTGCTTTGGCAAAAGCCAGAAACCCATCTCCCTCTCCTCCACTGCTTCTCATCCTCCCCATATCTTTCTCATTACCTCAACCTGCTGTTTGCATCCCCTTCTTCACATTAGCTTTCCACTGGGGTTTATTTTCCTGCCTAATATTTTTAGTGTTACACAGTGGCACATTCACCCCCTAGGGAGAGACCTTATCTTTAATTCTATCTTTGCATTTCCTTCTCGTTTGGCTTATCAAGGTCTATCACATCTTGCTTTCTGCTTACCTGCAGAAATTGGTGATTTCGTTTGGAGTCTGCGCACGTGTCTCACACCCAGAGGACTCAGCTCAGTGATGTAACCAGGAAGTATGAAAGCCTCAGACCCTGACAAAGTTCACATTTAAATTGTAATAAACACAGTGGGCAGTTAAGTTTATGTGATAAAACAACATGTTCCACAGCATTTACTGCCAGGGGCATCTCCTATGACTTTATGGACCAGCATTTGCTCTGTTCACAAAAAAAATGGCACAAAACAATTAGTGTCCCAGCTCAGATCAGTCCCCCAGCTAAACACAAACGCTTACCAGGTGTAATAGTAGGAATGCAGCTTCCAGCACCATGCCCACAAACATGCTCGTTTCTTCCAGGAAATGCCTGTTTTGTACCCAATTCAAACTTTATTTTTGAGATGTCTGAAACACTGCAGAACTGCACAGAAAAAGCTGGGCCCAGCACTTCAGAAGGGGAGATGGTCTTTTGAGAACAGGTAGTCCAAGCAGCGAGACTTATAAAAAAATAGGAACTAAATACCATGCTGACATCAAAGAGACCCGAAATGAGACGGAGGAAGGAACAAGGGATTTTTGCTGGCACAGCCGAGCGTTTATAACCCTGCTCTTGGAATGAGATTCAGGGGGCGGAGGACAGCTTAGCAGCTCCCTTATCAGGAGATATCTTTAAATATGGGAGCAGCTTCAGCAGGACCAGGAATCAAAATGACTGCACAAAAAGAGGAAGGCTGCCAAAAGTTGTTTGAGGAAGGGAAAACATGAAATGCATAGAACTGACCGTGGACAGGTTTCTCCACCACAACTGAGGGGTAAGAAACCCTTAATTAGAAAAGTTCCCATGTTCTACCATTGGTAAAGTTTCCCACACCACGCACATCCCTAAAATTAACCTGTCTTCTTTTTCTGATTTATCCAGACCCCTACCCCATCAACTCTGGCCACGCTCTCATCTTGCAAAGCAGTTGCATGAGTATCAGAGATACTTTTCACAGGTGTCCAACTAATAAACTGTGTTTGGCTGTTATAAAAGGCAAAAGGCCATTTTTGCCAGAAGCTTCCAGCAGGACCCCCTTCTGAGAAAGCACAAAAGCAGTCCTACCCCTTTTTCTAAATACTTCCAAATCTCAGTGACAAAGCTTTGTAACCTAAATTCCCTCAGATACAGCTTTATCATACATACAAGAAACTAAATCCCTGCTCCAGATACCTATTTTGTGATTTCCTTACCCACCAGCACTGAAGACACCTACTGTTTAAGCAGCTTTCCTGCACTGCAGAGCCTTGACAACTAGCCACCAACTGAAGCACCTTAGCCTTGACCATCAACTCACTTCTTTCATTAATGCTTTCATTTAATTGGCAATGTGAATTTCTCTGGCCACATGTCCAGTCCATATTTACTGTTTTTCATTTAGAAAATGCATCTAATCATCATCAGTAAAATAAATCAAGATATAGGAATAAGATCTAAGAGAAAACCCTTCAACTTTAAAGTTATTCCAAAGTTGTTCTTGATGTGTTGGACACCTTCAGATGCTGTACTCTGGAGAAGGCAGGGGTTGGTGGGGTGGACACCACGCAGACTCTTTTCTGTCACCTCTGCCTTTCCACCCTCCTCCCACAGCATCAGGTCCCTTTAATTTGCCAATCTTCAACTTTCCATGAAGTGTCAGGAAGATAAAATTTCATATTCCCTATTTCCAAACCCTTGAAGTTATTTTTAAAGGAGTACAGAAAGGCAAAGTTAGCTATAATTAAATACCATGCCTGCTGTGGAGAACTTATTGCAACATCCTCCCTGCCCCCAGGAAGCAGGGAAACCGCAAGCGAAGGTGCTCCAGAGGAATCGCGCACCTCAACAGATGAGCAAAGCAGCCAGTAATCAGGCTTGGCACCAAGGGCAAGAGTTAATTTCACACTTTGCAGAGTGAAAACAGACCACAACAGAGACAGGGTGACACACAGGCAGAAGACAACTACCCAAATTTCTTCTCTGATACACTAAGGCCACTTTGAAACTCAGTCTGGCTACTTTTTTTAGAAGCTGAATCCCCAAAATCCATTGTTTTGCTGCTGTACTAAGCGGACTTGAAGGAGTATGTTTGCTACTATAATAAACCTTTCAGCAGAGCTTGTACGTCTCAGAGCCATCTCACAGCCACACCAGGATGTTAAGCAATCACTTAGATTGATCCCACACTACAGAAAACAACATTTTTTGAACATTACCTAGCTTGTCCCAGCTGCTTCCCAAACAATTGTCAGGCTTCTCCTTGCAGGTAAATTTAGCAGCTGTTTCTCATAAAAACCTCGTCACTATAAAACAAGCATAAGTGTCCTCACATGAAGTCTTTTAACCCAAAGTAAATGTCCAACAAGTTGACAGAGCACCAGAAACAATCAGAAAGCCTCTAAATCATTAAAAGTCCATTTTCGATATCTAACACGCATCATTCACTGCAGCACCCAAGCCCTCAAATAATCCCCAGCTACCTCCTGCTTCCCAGTGCTGCAACCGTGCACACCATGGCCCCCCCGAACTCCCATCCCACTGCCAGTTTGGAAGAGGTGCCTACAGGTAAGAGCAGACTATTCTCATGGTCACTGTCCAGCATTTGTAACACTGAGATCAAGGAAAACTGCAGCCGCTGCTTGTACAAACATGGTACAGAGGTCACGATCCACGCAGGATCATGTTCAGGGCGAGCATCCACGCGGGGTGTCCATGCAAACTCTTGTAAATCCAGGGATGCTGCAGCAGATTTCACACAGCAAGTTAACGATGCACTGCCATGACTCCCAACATGCTGGGAACACCAACACACTTCCAGAATGAGAACCATTATCATAAACATGCAAAAAGCCTGACTGTAACTCAGCAGCAGGGAGAAAAAGGTTCAGGGATTGGGAATTTTGCTGGGAGAAAGGGATCATTATAGTGTCAACTGACAGACATTTACGACAGTCAAGTTAATGCACACAGAAGCTACGAATGACAGCTGTGACATTCACCATCCTTCAGATACGTGTCTACACACAAAACCACATTTACATGTGAAAAATCACGCTAGCTGATCAGACGTCAAACAGCCTGCCCACTCCACAAATCAGCTGGTATAACAAGCAGTTGTCTTACCGGGGAAAAAAGGTCGCCGTCATCACCACGCATTGTCGGAAAGTGTGGTGGAGCTGTTAGAACAAGAGGCTGATAACACTCGTGGTGTGTATTTTACTCAACTGACCCTCTCCACTTTATCTAAACACCCTGCAAGTACATCCATCTTCTAACGTAGACAAGCCTGAAGTAGTCAGAGCAATCTCCCACTCAAAACAAGGGCTCAGAGTATTTAATATATTAAAAGAGAAGAATAAAGTTTGACCCGAGAGCAGATTTACATTTCAGAGGAGCAAATGTATGCACCAGGAAAGCACAAGCTCTCCACACCAGCAGGTCTCTGCCATTCAGCTCAATGTGCAACAGCAGATTTCTGGTAAGGTTATATAAAGGAAAAACGGATCAAATTTGGGCACAAATGGGCAAGTCATATCCCTCTAAATAGTCAGGTTGCGCAGTGACAGCGTCACTCAGCACTGGACTCAAATCTCCTCCCCCTGTCCTAGTATAAACCAGTTGCTCAGGGAACAGGAACAGCAGCATTTCCAGCAGATAAGCTGAAATGGCAAAAAGCTGCAACTCAAGAAACACACCAGCAAGTGGTTTCCTTGGGAGATGCCGAAAAAAAGGGGAGGAGAAAAAACTAACAAAGGTCTAAGAGCTTCAAAACAGCACAAATTACATAGCATGGTACTTTAAATGCAGAAGCAAATGATTGAGCCCTCCATCTGCTTGTGCAGTCCCCAGTGCAGGAGGTCTGACCCCTAAACCCCACCAGCCACTGCCGATTTGAGAACCACAGCAGAGGACTATTACTGCAAGCCATGAAAATTACTGGGGAAGGCCAAGCATGCACAGAGCCAGAGCAGCGAGAGGATGCCTTGCCGAACACCTGGCTGCACATCTGCCCCAGTAAATTCATCCAGCAGCAATCCTCACTGTGAGAACTTAAACACGTCCTGGCTTCAGAGTCAGCAGTCTCTGCTGACCCAGAGTCCTCTTCCAAATGCATCACGTTTTCCCAGTTTCACCAGTCTGCAGCTACCGACAGTAACCAGCAGCATCCACAACCCCGCAGCCTGCAGCAGTCCAAGCCCTGGGGGACATGCCACCACAGGGGAGGGAGCACCCAGCCCTGGAAGCACCCGCTCCAGACAGATTCCTCTCCTCTCCCAGCCTGCCGGCCCCTGCCGCTCCTCGCCTCAGAGCATGCGAGCCTGAGGGGCTCCGCCGCCAGCCCCCTCCAGCACAGCCTTCTCACACCCCTGGTCCCACAGGCAGCACCAAACCCCCAGGGCTCTCCCAGCCCATCCTCACCCCCACACATGTGTGATGGATGTGCGCCCACATCCATCACAGCCTGCTGTAACGTCTCATCCCATCCCCTTGGCCCTCAATTCCCATCCAACGCGCCTCCTCCTTTGGCCCACGCTGGCCCAGACTCCCAGGGGACTGGCCTCCTCAGTCCCTCCATGCTCACAGCGCTGCAGCCCACATCCGTGTCCCCCAGGGCTCCAGCCCACACCGCCGAGCCCTAGAGTCCTCCAACATCCCCTTATCCCACAGCCCTCTCACCCACACGCTCCACCCCAAGAGCACATCCAAACCCCTACAGCTGCCTCCCTGCCCTAAAACCCCTATCTCAATTCCCCCAGCCCACATCCCTAGCCCCTTGTCCCACAACCCAGCTCACGCCTTCTAGCCCCACACCCCTACAGACCCCCACACCTCCTGCCTTCTCCACCCCCAGCCCCCATCCACACGACCCCATAGCTCCGTACTCCCTATCCACCCCACAGTCCTACAACAGCCCAAAAGCCCACACCTCCTACCTCACCGACAGCCCTACAGCCCCCCCAAGCCCAACAGACCCCATCTCCTGCTGTATGGCCCTACAGGTCCCCCAGCCCGATACGCACCACCCCCTACCCCGTGACCCTGAATGTCCCCACTCCATACACCCTTATTCCAGCTCTATAGCACCACAGCACCCCATCCCCATACACCCCCCCC
>NW_010973436.1:2838609-2838856 GCF_000737465.1 Haliaeetus leucocephalus
AGGCCGCGCTCACCTGAGGAGACTGGACAGCGGGTGCCCCACACCGCCGCTCCCGCTGCCTCCTCCGCCGCCGCCTCCCCCCCCGGAGCCCCCTCCTCCGCCTCCTCCTCCCCCCCCGGAGCCACCGAAGCCGGAGCTGAGGCGTTTCCCCGATAACAGCTTCTCCACGGCGGGCAGGTTCCCGGTACGGGCGGCCTCCAGCAGCTCCTGCTCCTTCCCCATGGCCCGGCCCGGCCCGGCCGCCGCC
>NW_010973436.1:2838907-2840575 GCF_000737465.1 Haliaeetus leucocephalus
CGGGGCCTGGGGAGGCGGGGTCCGCGGGGGGCGGAGCCTGCGGGGAGGCCCCCGCCCCCCCAGCTGTGTTCCTCTTTCAATGAACCCTTTACTCCGCCTCCTTTTTTGGCTCGTTTTATTTAATTTTTATTCCTTTGAACGCGTGAATAATATAAAAGTGGGATTCGAGCACGTGCTGCAGGGGGAAAGGAGCAGTTTTTGGTCAAATTCCATCTCCCAGATTTCTAATACGCTGGAAGAGCCAGGTGTAAAACACGCACAGGGATTAGCTCAGGGGTGTATATACAGGAGAATGCATATAAAGGAAGAATGTATATAAAGGAGGAATATCTTTGCTAGGTTTTTTCCTCCTCGGGTTTATCGGGAGGATGAATATTCACAGGTAATTTCGCAGCTATTTTCCCACAGGGAAGTCTTCGGGGAAACACGGTGTTTTGCATTGCACGCTGTGAATCAGTCTACACCGGGAAGTGAAATGGTTAGAAGCAGTTATCCACTGTATAACGCTATAAGCTACCATAAAAAATAATTCAAATGCGGCCAGATGGTTCGTTTGAACATAATATTAACCGTATCAGCCCTAACAGACAGCTGCTCTCTCCCTCAAAGGGGATTTGCGCAGGTTGACTCAGGCAGTTTTCGATCCCCCTGTTCAGGGAAGCCTGATACAGGGTGGTTTGCGCTTGAGGGAGGTGAAGGGAGCTCGTCCCGATCCCGTGTTGTGCCACATACTGAGAAGGTGACACGCAGGGGATCACGGCCTCGGCATCCATCTAAAGCACCACCAGCTTCACGCCGTGGACCGTTTGTTTGGGCCTCCACATGCAGCATTACCTTCCTGCCAGGGGGCTTGGGACCACCGAACTGCACAGAGGAAGAGAATGTGTAAAGGCACGGCTGGAAATTTCACATATTTAGCACCTTTTGCCAAAGGCACTCCAGGACTTTGCGTGCCAGAATGAATCCCGCAGGCCTGTGTTAACATTATCCCACAAAGAAACAAAGCAGTGGGGTGAGGATCCAGAGGCCGAGGAGGGGCTGGGGTGGACGGGGGAACATGGGTGCCAGGGCTTCCCCACACTGTGCCCCAGCCTGAGCCTCGGTCCCTGCTGCTGGAGCAGGGCCCTGTTAGAAGGAAACATTGGAGAAGATGGAGCACGTGTTGGCCTGTCCAAACCAACCCCTGCTTCCAAGACACAGAACCAGCGGGAAGCCCGCAGTGATACCTCGAGGAGGTCTGGCTTGTTGGTAACTTTGATCTGGGCCCAGGGACTGAGCTGTGGACTCCCGACCTGCCCCACTGCACCGCATCTCCTTTTTAATATCCAGTTTTTTCTCTGTTTTCTATACAAAAGACCCCCCACAGCCGAAGGGGACCCACCCGGCCCTCAGACTCCCTCCCCACTGCAGCTGCCAGCCCAGCTCCTCACAGGGCCCTCCCTCACCCCCCGCTCACCACAGATCTCCCCTCACCCCTAGCCACCCCCGTCCCCCTGCACTGCCACCAGCACTTCCCACCCCAGTTCCCCCAGTGCCCCCTATCCCAGTCCCCCCAGCCCTTCCCACCCCAGTTCCTCCAGTGCCCCCAGCCCTTCCCACCCAAGTTCCCCCAGTGCCCCCAGTGCCCAACACCCCAGTTCCCCTGGTCCTTCCCACCCCAGTCCCCCC
>NW_010973436.1:2840808-2878991 GCF_000737465.1 Haliaeetus leucocephalus
CCCAAGGCGGAGGCGCCGGCCGGGGAGGGGAGGCCGGGCCGGGCCCGCTGCGAGGGGGGTGGAGCGGGGCCCGGCCGGGGGGTGGGGCCGCCGAGCTGAGCCCTGCCCTCTCGCCCAGGTGAGGAGCGCGGAGGGGGAGGCGGTGGACGGGGAGGACCCCAGCCTGCAGCCGTCCGCGGCCAAGAAGGTGAAGCTGGAGCTGAAGGAGAGGAAGGAGAAGAAGCACAAAGTGGACGAGGACGAGATCCAGAAGATGCAGTGAGTGCCGGGGCGCCGGGCAGCAGCACCTGGGGAGGCTGGTGCTCGGGAGGGTTTGCCGCCGGAAACGGCAATAATCGTTTAATCTGTTTGTGAGCCCGCGGTTGACGATGTTCGCAGCTCCATCCCAGATCCCCCCACTCCCGAACGGGCCCAGCCACTTTGTGTTATAAACCTGGGCACCACTGGGGTCACTTGGCACCGCTTTTCCCTTCACGGCTCGGTTTTGCACTGCAGGAGGCTGGGAATGGTAGAAGGGCTTTGCAGGACTGTTGCAGCGGCCTGAAGAGCTTAAGACATTTGTTTTTACTTTTGCTGTAAATGATCAATTCTTTCCACCCCAGAATACTGGTCTCTTCCTTTTCTGAAGAACAGCTGAACCGTTACGAGATGTATCGCCGGTCTGCTTTCCCCAAAGCTGCTATTAAACGGGTATGACTTCAGTAATGCTTCACCACAGACGGAGCCTGAGCAGAGTAAGCAGGCTGAGCCTTACTAAGCCTGGCTGTGGTTGTATCTGGGCCTGACTCTGCAGTGTGCTCTCCTCCAGCTGCACCTCGGCCCCTGTGGCTGAGACCATTGTCTTCAGATCAGGTTATCCCATTATAGTCTACCTCAGTGGCCTTGTGTGGCTTACACAGTTTAAATAGGAGCCTGTCTTAAATAACGGTGGTCTGGGGGGCCGTAAGGGAAATGTAATTGCTGGTACAGAGTCTGCAGCTGAATGAGGGTAAGCTAAAATCTTGACAGCCAGCTTGTGCCCAAAGCTGTAGGACCTACTTCTAAGGCTCAGTTACTGCTGTTCTGTGCGTTTCAGTAGCCCTTGGCTGGTATTTGACAGGCTCAAAGCACTAAATGTGAGTTAAAATGTTTGACCGCTGCTGTGTGTACCTCGCTCAGCTGACTGTCCTTCTCTGCTTGTCCAGCTGATCCAGTCCATCACCGGCACCTCTGTCTCTCAGAACGTGGTTATCGCCATGTCTGGCATTTCCAAGGTCTTCGTTGGGGAGGTGGTGGAAGAAGGTGAGTGGTAAATGTTGAGTAAAAAGTTAAGAATACAGGCCAAACTCATTGCTTACAGCAGAGCAGAAGGATGTGGAACAAGACTGGATGCTCTGGGCTCCTAGTCTTGCTGTCCCATGGGGCGCTTGGACCTTCCAGCAGCAGCAGGCGGCTACAGGTGAGAGCTAAGCCAAGAGACGGGTGAAGTGTGGTGTTGCCTATAGTCCCCTCTGATCCCATCAGTACAGAGGTTGGTGACCACCGACCTCCTGTTTTATCCTCTCTAAAGAGCATAACTTACACATTCTTGCTCTGTAAGTCGGCCTGTGCGCAGGCTGCAAGAGGGCAGTACGGGTCTTTTGTTAGTACTGCCATGGACAAACTCAGCCCAGAGGGAAATGACTTATTTAAGCCTCTTAACTGGTAAGATTCTTCCTTTATGGGATGAGCAGCAATCTCTTTGGGACAGGTGGTGGGAGGCTGGCCCAGCTGTGCCCCTGCTCTGCTTGGGCTGGAGGAGGAGGTGCTACTGGTTTTGATGCCAACCAGTTTGTATAGACTTGCCACACAAAACATGGCCTATATGTGCCGGGATCACCATTACTGGGGTGATGCAGTTTTGCTGCTGTCTCTGCAGTGCTGTGTCTTGCCTGAGGTGGTTTGGGTAAGCAGCTTCACTGCTGTCATTAATTGTTTCATGTTGTTAATTGCTTCAGGTCCTTGGCAGGAGGTGTGAATAATACTGTAAATGATAGAAAAGAAACTGGCCTGTAAGTCTGCTGTAGGCTGCACCTTTCTGTCACTGCTGTATGCTACCAGCTCAGAACACCCACCTAGCCTAGGGCTGGCTTTAGGGCAGGCAGTTTAAGATCATAAGTTCTCGTGTGGCTCCACAGTAGCTGAGTGGTTTAAAAAGCAGTTTCATTCTCGTGTATTAACAAAATGTGAGCTGTAAACCCTAAACAAAAGTGTTACCTGTTGCCTTTAAAATAAAGCTTCGACAGTAAGAGACTGGCTAAGCTTAGGTGCCCTGCCCTGTGAACTCTTTCATTTGTATTGTTTAGCACTGGATGTCTGTGAGAAGTGGGGAGAGCTGCCACCTCTGCAGCCCAAACACATGCGAGAGGCGGTCAGGAGGCTTAAGTCACGAGGACAGATCCCCAACTCCAAGTATAAAAAGATCATCTTCCACTGAAATGTCCCAAGAGAAGACAGAAGTTAAAACAAGTTCCCGGTTGTGAACCTCACAACAGCTACAGCAGAGCTACGAGACTGAAGCTCCTTCGGGAGCGTTGTGTGTAGACTTAAGTGACTGCAGGCAGGCTTCCTGCCATCGCTGCTGGAGTCTGGCATTCATCTGAGCATGGTGCAGAAATGGGCAGGAGCCAAATCCCTGACCTGGAGGCTTAGGCTCCCTCTCCTTCAACAGAGCAGGGATAAGAACGCCCAAGGTCTTCGGTGTATTCACCCACCAGGGTCATACTTTCTCCTGGCACAGATGTAGTGGTGTCTCTGTACAGAAGTGTGTCTTTTTTTTTTGTACATTAAACTTGTTATGGTATTCTTAGTCTTGCTGGGAAATACTAATTGTGTAATGGTGTTTGTGTGATTCAAAGTAGGGGGATCTGTCTCAACCAACCCTGACATGTTCCTAAAGCTTCGCCTTGCCTCAGGCAGGTATTGTTCCATTAGCATAAGCCGGGGAAGGCATGCTGAAAGCTGATGCTCTGAAGTCATCACTCAGCTGTTCTTCCCAAAGCCAGGTTGGTGGAGCTGTCTAGAAAACAGTGCAATTAGGAAAGTGAAGTGGGAGGGAAGGGGAGGAGGAAAAAAAAAAAAAGCATGAGCCTGTGAGGAGGTTAACAAGTTTAATTTCTTTTCATGGTTCATAGAACCAATAAATGCATGAGTGGAAATATACTGCAACAAAGTTCCAATACTGCCTAAAACTCAAATTCAAGTTCAGACTTGCACATTACCCACCTGTACATACAGTAGTCCCCTGTGAGCACACTTCTAACTAAACATAAAAGATGCTGAGGCCGTGTGCTCTTCCTAGGGTGATGGTGTTGTAGTTACACAAAGGATTAAGATGGCTCTCATCATAAAACAGAAAGAGTCCTTAAATAAAAGGCTCTAAAACGTAAACTTTGCTAATCATCATCAGTGGAGATAGGGGAGTTTTTGTCCTCCCACGCATATGCCTCATAGAAAGGACATGGATTTTGTTTTACAGTACTTTTTCCTGGTACTTCAAAACAAACAATGGAAGTGCTTTAATTCTTAAACAAAACCAGTTGACTTAAGTGGCTGGAGTAAGAAATTTGCTGTAAACAACCTGGCCCCAGCTCTGTTCAGTCTGCACATGTGGGAGGGAACAGTAAGGAGTTGTGTAACACAGCAAGTAGGCACCACCTCTGAGAAAACCCTTTACACCTTACTCATTTCCCAGGCTGGCTGGACATGAAGCTGGACACATATTCAAACAAAAAGTAATGAAAATTTGAAAGCGAAGAAAGAAACCTCCCATTTTCAAGCAATTAGTGAATAAAAAGAATACCATTGCATTCCACCTAAGGCAAGCATTCTTGTATTTCTTGCTTCACACAGGAAGAGGGAGCAAGCACAGAAGCACAAAGGTTTGACAAAGCAAAGTTTAACTTTTGCTTGTGTAGACTTTGTGCAGTTAGTAATGGTACTTACAGTGAGCTGTTCGCATATAGGTTTGTTTCACAGCAAGCCTAGATATGTAGATGCTTTGTTACCTCCTTTCTCTCTTGCCATGAGAGCTGCTCATAGCAAGAGTCCTACTTACTACAGGAGGTAACTTGCATTTCAGAACCCCTGCTTTTACTTCTGAATTCTTCTATGCACGAGGCAGTATTGGTGAAGGAAATGCCCACTGACGCTTAAAAAGTTAAAGTGCATTTTCCTCTCAAGAACAGGCCTGACAGGCTGCTCTAGTACATTTTCCATCACAGGCAGCACCACAAATCTGTCCTGTCAAAGGCTGCATCGAGCAGCGGACGGGTCACAGAATGTGCTCCAGAGAAAACAGCCAGGTTGTCTAACAGGAATGAGGAGGAGTAATCCTCTCCCATGGAGAAAGGAGAAAAACTGGCAGAAGTCAAAGCATCCAACCATCAGAGCTAGCCCAGGCTAAGTGGGTGGTGAGCGTGAAACCTCCTGCAGCTTAGCTCCCATGCTTCTGCCACAGGCAAGTACTCCTTTTAATTCATTTGTGGCTGCCTGCTTCCAGAGGTTCTAGAAGGAAGGTCAGGCTCTCACTGGTCAGTCAGATCTTGGCAGAAATACTGGACTCGGGAAGTACAGCCTGCCCCAAGGCTGTCTGTTCAAACCTACTGTACAAGGACTAATTCCAATAAATGTTATTCAAAGCTACCTTCAGTCTAATAGAGTCAAACACAGAATTAAGATGATGATCTTAAGTGACAGTTGTTTTAATCACCGTCCATCTCTTGCATACCTTCTTTTTTCAAAGTGAAAGCTAACAACCACAAGGAATTCACTCTTGGCTCCCTGCAAACCACAGACAGCAGTGCCTCCACATCTAGCCTAACACTGTAAATATGTCCCCATTTCCCCTAGAGCTAAAGAAGAACTAAAATGATCTCAGGAGTGTCTGTTAAGGGGAGGTGTTCGACAGCTCTAGACCTGGGCAAAGGGACAATATATAGGAGTACAGTAGGAAAAACAAACTTAACTCCCAACTTAATTACTTTCTTTTGTGTAGTTTCCGGGCCTCAACTCATCATGGCTTGTAAATCAGAGGCTGCTCCTTGCATAGTGAGCAGGATTAAAATCTTGTATTACTTTAGCTAAACTAATTTCAGTGGAGTAGTGCTTACATAGAAAAAACCCAGAAAAAATCCATTAAAATTTTGGGGAGTGTGTTCAGCTAAGAAACACAGTAAGAGTTACCTAACCTTTATAGACAAGTGAAGTTTTCATCTGATAATAAAGGAGCATCGCATATAATCTGTCACTTTTCCTAGCACTTAGTGTGTGGCAATCGCTACCTGTTTTACATGCACTAAGAAGCCTGTGCATCAGAAATGGTACATTTACACAAACACCAAATGCATCTGGAAAAATCCAAATCAAAGTTTGAAATAAGATAAAAATCCAACAAACTCTGCACACAGTAAAGATGCTGTGTATGACGGGGAGGGAACAGGTGTTCATCCGTAACACAGAGGGGGCTGAAAGTCACACCCTTCTCTATCAGAGCAGCTTCTCTGCTGGAACAGCTTCTCCCTTCAGAACTGTCCCTTACAGCAGCTTCTCTCTTCAGCACATCGACCGTGTATTACCCAGACTAGTAGAGCAAAGAAACCACCTTCCAGTTTGTCTTCCAGAGTGAATTTGATTCTTGCAGTTCATAAATGACGTTTCCTTTTTTACTTCTTAAAATTAGTGTTTACTTCTTATTTTACCAGGATTTTCTTTTTTCCCCTCCACACTTGTAGATGCTATTTCTTTATAAATTAAGTCAGTCACTGACCACAGAGACTTCTTCCTCTTCAGGGAAGCAGCTTCAGAAAAGGTGAGAATACAAACTATGCTCAACCCAGCAGCTACTGTTTCATCTCCACCCCACAGTGAGCAGTTAATAGTGTCAGCCTCCACCCAAGGGGGCCTGGTCAGCACTCTTTTCCTGATCCACATACCAACGTCCCTGTTAAAAGACATTTAAGACCGTGCAAGAGCTTAGTCCCAATAAAAAAAAATACATGACCATGTAGGAACAGACAGCTTTTTCCTTGGGTGGCCAGTACTGCCCCCCCTCTCTTCACCAGTGAAACTCTGGCATACAATGGTTTGAGCACAGTGTGCATCCCAAAGAAAATGCACAGGTCATCTCATCCTGTGACTTTAACCAACTTCCTTCACCCCTGTTCTTTGACAGTAAATTTAACAAAGTTTAAACAGTGCTTTGTAATGGAATAAATTAATGCCTTTGTGTTTCTGCATCAATAAAGCCAAACATTGTGGGATTAAGTAAGAATAAACTAGACTAAGTCTAATACACTACCAATTCTGTCTTGACACAACAAATTATTGGTGGAAAAAGGAGTCTGAAGGAATTTCTTTACTATCCTGACCCTGTTCTTGGCGGGGGGGGGGGGAAATCCCTTCTGCATCTCCCACACCCACCAACCTCCAATGTTTGTTTGTCATGCAATAGTACACATGCTTTCACATCAGAGCTCTGAGCAATGTTTTCTGCCATACCTATTCTCTGCCACTCCTGATGTAGTGAAGTAACTACTCTTCTTTTTCTGTGTTCTTTGGCATGCATGACTGGGCAAGAACGCAACAAGGAAGGCTGAAAGAAGCAGAAACCCCAACATAGACCATCCCCAGATGTTACCGTGAAAGGTGAAAGCTGAAAGCACACTGTCACTACCACCCATGGATGAAAGGACATAGGGGTGTCCCCCTCAACTTCTGACCTTTTGTTTGTAGGCTGACCACTGCCTTGGTTCAGTGACAGAGGCAGCACCATACTGCCAGGACAGAGGAATGTGGCTGCAAACATAACTCCTCCTTGTTCCTTCCCTGTTACTCAGCCAGGCCTTCCTTCCTTTCCCCCTCTTTCAAGCTCATTTTGCAATCACAGTTGGTTTCCATTCTTTGAGGCAATCAGTCTCCAGGAGGTTGACCCGTTTAGCAGCAATATAATCAAACTAGCCGCCTTAGTGCTGGTGGTGGTCTCCACTCCTCCTGAGCAGCTGCAGCCTGTGCCTTCACTGTCAAAGCTGGAAGAGGGGATTGTATTTCCTAATTTCCTGCAGAAGGCGAGCCTTGTCCATGTTGGCTTCTGCAAGGGCTATTTTCATGGTCTGAAGCTCCCTTTGCAACTCTGGCACTTCCTTTAACTATAAGAGACAAACAGAGAAAAAACAAACCAGGGGTTTCCAAAGGTAAGCAGCAGGGCACATCTGACTACACCAATCTGCTCAAAGAAGAAAACCAAAGCAGGAGCTTTTGAGATTAATTACACTACATGACACAACCACACAAAGCTCACTGACAACGTGACCCACTTTGATTTGCAGGAGTAAGTCCTTGCCAACTGGTGCCTGCTGACTTCCGTACCTGTCATTAGAGTCAGCTCACACTGCCAGTGATGGCTAACAGCTATTTTCTCCCAAGACATTCCCTTGACATTTCTAGGCATAGGAACAGAACTTGCAGTGGGCAAGGCTTTTTTTTCCTGCAAAGCGGCTAGCTGATTCTGGCTGCCGATGACTATACAAAGAAAGCAGGAAAAAAAAAAAGAAAAAAAAATTGGTCTCCAAGCTGCATCCCTCTTTTACAAGGGGTCCTGATACACCTATAAAGATTTGTTAAAATTAAGATGATAGCTGGAACAAGCAGATGCCTGGCATTCCTATTTCTTGTCTCCATGAACAAAGTTAATTCTGTCCTCAAACAATGCCAGTGAGATCCCACTGCAGTTTCATGGCACAGGGCAGTTTTTTTCCTTGGGCTCTCAGAAATATTTTTACCAAAGAATTTAGCCTTTGCATTTGTTCCTCTTAAGTTCATCCTATTAACATCAGAAAATAAACGGAAGCTAAGCTACTGTGATGCTTATATGCTCCAGTTCTGGTCAGGGCCCTGTTTCACAAGATGCTATGAATGGGAAGAAGGGAAAGTCTCTGCACTAAATGGAAAAGAGAAAGATGAGAAATGAAGTGACGTGTCACCAACTAATGAACAGAATCCAGAGTCCCAGCCCAGTTCTGTACCTAGTCAGCCACATTGCTCCCTTATGTATTCTTCCATAGCAAGTGATCAATTTATCAAGTAGACCTGGCATCAAACAGGAAGTATAATTAGAGAACACTACATATTTCAAAATAAACCAGTCATCTGAATTCCAGACTTATGGATCAAAATGGAAAGAAAGTTCAAACTGAATAGCAGCTTTAAGCAACCTGAAACTCCCTGGCTGTAAGACTTACTCTGCTCTGATAAAACATCTCTCTCTTTGTGGGAACCTCCCAATTTCTGTTTTTCTAACACAGAACTGGACACAGTAGGAAGATGGAGCAATCAGGAAAAAAAAACCACCACCAAACCCAGATTTCTGAAAGGGAACAAGAGAGTTTATGCTGGGCAAAGTATCCTTACTTCTCAGAATGCCTGTAAAAGCAGCTACAGGCTGCTTTTTGTGTGCGCTCCCTATCTGCAACACACCACACCTACCAGTAACTGCAAACACACAAAGACAAAAGACTTAATTTTCCAGCCTACTGCCAGCTATCTAGGTGTCCAGACGGCAACAGGCAGCAGTGACTCACCTGCAGCCCATGTGTTCCTGCTGCTGGGGCTGCCAAGACACACTCCACTGGGGCCTTCTGTTCCTGAAGAACAGACACAGGTTTTTCCTGTTTTGGTGAGCCCTTCCCTTGCGGAGCTGGAAAGAAGCACGGAAAACATTCAGGTGTGGACATTTATACAACAGCGTTCTCAGGACAAAAAGAATAACTTTAACTTTTTTCCTTTTTTTCTTTTCCCTTTTTAAAGAGGGGAGAAAAATAATCTCATTCCCATTTTAAAATGGAGAAACTAAAGCAAGGGAAGAGCAGTACTCTGTCCTGACTGTGTGAGCTCAAGCAAACATCAGGCATGAATTCAGGCTGCCAGTTCATTGTTTTAGGTATTAACCTGTTCTGCCTGAGGTATCAAATTTGCTGTCCAAACAAAACAACAAAAGCAGCAAGAACCAGAGAGGCACGAATGCACACATCCAGAGATTAACACGGCGGAGCAGCCAAAGGACCTGGATGCTTGCACTGAAGACAGAAGACTATACAGTAGAAGTAACTGCAGAGAACAGAAGTAGGGACTGCTCACACACCAGAGCCCACCCTCCCCAGCAGCAACCATCACGTTTCAATTCCAGTCTCCTCCAGCACCAGGCACAGCAGACCACTCTACCTCCAGCACAGCCTGGGGGGTGCCAGGGGAGAATAAAACAAGTTTCCTGATGTTGCTGACCTGTTAGATAGAACACCCCATCATCTCTGCGCTTCACAATTACGTGATCTACTGCCAAGGTGATAGGAACAGGGCCGGGGGAGGTAGGATATACCCGGGGGCTGTCATCCTGCAAAAAAACAAAGCAGAGAAAAGATTAACTGGTGTGAGAGCCTTCCCCCCAGCCTTCACAGGAGTAGCGTTACTGATTGACAGCACTGCCAGAACTCGCTAAGGTCACCCACCATATAGAAAAGCCTAGCTTTATATATACAAGACTGCATGTGAGTCTTAATCTGTGTAGAAAGCACTCCCACAGATCAGAACCAAGTTCTGTCATAACCATAATAAAGATTGAGAAGAGGCCTATTACCATCACCCTGAAGGCTGCTCTCACAGTTATCATCCTACAAATGCCTGATCCAAACCCCTAGCCAATATTCCTTAACCAAAAAAAGCCAATATCCCTTAGTCTGGAGATTTTCATGCTGCTGTGCAGCAACACAGGTTCCTGTTTGTCAGTGGAGCCAAAGCATTGTTTTCAAAAAGGTTTAATCAAGAACTTCGGTCAGTACCCCCCTCCTTAATATCAACCAGCTCTTACATAATGTTTTTCATCTGTAATTTGCTAAATGTTTACAGAAAAGGTTAAATATTCCCCATTTCACAAAAGCACTTGGAGAAAGAGGTATTTAATTCTTTCCCTTGAGTCTGCAGAACAGGTCATCAACAAAGCTGGGGAAAGAATCTGAATGTCAGGCTCCCATTTCTCCAGAGTCTGATCACTCAACAATTCCTTCATCCCTAAGGCATTTTTTAGAAGCAAAATAAAACAGTATCAGGAAAACAGTACCTCTACAGAAGCCCATAGCAATTCCACAGCATCCTTTCCCAAGCAGAATCTTGCTAAGTGAGCTCTGCCCAGACAACCATCCTGGGGGAAATCTCTGGTTCCCCATACACTCACCTTCAATGTGATTCTGGTATCCACAACTTCTATCTCCATGGGGATCACCTCTGGAATTATTTCATCCTCAAGAAAGGGGCCAAGGTTGGTAAGGAAGGACATGAAGAACTCTGCTGTGTAACTGTGGACCAGCATATGAAGGAAGCCATTCTGAACAGCGAGTGGTGAATGCACAGCAGCATTAGGTCCTACTTCAAGACGTAAGCACACTTCTGGCTGGGTCTTATTAGCCTCAGGGACTGAAGGCTTCTCTACCCCTGGATCTCCTAGAGCTATGGCAGAAAGATCTCATTGCAGAAGATGGCATCAGTAATAAGGTATGAAATCAAAGTAAGCATCTTGAAAACCCTTTGCTGTCAGATGCCAAATGGAGTCAAGTTCACAATGACAGCAGTCTGAAATCATCCTTCACAGGAAATGAATCCAAATTTCAAACGGCCAACAGTCCGCATCACAGGAACTAACACCAGAACTAGACCGTTTAAGCTCCCAGACGCATCCCCCACCAAACTCACCACTCCGCTCTCCAGAGGGGATCATCTTTCCACTGGCCTCAACACCACCTATCTTGTATTCCCCTTTGCCCCCTCGTGGCCATAGGCAGTACTGTTAAGGGAAGGATCAACAGTCCCAAGAACTGCTCATGCTTTCACTTCAAGTTTTGGGTTGTAGTTGCTTTTGGTTTCGGGTTTTTTTGGAGCTGGGTGGGTTTGTGGTCTTTTTCGGTTGTCTTTGGTTTGGTTTTTACTTTTTTCTTTAATTCAAATTTATCCCTGGGAAAGTACCCTAGCCCAGAAGCATTATTCTCGGGGCAGGAGTAACTTCAGGGTTTCCCTAGATAGTTTTATTCACTCTTTTAATTAATTTTATGCATCCTAACAGCAATTAAAAAAATCCCAGTCAATGATTACTAGGCACCATACAGCTTGACTGTGTAGGCACTTTGGAAACATCTTTCAAATACCAGATTTGAACCACTGACAGAAAGATTCTTAGCATTCACATTCCCTCACACACAAGTCAGGTTCAGTCCTAAATACAGTAAACATTAACACTGAAGTACCAGTTAAAATGCAATATTCCTTGAGGGTGGCCAGTATAAAAAGCCATTTATAAATAAGTGCAGCTATAAAAGCAGCAGGCTCCAAGAGCAGTGACTTACCCAGATAGCCACGGAGATACTGCCACATTCCGATGTTGTTCAGCTGCTCAGGAACCACGTTCATTACTTGTAAAGCAACAGACAAATCATCACCTCGTGCCTCTATTCCACAGTTCACCTCGTTCATCTTCAACACGAGGACAGACACCTAAACCAGCAGGTAACAAGCTCACTTATTAAAACAAACACAACCACAGGGTTCACTTCCAGATTCACTTAGACACAATATTACAGTGAAAAGGAACAGAACTCTGACCAGCTGAAGGCTGGGATCTTCACTCTGCGAAGTTGAACTGTTTATTTCAGGAGACACTCCACCCTCATCCTCTGCCATCAGGCTTGCTCTACTGCCTGTGTCATTGTGGACCTGAGGAAGATGCCCTGAGGGAAGAGGGTCCAGGCTGGGTTCTGAAATGGAAAGAACAACAACTTGATCCTATTTCTTCTTCTGGTTTAAGAGCCGATCTCAGTATCTGCCTGAACCTCATTCCCTATCAGCCTATACCATCCTCTAGGGAACTCTCTCCAGCTCCTCAGATGAATCTAAGCAATAGAGCTGAAGTGAAAGACGTCCAATGAAATGCTCAGTGTACCCTTCTTCCAACCAGCCCTTACTAAACCATTCCTAAATGCTATGTACCATCCACCCACCTGCCCACATTTACAGTCCTTGCTCTAGGATGGCCAAATGCCTTAGAACACCACTGTGATGTGCAGGGGTCACCCTCCCCACTCATTTATACTCCTCATCTCAAAGAAAAGGCACCTATAAAAGCAGAAAGAGCCATTGTGGGCGAACTACTCATGACCTTCAAAAAGAAGGAGTGCCACAAGTGAATTCCATACAAACACAGCAACTCAGTTACCCATGGCAGAAAACTGTTCATCTGTGTGAATAAGAGCTGGGGAGAGGGTAAAGCCAAGTGCTTGTTACCAGAGTCTGTGAGCATCACAAAGCCGTCACTGCCATCGCTGTCCACAGACAGCCCATCCTCAGGGCCGCTCCCATCCACAGATGTGGTGTCAAAGGAATGTTGGGATGCTGTCCTCTTCATGGAGAAGAAACGCATTCGGCTGCTGCCACCCCCGCCTGGAGTCACTGCTCCCTCTTCTGCTTTGGGCACAGAATCCCTACCGAAAAAAAAAAAAGCGATAAAGGTAAACAGCTTAGCCTCCAGATTATACAGATACTGGGCTGGACTCTGAACACTTGCAAGTCAGACTTCAGTGTACTTAGACCAACCCCAAGAGATGAAGATCTAACCTATCTCTAATCCAAATGATATGGAAAGAAAGGGAGCAGTCAGCCTGCATTTCCCCCCTTCCCTGCAGCCTTGCTGCTGCTATTGTGAAGCACAGGAGGATGGCCCACTCACTTGGCTGGGGGGAGAGAAAGCATTTTCTGCATGGTGGAGGTCATCTTCTCCCGGCTCAGGCTCAGAGCATCTTTTGTTATAGACATGGCTTCTTTGGTGAGGTCCATAGTCACGTGCAGAGCTTCTTTTGTGGCATCCTTTGTGATATGCAGTGCACTAGACAACTCCACCTCTATGTTCTTCAAAGGGATGAGTTCTGCCTGGCCATTGAGAGTGACGTGTCCTCTCCCCAAGGGCTGTGTGTCTGAGGTTGGGCTAGAAGGGAGGGCAGGAGGGCTCTGAGGATGGCTTCTGGTCTCTGCTGGTCTTTCTGCAACCAGGGCTTCCACAGCTTCACGTGCTTCCTCTATCAAAACTTTCTCCTCTACACTCTTACTGTGCGGAGCTGTACTCAGAGCTCCATCACTTGCGGATCTTGGGAGTCTCTCCAGCTGTACACTGGTTACACTGGTACTAGTATTTTCAATCCCACTGTCCTCTGGGACCTCTGAGGTACTGCATATTCCCTTCTCTGAACTGGTCTCTGATTTCAGCTCCTTCTCTTCAGCTGCCAGCCCCTCCTTGCTGTCTGAAGGTGAGAGCTCAGACTCGATCAGGCTTGTTGTGTCGGAGTCAAGGGATCTGGGTTCCAAGACGGACCCTGGTGTAGGGTTCATGAGTAGGGCCACTTCGGCGCTATGGAACATAACTCCTACACAAGCAGACATGGGATCTAAAGGAGATCCAGTCACCTCCTGGGTATCTTGGGCCAACTGCTCCTGTAGCGTTTGCAGAACTTCTTTCATCCGGAGCAGCACCAAGTATTGGTAGTGGTTGAGCCGAACTTTGACATGAACAGATGAGGACACAAGCACATGGATATCAGCAGAGGCTTCTACCTCTTTATTATCTACTCCATCATCAATTTCACAGTCAGATTCTCCCAAGACATCCATTGTTTCTGGGACCTTGTAGATGTTCTTCAGATCCTGGTCAGTCTTTGATCTTTGACAAACCCCATGTTCTCTGGAAAGGTTCTCATTCTTGGAGTGATTGCTAAAGCTGGCAGAAGGCTTGATTTTCAACTCGGCGGCTGCCAATTCCTGTCGCTTAGATATCTGAGCTTGCCCCCATCTCTTGGGAAGGCAGGCCCAAATGGAAAGGGGAAAAGGGTCAATAAAGTTAAGGGCTCTGCCCTTTGAGCTTTCAGCCCCCTCGAAGTCCAGGCAAAGGTCAGTGAAATTCATAGACCATAGATCTTCAGAGGCAGAGGTTTTGTGTAGTAGCTGGGGAAAGCCTGGATGCTTCTGAGGCCTGTCATCCACCTCATATGCATGGCGCAAGAAAAGGGTGTGGAGGAGGCTGAAATTGTCCTGAGACCTTGGGAACTTGGTGTAGCTGGAGTGGAAGAATTCTGAACCGGCAAATTTACGGAAGAGGCTCTGGAGGTCCTGACAGCTGCAGAAGGGAGCGTGGCGGGTGTTGGTGGCAGTCATCTCTGATGTGCAAATGCAGAGTCTCTGTGGACGATCTTGATGGTCAGTGACTTTCTTCTCCACAGGGATGTTAAGCTACACAGAGGAGAAAGACATTACAAGTAAAGTGGTGAACAGGGAAATTAACAGAGGCTTATCCTGGCCATTTACACGGAAGGTCAGCTGTGGAATATATAAACAATTAAGAAGTCTTGGTCTCTACTAAAATCCCAAGAGCTGGACTAGACTCTCAATTTATCCCTATCTGAAAAATTAAATAAAATTTAGAAACCAGGGAAGAGGAATCAGACACGAGAGAATTTGAACTGAGTTTTATTTTAGGTTCTTTCGCCATCCATCACTTATGCAGCAGCTCAGCATACAACATCCACTTTGATCTTTCTCTGCAAGGACCTACTATACTTTCAGACCTTTAAGCCTCCTCACAGAACTGCTAACAAAGGTAGTCAATGACAAACACCATAGGACATCAGTGCAGCAGACCCACTGGGAATGCTATGAGAGTCATAGTGGTTTCCAAAGGCCAGAAAACAACTTTTGACTACTTGAACCATCAATTTCTCCTTGAAACTGTTTTCATAAATACTGACTTGCCTGCCTATTCAGGACTAGAACTCAAGCACCTGTTTTGCTGCCCATAGATCAAAACAAAACTAACAAAACTAACACAAGTGGTGGACAGAAGAAAGCTAGAGAAAGGCAGAGGTTTTGTTTTCTCATTCTGGATTCCAGCTATGTCCTGGTCTCATGTTCCTTCCACAACAGGGAGGGAGGAAAGGAACACTGAAGACTGGGAAAGGAAGAAAATGAATGGTACCTTCAGTCGGAAGCCATCCAGTCGAACATCGACATGCTCGTCATGCTTGCCCGAGTCCTCCAGCTTGTAGATAGCTTTGAACTGCTCCAAGCTGCGATAAAGATCCAGACAGAAGAGGTTTATCCAGAGCACACTTGCTGTATCCAGCGTAAGCATCAGGCCATTCAGCTGTACATACAGGTTTGGGCATGGAACTAGAATGAAACAGAATCGAGACAGATTAATAATAGCAGAAAAGGCACTCCAGGTGGTCTGCAGCTCAGTGTATAACCTGCACTGACAACACCAATGCAGAGGGCTTCAACACCCACTGGAAGACGGATCTCTTGATGAAAGGGAGAAGCTGTGGTGCACCAGAGAAACAAGGTGTTCCAGGTCTCACATCAAGCCAACTGCAGAGCACCCAAAGCACCATACAATCCGACTCCACTGCTAATCAATAGGGCAGAACTCCAAGAGCTGGGTAGATATTAGCTCCTTCAATACATTCCCGGATACGTTACTTTGCAAGCACAACTTTGCCTCCACATTTTGCACCAGGCAAACTCTATCCCACTTTCCCACAGGAAAAAAAAAATTAGAAAGGCAAACATCAGAAAACTAAACAAAAATGGACACCCAGAGAATAGTAACAGGGTTAACACACCTAAAGAACTAAGAGTTGATTGATTCTTTAAGAAACTTATGAAAGAAGGTGCTAACCTTGGTGTATTACCTGGAAAGTCCTGATTGTCTGGGAAGTAATACTCTGTGAATTCAATATGGATTGCAGAGACCTGATCGGGAAGTTTGAACAATTTTCTACTACATGAAAGCAAGGTGGAGGGTTTCTTACTTTGTTGACCAGCTGTAGAAACCTGTAAACACAATGGTATGCAGTTGTGCAGAATTCAGATTTGGCAAAACAAAGAGTCCCAGTAACCCTGCAGTCTCCCGTATTCAATCCATCTCATTTACATATCAAACATACTGTGCTTTCAAGTAAAAATAAAACTTTTTTCTACCTGCTAATATTGCCAACTCCTCTCCTTTGAGGGAATTTAGTTCTTTATGTCTCCTGTCACTGCTAGTAAGAGCCATGACAATCAGAATTAGGCGATGTGAATAAACAGAACTGAAATCTGTTATAGCTTTCTTCAAGATTAACAGCATACTGGTGAGTCCATTATAGTATCTGGTACCAACTATGCTTTTGCAATGGTTACAGGGTATATGGATGTAGGGCCTCATCCGGTCTAGTGATGCTTTCTGTCCTGGGTCAGAAAGCATGACATAAGACTTATTCCTTCTCTGCCAAAAATCCATATCCTCACTAACTTCTCAAATGCATGAAATCTTTTACCCTGGGCCTGCCTAACGCTTGATGCAAGTTTAGATGTGAACAGACACAGAGTGCAGAAACTCTGTGGTTATGCATGCAATTTCCTCTGAACATGAAAATTATCAGCAGTTCATACTTGGTTTGTAAGTTTTACATGCAACATAACAATGGCATTTGGGTTCTCTGGCCAGAGTTTTGGTTGTCTTGGATGACGTAGTATTTGCATTATTTATTTCAATCATATCAGATTAAATTTCTTTTTTAAAAATGACATGAACATCTCCAGACACTGCTCAAATCCCTACCTGGTGAACATCCAAGTCATCCACTCGAACTACCATACAGCTGGATCGAAGTCGGTTCCAGGGAGGGTGCCGGAGTCGCGGCAAACTTGTGGGAGGTACACGGCCTTTCTCTAAGGGACTTTTATGAGGACTCAAAGAAGTATCTGTGGGGATGGAAAAGCAGAACCAGCAGGGTTTTACTCATCTCCTTTGCAGCGAACTTAACCATCAATACCAACACTTATGTGCTTACAGAGGAGAATTAAAAGCCACCAAATTAGGAACAGATGGGCAGAGCTAGGCAGGAAAACAAACTTAGGACTTTTGAAGGAAGACCACTGTGAAAGATGAGTCTGTGCTGTAGCAAGAGAACACATTCTTCAGGCAGGCTTTAAGTATTTAATTTACTCCTTATACAGTCACTTACAGAGCAACTCAATAAATAAGCTAGGAAAGTGACCACTGCAGTCTGTCCGTTCTTGCTGCAGTGTTATTCCAGTATGATAGCCACTTTCCTTTGCCATTATATTTATGATTTTTAGCGTGCTATGATTTCTGCACCAAGAAATCAGCCTGCTAAATTGGGGAAAGGTAACTAGAGATATTGCTGGATGGAGCAAAATTGTTATCATCATCTGCTTTAGTACGAATTTTATCAATACCATTACCTGGTTTCCTTCTGAAGGGGGAAAGTGGAGTCCTGGCAAATGCAGGGTCCATTTCTTCATAAAGCTTCTCGATCTTGCTTTGAAATTCACTGACCAACTTCTTTGCCCACTGTCCCCGTGTTTCCATTGCTTCACTGTACCTCACCCAATGCCTGCAGGCATCTCCTGCACAAAAGCAAACACCCTGGCTTTAAAAATGAGGTTCCTGGATACACACAACCCTCCTGTGCCCCTCAAATGTATGCAAATCTGTACAGCATTCCTCTTTATTGATATCAGATCTGGAATATGCAGTATGCAGCATACCAAGTGCTTGTGAAACAAGTGCAAGCTTTCACACAACAGAGCTTGTCCTACCAGCAAGTGTTCCAAATTCAAGTGTTGGGAAAAACGCCAATGTCACTTTTCCTTGATTCTTCAGTTGACCACAAACAGATTTTCTCCTGGGATACATCCTACAACCCTTCCAAATTGATTAGGCACATGTAAGAACCAGATCCAGAGCTTAAGCAACTGAAAAGGAATCCGAAGTTTCAACTTTACGTCTTTACAACAGACCACAACTTATTTCTTTCTTTGTACTTTGCCAGCAACTTGTCAGTCATCCACTGGCAGATAAGTCAGATTAACCCTGCCCATGAGGATTTAAGTCCCAAGTCCTCTGTGTAGCTTCTCTTCCAGTCCTGCCTGAAACCATATAGCATCACTGTTCTTCAAATTCTTTTTTATCCCCCTCCTCAACCTGGGAGGCTGCATGATCCCCTACCTGCCCTGTGGAAAGGATAATAGTCAAAAGCCATCCTCCTGAAGGTCAGCTGCATGGCACCTCCCAGCATCCCATGCTTCAAAGCACCTGTGGAAAACAGAACAAAGAAAACCATGATCGGCTCTGCAATCCAAGTCCTGATCCAGGAGAATTCAGAATAACATTGCTTTGATTGTCACCACTGATTGATTGTCACTGTGGCCAGTATTAGGGTACCGTCTTTTAGAAAGCTGTATCAAAATGACCTAGGCAAGGAAAAGGAACGTAACTGAATGTAACAGGCCAACAGCTTATATCGTAAGAACCATACCTAGAATCTCAAATACCAAAATGCGAGATCTCATTGCTTCCCAGGGCCCTATCAATTACACTTCCCACTACAACAACCAGCACTTGTGTTTCCAACACTAAGATGTTGATAACAGCAGCTCAAGAGACAGTGATACACAGAACAATTAAAAAAATATCTGGAATAGTGATGGATGTGGGTAGGAGAATTTTTTTTTTTTAAAGGGTAGATGTGTAAAAACAAACAGAACAACTTGGATCAGAGATGGCTCTACAGAGCGGGGGGCACATTTGCCTCAAAAGAGAAAAAAGTACTTAGAAGTATATCTCAGTAGGGGGGAGCTAGAAGTAAAACAGATATTAGTTATCACAACCTTGCTTGAAAAAAACATGGTAGGCAGGGGAATGTTCTGTCAAAGGTGGCAAAGAATCCTTGTAGCTATGCTACTGTCAATGTCCTGAACGCTGTCAAAACATTTTCTCACACGTGGAGTGATCATGCTTTACTCCCATTGCTCAATACCAGATTGTTCCTAGAGCATATCCTCTACCACTTCAACCAGGTCACTGGCAACCACGACCACTGATGGACTTCCCCATGTTTGTCCCATGGAGCCAAGAAAGATTTTTCCAATACCTAGTTCAGACAGACAGAACTGATCTCTCCATCAGCCTGAACAACTGCCTGTTGCCTCACTGGGAAACAGTAACATGAAAGATGCTTCAAGAGGTAAATCCTCCTTCAAGACAGAAAATTGATGACTCGATTAATGTTTTCCTCCTGCAGTGTCCTCCTGATGCTACTCTCAGTTACCTGACTCTCGAGTGTGGCTGTCATCGCAGATATGCAGATCCAAGTGTGAGATGAGGAGGTGGTATGATGACTCTTTCATATCATACTTATCAAAGTATTGACCAATGCTACTTGCATTTGGGCTGACTCCGAACGGCTGAGACCAGGACTGCTGGGTACTTGGAGCAGGCGGTGTGATCTATTAGAGAGAGACAAGCTCAGTAAGAACTAATAGAAAGAAGAAGAAAAAAAAAAAAAAAGGAAAAAGAAAAAAAAAGAGATGTTATAATACAATTAAAAACAACTCATGCAATCTTCCAGCCTGCAAGGCACCAATTTATAGAAATTTAATTGGGACTCCAGAAGTCTGGATTCTTTCCTATGTTCTCATGAGCAAAACTCTTTGTGTGTGGTTCTGCCTCCTCTACATCAAGCTACCAGTCACTTACCTTGAAATACGCTTTAAGACTCCTGGACAAAAAGAGCTAAGTATCCCTGACTCCCCCTTCTATGTAATCTCACTGCACTATCTGCATAGCCCTCCTTCCCCAGAGCTTCCACCACCAGCAGCAATATTCCTCTACCCTCATCCTTGTCCCAGAAAACATCTTTTGTCCTCTGCCCTCACGTATTTACTCTGTGACATGCATCAAAGAATTACTCAGCACAGTATTTTCAAAACAAAGAAAGTGGTAAGGGAGGTTAAAGGTTACTGGCAGAAGCAGCTGTTCTAAGGTTTTCATACACTGTTAAGCTATATGCAAACCAAAGAACAACTGCAAAAATCAAGAGCTCTCTCCAGCGTATCAGGAAGAAAAAAAGAAACCCCCAAAACAACAGTGAAATTGGATGCCAATGTTTTCCCTTGGGCATCACAGCTCGCTATGGTTTTATGTCATAATTTATTAAACCAGAGTCCCTTCCCCAGGCTTACACAGATTGTCATTCAGAGGCAGAAAAGATTATTTCTAGAACATATTTATTGCTTATTCCCAAACCAAATCCTTGTGGGACCCTCTGCAACTTTCCATGTGCCAGCCAAATTTGGAAAGTCATGCAACTTAACACCACTTTTTCCCTGCCATCAGACAGAATCTAGCATGTAACTATGTATGAACATTTTCTAATACTTATTGGCAATGAATCCAACTCCTTTGGTCATGTCATTACCCAACAATAGCCCACAATCCACGCAATGCTGACCTGACACCAGGTAAGCCTACCAGATCCTGTCAAGGAGATGCTCTGTGAGCAAGGGTGAGATGCCACACAAACAGAAGCCGTCTCTTTCACCTTGACTTTTCGTTTTTCCTGGCAGACCAACATCCAAATCATGACTCACTCACCTGTACAGACTCTGGTGCCAAGCTTTTCCTCTGCTGGGCAGACTTCTCCATGGCTTCACTCAGAGACTCTGCATATTTCATCATTGCTTTCAGCTGAGAGTCTGTGAGCACCCAGAGCAGGTCATCAAGGAGAAACATCAGCTTAGATGCCATCACATTGCAATCTTTGGTCTGAAACAGCAAGGAGGAGTCAGGGACTTCAACAATTGCAACCACATACATACATTCTTCATAGTACACAGAAGCTGTAGCAGAAACAAGAGATGCTGCTCTGAAACTGAGAAGTTAACTTATCTGGTGGATGTCCACAGTACCTCCTCTGAGAGGAAAGTAGTCAAAACCACAAATTGCTTGCTGGTTTACAGAAAAAAAAAAAAAAAAAAAAAGGTTTAGTTTTGGTTGGTTTTTTTTATCATCACATTTCCATTGACAGCTAAAAATAAGGTTACCAGGCATTAATCTCCCACTAAAAGAGATGACAGCTCTCCTTGGGATGTTCCAACAGATTTAAAAACTTGCTCCATACATGTTAACCTCCCCTGGGAAATAAACTGCTTTGACATTTGGTAAGAACACAGCTCTCTCCAATAGACAACACAGAGCGATATAGCAGCTTGGGTTCAACATTTGTGAAGGAAAAGAACGGTTGCTGAGGAACGTGGGAAGAAATATGCATCATACTGCACCAGGCAGCGAGACTGTATCCTGCAAAGTATGGAGGAAACTCTCACCCTTCTCTTGAGAGAGATCTGGATCCTCCCCTGGTTGGTAATGAGTCTCAGAGGAGTAGTAACAGGATCCTGATCGCCATTGTCAGTGGCATCTGCTTCTATCCGAAGTGTCTGCCAGGTGAGCTCTTTGAATGTCAAAACCTACCCAGAAGGAGAAAAATAGGAAAATGTTGAGATTTTCAACAACTTCAAGGATTAAACTAAATGCTTAGAAGATGTGGAATGAAACAAGGCCACAGAAAGTCATTCAATGCACTTTTCTTTTTGTACTGATCCCAGTACAAAAACAAAATCATGCCCCAGGTAACATCTGACCCCCTCTCTCACACCAAGTTTAAAACCAGCCAAACCACAAGGGCATTCAGAGCTTCTCCAGTTTCATTCTCTCAGAGGAGCTCAGAGAAAGCTCTGAACACAAGTCAGCTCTCAGCCACCCTGTTCCAGCAAACAGTAGGGAAGCTCACGGAGGCTCCCTACCATCACTGTACAAGAATTCAGACAACAGCCTGATTACCCTAGAGGACTGGGGTAGCACGAGTGCCACTCTTCTGTGCACGTTATGACAGGTAACGTAAGACAACTCTTTACCTCTCCTCTCTGTGGATCAGTAATGCGGGTGAGTCGCAAGTCACTCTGTTGCCAGTTTGGGTTGACACTGTAGCCTTGAAGCTGCCATAGCTCAAAAGAAGCATGAAAGGCCTTGGAGTGAATCTTGATGGTGATGGAATTGACAACAATAAACATCCCCTCCACGACCTTTTCAGCAAAGCCATATTCACTGTAAAGAGAAGATCCCTCAAAGTCATCACCTGTTACCACAAGAGGCCCAGCAGAGGTAGGGCTACACAGAGAGAGACCCCAAGGTTTATAAGCAATATTAGAACCACTTAAACCTGAGTACAGAGAGGCCAATGGTTAACCATAGAGAACAACAGCCACCTATACCCCAGTAGCATGTCAGAAAGAAACCACAGGGCTCAGGGACTGACCTCTGACCCGCAGCAAGAGCAATGGGAGACTGTCCGTTGGGTGGCCGAGGCTCTTCGCATGTTCGCATCTCTACTTCCACTTTATCCAGGTACTGTAAAGACAGAACATGGGAGCAATAAATACAAGACTGAGACTCAAGGTCAGCCTGCCAGCCTTAGATTTGAGACTCTAGGGCAGGGATAACCAAGCTCTGGAGTCTCCTGACTCTCCAAGAG
This sequence comes from Haliaeetus leucocephalus, assembly GCF_000737465.1. NCBI lineage: Eukaryota > Metazoa > Chordata > Aves > Accipitriformes > Accipitridae > Haliaeetus > Haliaeetus leucocephalus. The sequence goes on from NW_010973436.1 coordinate 2,863,281, forward strand.
TCTCATGTATTAAAGCTCCCATACCATCAGTGCCAGGAACATTGGGTAATCCGAATCCCCAGAAGTAGAGGGGAAAACAAACAACAACAACCAGGCACAAGGTTGCCCTGGACTTCACCAAGAGCTCAGCCCAGCTCCATCCTGCAGTGAAATGTGGGTCTCATCGGAGGTCACTCATCGCCAAACAGGACTATTCTCAGAACTCCCCTTCCCCCATGTGCTAAGGGCCTAGAGGATTTAGGTCAAATGAAAATTTGAGTATGCACTTCAGTTTCCCTTTACAGAATTTTCCTCAAGTAGGAGAGATTAAAAAGACTGAGGAAGAAAAGGAATGAACAAGAGAAGAAACATTACCAGGCAGATAGGGTGTGTTTTCAGCTTTGTCCACTGGATCTGAAACAATAAAGTTGAGGTTACAAGAGTTATCTTCATATTGGAAAGTTTGCAAAATTGCAGGAAACCATCTGAGCCCAAAGTTTGAGCCCCCTTTCTCTGAGAAACGACCACAGTGACAATCCATCCTATCTTACCAAATCCAGGTCGAACAGGCTCACAGAGACAAGTGAAAAGACATTCCAGCCACCAGACCTATAAATCCAACTTCGCTTTTGGATCTCACACATCATCACAAGTAATAGATATTCTGCAGGTCAAATTCTCATTTTTCATATTCCTTTATGGGGAATGTTCTTGTCCTTAAAGGGTTTATAGTTAATTGCTGCTGTTACTGGAAGTCAGGTAACTCTTTAAAAAACTGTGCACAAACCAAAAAGATCCATTTTATTTTCTTACAGCAACACTTATCTGCAGTTCTCGTAGGAGGGAGAACAAATGTTTGTTACTAAATTAAGCAGATCCGACTCTAAAAACAGAGTGGATCAGATGAGCAAGACAGGCTCATTTTATTGTCACTTGGCAGAGTAGAACCATATTTCTTTTATAGCAAGTCTTTTTGATATACTAAAAACTTTTGCATTCATGTAATGCAACTATGGTTAGTACCAACTGAGATTAAACAATCTGGCATTTCATATGAACTGAAAAAATCAATTTTTTGCTCTAAAAAGCACAAGGAAGAAGAATTTGTAAAAGAGTTCAGTGTGCAAAAGTGCAAGTGCATGCCCAATTTCAGTGATTATGTATGTAAATGGATAACTGTGGGCATAAAGGCTGAGTGCAGAGAGTGCAGCTTTTCACATGCACTAATCATGCATTTCTTACAAATTGCATTTTCAACAATTAAGACTTAAGTTCAATTTATTTTTACAATACCTCACAGCACAATCACGCTTTCAGAGAATGGCACTCCATTTCTCTCTGCTTCCTATTCTTGTTGGAGGTCTATGTTACTTCTTTAGCATTAAAAAAAAAGTCAGTGGGGATGAGGGAAGACACAGAATAACTCCTCCGCTATCAAAATAGCAGGGAAATGGGAGGGAATGACCAGAGAGGTCTGTAAAATCCTAAGTGACATGGAAGTGATGAACAGGGAACAATTGTTCACTATTTCTTCCAATAACAGTACCAGGAGGGTATCAACTAAAACTAGTATACACAGGATTGATAGAAGCAAAAGCAGATGTAGTTAAGCTGTGAAATTCTTTGCCATAGCACGCTCTGGATGTTAAATAAGTGGGTCCAGAAAGAATCTGGACAAATTCATCAATGGCTATTAAATACAAACACCACACTGCTGGCTTGACAAGTCACCTGAAGGTGAGGAAAGACCACAGCACACTTCTCCTATGCTTCTCTCAGCATCCTCTATCAGCTGCTGCCAGCCACCGTCAAGAGCAGAGTGCTTGGCAAAGGCAACCTTTGGTGAAACCTGCTGTGGCTATCTCATAGCATTCAATCAGCAAATATCACACCTAAAGCACAGGGATTGACATGTGTGGATCAAATCCCATCATGATTCTTCATCAGAAATTCCCAAGTGACAAACAGAAGCTGCCAATGGAAGGCCTCAACTGCGTCTGGGGACGCAAGCGCAGCCTCCTCTGCTCACCCTGATAGATGCCTTGTTACAGTAGACCCGAGTGATGGCAAGCCAGGTGGGCAGCTCCAGCACATTCTGCAGCACCTCTTCATCCAGCTCCAGGTTGGTCAGCTGCCCCTGCCCTTTCAGCGTGCTCAGGTTGATTTTGTCTGGAGAGAGATTCTTAGTAAACCTACAAGAGAAGAAAGAGGAGACTCTAAAAACAACCCCTAGCAAAGCTGTGGAGACTAGAGGAGCATTTAAAAGAGCTATTTTAAGTATAAGAATCTGCTTTCTGTTTTGTTAAACCCTTTCTGACATTTTTAAACCCAGGGTATGTTGGTTGCTCCAGAAAAAAAATGTCTTTACACTTTGACATTTGAAGTACTTTTTTGTTTGCTTGGTTTTCATTTTAAGTCAAATTCAATTTTGAGAAACTGAAAATTCCTTCTAAAGCACTGGGAACCTGGAAACCAGCAAAATTGCCCTAGGACAAAACCAAAGAAAACCAAAGCCAAATTGCAACAGGTCAGCAATTTAATTCCCCCCAGAAGTGCCATATCAGCAGTAAAAAGTTTAATTATCTAGATTCTTTTTGAAGTTTTTGACACAGGAAAGTAAAAGATCATTAATAGATTACTTTTATAGCTGTCTCTTTAAACACCAGTCTCGCAATCCAGCCCGCTCTTTGGTCAGCAGGTCCAAGCATGCAGCCTAACTCCCCTCCCTAGTGACCAGCCCAAGCTCCCGTCCTCCTCTCCTTTTGGCAACCAGCAGCTGCTGCTCTCTCTGGTTACAATTCCTCCTTCCAAGGGCTTCTGTCATTTCCCCCTCCCTTGTATGCAGCCTAGTATCTTCAGATCCCTTATGTGCCTGAGATTTAAATGCAATGGATGGAACAATTTCAGCAGGACTGCTCAAGAGCAGTGTATTCTGGTGTAGATCTGAAAACCTCTGACTTCCTTAAAACCACTGTGGCCCCTAAGGAACCAGAAGAGCCAGTTTAGAGGGCACTAGACCACAGAGGCTGCATGTGTGTCAGCAACACCTCTCCAGGATGGCTGTCTCCATCAAACAACCCTTCTGTGCAGAAGGGGCTGCCACCAAGGGAGCAAGGCAGCTTGTGCTCTGCAGTCACAGGATTCAAAGTTGAAGACGTCCTGCCAAACAACCTGCCCACTACTGAAGCAAGGGCTTATTCCACACATTCCTCCATACTAATGCTAATTCTAATTCTGTACAGTGGTCCAGAAAGCCGAAGAGAAAGAAAGACCCTATTGTCAGCGTAAGCAGGATTAGGCTCACAGTTAGTCACACGCTGCCATTCTCTCTCCTTTCCCTGCACCAGCAGCGTGAGCTACTTCTCTGTGAAAGGCACAAAGGGCATCTTGAACAAAGTCATCACTAAAAGAGGGGAGGGGAGGAGGAACCAGAGCAACACTGTGGGGATGGCAGCTGATGTGGCCACCGTCGGAGCATGAGGTATAGCACAAAACTGGCTGAGGCACCAGAGCAGCTGCTGGTCAGTCAACTCAGGGCTTCCTGGGTCAAAAGTGCCTTTGCGAAGCAAAGGTTTTGTCAGGAGAAAGTCTGACGGATGGTGAAGAGCCACTGACGTCAACCCTATGTTACTGATGCAGCAACTCCTGGAAAAGGAGGGTGGCACAAACAGCTGTGAGTTTGCCTACCACTGCTTTTTACCTTGATCCCTGCCACAGTAGAGTCTTCTGCTGCCACAGAAGCCCGAGTCAGACATTTACTGTGTCATGCTGTCACCTCCCTCCCCTGAGCCAAAGGTACACACTGACAACTGATTAAAGACCAAGTTATAACACACCTGCCAGCATCTCAGCCTGACACGTTCACTTAAAACTTGTTACTCCCTTTAACTGCAGGCCCTCTTGTTTAAACACTCCCAGGAAGGTGGCCAAGTTCAACACTGCTTCCCAGCATCTGTACAAAGGAATAACATATTCCAGAGTGTGCTACAGCGGCTGCTCCACTGGCGGGGAGATGCAGAGATATGCTGAGTGTCTGCAAGATTTGCACTTGGAGTCCTGTTGTGAGCACCCACAATCTCAGACACTGCTGAAAATTAGACCAAATACCTCTGGGGGCAATACAGAAGCATCCTCATCTTGCATTAGAGAACCAGCTCTGTTGAAAGCTGTTGTAATCACGTCCACTTGGGATTGGATACTAAGAATAAAACAAATACAACCTGAACAGGTAGGTAATAAAAAGCACTTGGCACTGTTAAGCTCACAGGCTGCTATCGGTAGTGATCAGCTTACAGGTGGGGAGAGGCTGAGGCACAGAGCAGCTTTCTCACACTTGCAAAGCAAGGATCAAAACCCTGGTGTCTCAAATCCTCATCCCAGGCTAAGCATGCTTAGATGAGGAAGCTGCTTTCAGCTGGTAATGCAGAAGAAAAATGTAAGGACATGTCTAAACCAAGGCACTACTTTTATTTAGTGTGCATATGTATCAAGAGTAACACAGTGAAAGGGCACTAAAGCTGTGAAACAGGACACTGGTGGAGAGAGTGGTATGAAACATGATCTAGCTAAAAACAAATAACTATTTGTAATCATCTACAGGGAAAGGCTGCAGAGATCCTGCTGAGCAGGAAAGAAAACCACCATGAGTACTACCAGACTCTACAGAAGAATCCTTTTCATGAGGCATTCCAGATGCACCAAAATGTGCCATCCCACTCCCCAAGGAGAGGTTATGGACCCCACTGATGATGGGACAACAGAAGCTGCAAGTTTAGTAAACAAAAATCTAAAACTGAAACAAATTCTCTCTTTTAAACCACACAGTCAAAATTCCTGAAGGCATGCCTATTACCAAGTCTCCTGCTCTCATCTGCTCCTCCTGTAAAGGAATCGGAGATCATCAAAAGGAATAACCTTCACATTTAAGACACTTTCATACATGTAATGCATGTTAGATGGGGCTTACAAGAGGAAAACAGATGAAGTGTGCCTGTGAACTTGGGAGCTCATAGATGCCAAATCTTCATTACTTCTTGAAAGGAACTGCTTTGGTCACTGCCAGGGGAAGGAAAAAGCAGTGAGAGCAGACAATTTTATATGTTTGTTGGCAGACTTGCTCCATTCATACTCTTCAACAGTAACATTTTTGGCAGCATGGATTGCTGGCTTAGAGAAAAGTGAATGAAAATGGCAGCTATTAGGAAAACTGACAGTGTGGGATATTTGCACTTTTTTTTTTTTGCAACTCTAACAGAAGTCACATAGCGTTAAGCCAGTAAACTCAAAGGACAGCACTCCTTTTGAGCTTGCCAGGATTACCATGACAAAAGTCAAACCAGAAAACCTTTTTCTATCTTCTATGGAATTGTCATTGCAGAGTCACAAGGGCTTTTTGCATCTGTGTACACTTACATGAGCACGCATACATCCACACTAACAATACCGTGAGCAACATTTTGTCTCTGAAAGTGTCTGCCAGGCAGAAGCTGATCTGCTGCACAATAGCCAAATGGACCACCACAGCCACCAGCATCCATAGAAAGTCTTCAAGTGACTAAAAAGGTCTTGCTGCATGCACAATCAAGGCAATGGGAAGCTTATTAACAGCTACAGCTAGGCAAGTCCTGCTAGGTCAAACCTCTTAGTCCAGTGGTGTGCGGAGAAGAGTTTTCCCTACAGTCTGTTTCCCACCATTTCTTTCCACTTGAGATAACACGAGTGTTAGGGCTCTCAATCAACGTTCATAAGAAGCAGACAAATGCAGTCATTAACAGCGCTACCCTAATTTCATAGACTGATGGTCTCATCCTAAGAAGCTAACAACACCCAGATGATTTAAACCTCAACACCTTCTTGGGATTTGGCCTAAAGACTGTAGTTCTTCACAGAAACCCTCAGCTTTCTTGGGCAGTTTCCGAGATCATGATTTGATTCACTCTGAAGCTTCATTTCAGGTTTTAGATGGGGAAGGTACAGGAGTGTCAGTCTATTTGCTCAATCATCAGCTTGAATATGTATCAAAACCTGATGTTACTACTGAAAGAACGACTGCCCGATTCATCAGCTTGCATATCCAGAGGCCACAAACTCATTGATTGCAAGAGGGAGTTTGGCCAAATCTGATTGCTGGCCCAAAGCCAGGCTATAATCATAAATAATAAATTTATGTTCACATTTGTAGCTGTCTGGCCACACTGTCTCCAACTGAGCAAATACATAGACAGATAATGTCAGGAGAAGACGTCTGAAATCATAAAACTTCTCTTCAGATCCATCTCTTCCATTACCTTGCTGCCACGTGGTACAGGAAACCTCTCGTCAGCAGCTTCATATACTCAAACTAGATTTTCTGTCTCAGCTTCTTCTCCTGCAGTTATTCAGTAATCATCATCTATTGTATGTAACCACTACCTACAGCTAAACACATTTATTTCTATTAATATCATTGTTACTATGGTTATTATACGTGAGAACTAATTAGCAGTACACCAGTGACCTTGATTTTACTTAATGACAAGCATCATCTATTGGCAGAAGCAAGTAAGTGTATGGCTTGCAGTACTAGCCACAGTTGCAGACAGCAGATGGAAAAATACTCAAAACACAAGTAAGCCAGGAAGGGGGGTAACTTCTCAGCTGCAATCTGAAAACAGACAAGCAATATCAACGGCTCCAGGGAAACTGCTGCAGACAAGGTTCTTGCCTTCATAAGGGTAACAGCAAGGGAAGAGAGGAAGATTTTCTGCCTTAATTTGTAATACATATAGGTAATCTAAGCAACTATAGCAGAAGGACAGAAATTAGACATGGAAAAAACCTTATATTCTGGCCAATGCAGATTTGCTCCTTACCCAAAATCTTTCCCAGAGTCTTGTCTGGTTAGGTTTTGGACAGGCCATTTAACGAGTTTTCCATCTTCCTTGGGAAGGTCTTCTACAATCCAAAAGTCTCCATGGTAGGCCATTTCCCCTCAGATTAAACCTTCTTATCTCAGCAGCCAAAGAGCATTTTTACTTGGAAAAAAAGGTTCATGACTAATAAAAGAAAAGGTCAGTGACTTCCAAATACAGGAAAAACTTTCAAGGAAGACAGCAGCAGAAGCTTTAACTGCAAGACATGTGTCTGAGAATGAACTGAAAAATAATTTTGGAGGAAATAAAACTGGGCAAGTGATCAAAACTTCTGTAAAAAGGGAGAAAACAGCTGCCTCAAAGACAGATAGGAAGAAGAAGTAAAAGCCCTTTCAGGAAGAAAAGCCATTTTACTTACACAAGCTTTTGGTATAACTGTGGAACAATCTGTCTGGTGAGCATGCACAGTACTACTCAAGATGAGAGATTCAGAGATGCAGACAAGGAAGAGAAACATACTGAATTAGCAGAAGACGAGACCAATTTATGCACAGTATTAGATGGCATCTATTACTAATCTAGTTGGTATCATACCAACTTAGTATAAAGCCATTTAGAATTGAATGGAATCTGATCAATACCAAACTAACCAATTGTTTAGAAGATGGAAAGCACCACATCTTATTACTGAAAATCATCTCCGTAACTCCAGCTACGCTGTGTACAGTACTGGTGTACCCTAGATATACTGGTAGGCAATAATATTTTCCTTTGCGGACAAAGAGGTCCCAATGCAATAAGCCTAATGACTTCACCCTACTTAAGTTACACAACAAACTCTGTACATGTTACCATGTAACCCTGTAACAGCCTTTAGCACTATACTGGTAGGCTCCTTATCAGGGTAGATTTAAGTGTATCAATGTGCCTGTATACACATACCACTGGTGGCTTTAAATTATCAGCTTTCTGTTTTTCCAAGCTTCAGCTACATTGAATAAAAGGCTGGACCATTCAACTACCCAAAGCCAAACACAGTTTCACATGGGCCAGAGACCATCTCCGAGTAATCTTGGCTCCAAGTTATCTACTACAATACAACATGGCTGAAGTAAAAAGACTTAGAAATTCAATTCAAAGTTAAACTTGCAGAGGAAAAATCCACATTTCCGAACAGATCAGGAACAAGACTGAACTGTTACAGAAGCACGAATGTCAGCTCAATCCTCCCTGAAGTCTGCCTCCCCATGTACTCAGACCCCTGAGGACACTTTCTTGTCCCAAACAGAAGTGACTCTTAAGCATTCTGAATACTGGAAAACTGCAAACCTCCAGTCTAGGTGTGCTTCTTCCACCACACCAACTGTCAACCAATTTGGTACTAGGGGACCTGTAAAGCAAATCATAAACTAATCTGAAAGGAAAAGAGGCTGGGGTTTTGGCAGGGGTTGAACTCCACCTCGCTGAGGAACTGTTTTACTATTTTTGGCTCATCAGCTGGAAGCCCAGTAAAGTTCAAATGCCAGCTGCCCCATGCTCCAAAATCTGGAATGCAAACCCTTGTCAGCTGCCAGGGAATTTCCCAATACTAAACCTCAAGCAAATAATAACACACAAAAGAAAACTAGGAAGAAACATATAAATAAACGCACTAGTCAAAGCCCTACTTCTCAAATTTTAAGAAGTTATTCGCCCTGCAATCCAACCTGCATTTTTGTTTCCAACCTGCAGAAAATAACAGGTTATTATATAATTCAGACTCAACTGAGCAGCTGCAGAGGAGGTAAGAGCTCAAGGAGTCTCAGAGAAGCAAGACAAGCAGAGAAGAGTCAAGTTTAACAGCCCCTTTTCCTGACCCATCACTTAGTCTGAAGAGTAGTGGTGTGTGGAGAGGTTCCATGTGGCCAGCACAAGGCTCTGCAAAACCCAGCAGCTGACGTGAGGATATATCCAGGCACATTTTCCTCCTGAGCTACTGAAGTGCAACTTATTTTTGCTGCAATAAGAGTCTATTTAGCATTCCAGAAACGGCACACACTTCTCTCTCAAGCTGAGTTGAAGTGGTTGAAAAAACCTTGCATCCAGCAGCTGACACATGCTTCATAAAAATGACAATTTGGTTCTTCTGGTAAACTGTAGCATAGCAATCCTGATTTTAGAGATTACTCTCTGTGAAAGGACAATGCCACATCCTGTTATGCGCGCACTCTCTTTTCCCACCCAGTCTTGAACAAAGAAGTGGTAGCTGTTTATTACTTCATTCCATAATAGCCTGGAATTCCATTTTTCCATCAAGAATTCCTCAACATTAAAATTTTAGAAAGCAAAAAAGCCAGCATAATGTATTAGGAAAACAAGAAATTTCGAAATTACATTAAAGGGTTTGCATCCAGCCTTAAATGCTTTGCTAGACACAGCATGTAAGAACTTAAGAGACAAACTTATTACTGATGGTTCAATGCTGGATACCTTGGGAGCTCTGCCTGATGGCCTGCAAAAGAGCAGTCACTGCTGGGAAGGAGACTTGACAAAGCTTCTTTCTTATAAATTGGCTTCAGAGCTTCTTGCTACAAACTGTTTCCAGCCCATTCCCAAAACTGCTTCTATTTGCCAGTGCTCCCAGGGCTATTTTCAAAGCAATGTACAAACTGGCTCGTTAGAATTATCTCTACTTAACCACTGGGGAAACGACACCCTATGATTAAGCAACTTCCCCCTAGCCACACGAAGCACCACACTGCTGACTGCCCTCCAGACCCAACTGCACACTCTACCCAACACAGCCCCGTGGCAGGTGAGCTGCAGGCATCTCCCATCTGTCCCCAAACCCTCCCACCTTTTGAGACGTGTCCTGCTGCTCTCAGCTACATGAAGACCAAGATGTAGAACTTAAAAAATTCAGGGAGGTTATCGACACCTGGGTTACCTGCTCTGTATAACATACCTGTGTTGCTCAAGTCCCCTTCAGCCATGCCAAAATGCATGCAAGCCCCTTGCAGGTGTGAGAACAAAACCACATTCCTCCTCTGCTATTCTCTGCCATTGTTTGTCCCAGTGCTGGCTGCAGAGGGGGTTTATTCTAGGCTTTGGCTACCAGTTTTGTTTTACAAGCTTTGGATTCCAACTTGTGTGCTTTGTGGCACTTGGGCACCAAAGAAACTATTACCTGGCTGAACAGAATGCACTGAAAATCAGGAACAGAATGCTTTGCAGATGGAAAAGTAATGGCTTTTTTATCATCAATTTTTAACTGCTAGCAACTTTGTGGTTTCATGTATTTCCCATAGCTGCAACAGCTATTTTAGGCAAATTATCGTCTTCAGCAGTAGAAGTTTCCCTGATCACTGAAGGAGGATATTAAAGCAGCTAAAGCCAAAATTGCAATGTTGGTCTCAATTCTAGCAAAGAGACTCTGTCCCAGGCAAAGGTTCTCCAGAGGTCCCTTCTGCCTAAATCACTCCATGATTCTGTAGCTTCATCAGGCCCAGATGTAATTTCCCCACTTTCCTCCCTAACCACCGCACTCGTTAAATTTCTTCCAGTTAATTTAGAATCAAGGTCAGGAAACTGGGAGAAACCTGAAGGTTTAGGTGGTAAGCACACACCTTATAGTGATGGCAGATCCTTCTAAATCAGAGGGTTTCCAACACTTTTTACTCACTGAATGTGCCATCACTTTGGCTGTCACTGCAAAGGCACAGCTGCATCTCAGCGTTTGAGCACGCAGCGATGCTGCAAAACACTTCAGGACAAGTGAGAAGCAAACAGGCCAGAGAATTCAGGCTGTATTTTCTTGTGATTTCCAGATTGCAGCATTTAGCCAAGAAATCTAAGCAATGAGGGGAGAAAAAAAGCGCTCATTAGACTTGGGGAATTCCCCACCCCTCTGTGTTGGGCAAATGATGCATATCTGGTAACACAATCTGACCTTCTGCTCACGCAAGCCACAGAGCCCATCTAAACAATTCCTGAATGGCAGAGGCTGAATCCCATTTTCTTGGCTGAAGAACCACAGCCTCTGCCTCTTGTCCCCATCTTTTCTGAGGAGAAGGATGGGTCCCCTCAGGATAACACATCTCACTTCTGCCATCCTGAGCTCAGAGAGTCTAGTACCACCAAACAGTAGGATAACCACCAGCTACAACGGCCTTTCTTTGTCCTGTCTTAGCCTGAAAGCATGTCTTTGATCGTGGAGGCGGACAGAGGACAGACAAGGAGATCACATACTTTTGAGCATGGAGGCACAAACCGCTCCAAGACTAACTGAAGAGCTAATCCCGTAATGCTACAGAACAGGCAGGGCTCACGTGGCAGAGAGCAGCTCTGGGTCTTGGAGCCAGCTCTGAATTCTTTGCATGTGGCACAGAAGTAGCACAACTGCCTGGAAGGGGTAATACCAAATGCATTCTTAGGGCCAGGAAGATTCTGAGGTTCTTACATCCAAGTTATGAAATGACAGCCCACAGAAGCCTATGTGTTCCTAGCTCAGGGCACTCTGCAACACCCACGTGTTCCTAACAGCTAAATTGATCTAGAAGAAACTAAAGATACACTACAGGCTTTCCTGATATTTCCACTTATCTCCTAGCAGTGGTTTTAGCTGTTCGACTAGGTGCAATTGCAAATGAAAGAGGGGAGGAGACGAGGCAATCTCATCTGGAAAAAGGGATATATGGCCTAAACCACTGGGAACTGAGAAGAAAGGCACTGCTAAGGTACAGTACAATTTATGAGGAGTTACATGATGCCGTTTCTTCTGGCTGTGTCCTTGACTTACATCTACAAGCATCAAAGTACTACATCCTGCACATGCTATTCAATTGTTTTGTTTTCTAGGATTTTTAAAAATTCTGTTTCTAAGGCTTATCTTATTTATCTAAAAAGGTGGCTCCAATACTGTGCTATGAAAGACAGTTCTGCCAACTTCCACCATGCCTCATCTTCCTCTGTATGACATCGGGATATAGAAGAAAGTGACAAATGATGGCATGATCGATAAACCTGGCTGCGCAGCCTTGCACCTTCCAAAGATACTTTGGTTTCAGCCTCCATCGGAAAGGTTGTACTGTCCAAAATGTTTCCCATCATTCAGCAACCTCCAAAACCCAGGAAAGGAGGAAGCAAACCAACCAACGAAAGCAAAGCAAAGTATAAGACAACACTGAAAACCTTGCTACAAACACCATCTTAATCCCTTCCACAATTCCCAGTCTTACTCCACAGCAACATAGCGCCTTGCAGATACTGTCCCAACCAACACAGGAAACAGCAGCTGAGATCCTATGTGTCCGGTAATCCCATGCAATAGACTGGGAATAAAACAGAATGAAAGCCCCAGCGGCACTCTAGTACTTCAGAAATGCAGGAATGAAGGGCCTCTGCATGCGTCAGGCCCTGCTTACAAGCACGGCTCTAGCAAAGACAAAGCCACCAGCCCAGTATCCCCTATAGTTCTGTTGCACACATCTGTTATCAACTGGGCCAGCTGCCTGGACTGGTTCCTCAAGCACCGTGCTCTTCCCTCTGCAAACAGGTCTCGTTTCCTGTGCTGGTTCTCCTCTGTATTTTCTCAGCGATAGTGCTGGTGTTACCTTAGCCAACTCCTCTCTCATTTCTCCTCTGCTTCCTTCTCACCTTACTTTCAGAGATTCCTAAAGTTCCTCCTCAGCTGCAGTTCTCCAGGACTCCTGTCAAAGCTAAATACACTTGTGGTCTCCTTCCCCTGCATTCAAACCTGCTCCCAGAACCCCACCCCACCTTCTCTGCTGACACCAGCTTCTGTTTCTTTCAGAGGCTTCTGACTCAGCGGCTCTTTCACATCGGCTCTTTGGAACTGGGGCAAGCAAAGCTATTACCTGATTATTTTCTCCACCTAACTTTTATTCTTTTCTTCCAAACAGAAGGATTACATACTGCATTTCCTTGGGAAACCACGTAACACATGCAATTTGATGGTCTATTAGGGCCCATTACTCCACAAGCTCGCATGTTTTAACATGTGTAATAGAAGAAAATGTCACAAAGCAGTTGTCAGATGCAGCAGTGGATAAAAGCCTTCTAATGAAATTAAATAAAAATAATTTTGATAAGCGTTTCCACTGCAGTGCTGAGAACTCAAACCGTCATGTATTATATTAAGTAAGTCTGGGCAGTTTGGCTTGCCTCAGTTTTCCTTTTTACCACATGGGGATAAATACTACCTTTATAGTACTCCGAGATCAAGTATGTACTACATCTGCACCGAGCACTATTTAACAACAACAACAAAACAAAAAAACAAAAAAAAGAAAACCACAATAAAAAGAGGGTACTTTCAAACAAAACCAGAAAGACGTAAAGGCAAATCACTGTTTTTATTTTAAAGCAATAGATGTACTTCCATGAATAATTTCAGGCTGGTAAACACAACCAAATACTGCTCTTGTTGGACAGCCTTGGAGGAGTTCAAACCAGATTCAAGTTCAAACACACAGCAAGCAGCTGATGCTTCAGACAGCTTGTAGGGAGAAGCTTTTGTCCCAGCTGTAACAGTTTGATGCTCGGTTATAAACATTCTCCTGCAGAATCTGCCACCCCAGTACTGCAGCCATGTGCCAGTGTAGAAGCAGCAAAAAGTGAAACCACCTAATCTGTTTTCTTTTCCAAGCTAAATATAGGACAAAAGAGTGAAAAGCACAGATGGTGAAAGCACTGCAAGTTTTTAGGCTCTTCTGCTCTAGGAATTTAAGCTGCTAAAGCACAACACAGGCTAAGCCTTCTAAAACACATTCATAACTCAGCTCTGTCACCGACGGCAAAGCCCAGCTTTACAGATCACCGCAAGTGACCACTGTCATCCTATTAGGCATGTGATTCATTTAATCTGAACAGTTGGTGTGAAATAACTCTTTCCTATTTCCCTGATCTTGCTGTCTCTCATGACCGTTCCTTGCAAATTTCCAGATAGAAAAGGAACAAAAACCACACCCCATGCAGAAATTACTTCAAACGAAGACCTAATAAGAGGAACAAGGAATTATTTCATATGCAAATAGAAAGCAGAAAATAAAGGCAGATTAACAATTCAGTAGCAAAAATCTTCCAGGCAAATGAGCATAGCTGAAAGAAAGACCCAAAGGGAGTGTGAAGCGGAGGTATTTGGAGGAAACAAAACCGCAATGGAAAAAACATCATTTTTTTTATACAACATTAAACTGCGTTCAAAATCCATTTCTGCAAAATGGCCACAATACTTATGCAAGAGAGGGGCAGGATCAGACCAACCACCCTGAACGACAGAGTAAGTCCAGCTAGTAGGAAAACAGGTAGAGCTGCAGAATTTTTCGTGATTCCCTGTTCTCCTGCGAACTGCACAAAGGAGACACGGGTGAACACTAACAACCAACCTGATGAGAGGGGAAAAAAGGGGGCACTTTGAGCAGGAACGTGTTGTAACAGTGCAAGGTAAGGAAGACCAAAAAGCAAAATTAAGTAAAAGCACCAGCAAGAAAAGTGTATTTATCTAAAGAGAATTATCCATAAGAACAACACACGCATTCTTTCATTCTAGGAAGAGTGGTACCTAGGAATAAAGCCCAGCTCTATTTCAGCCTCCATTAATAACTGCTCTCATCCACCTCTCCTTGTTATAAATACTTCAGTGCCTCCTGACAAGGCGACTGAATCCATAACGAGTACAACATGCCGCTTTGAGGTGGAATGAGACAGAAAGCTCGGAGATTTGTGATGTCAGGTCTAGCAGAAATTCATTTAAATTAGCGCACTGAACAGATCAAGCAGCAGGCTCTATTACACTCCTTTTTGGTACAGTGCCTAGAAAGCTGGAGTACTGAGCAACTAGTGACTCAGAACTGCTGCAGACAGACACTTTATTGAGGAGACTGCTCGCTTAAAGTTTGCAGGGATTCTTCTGAGGTTCCAGAAACTCTCAGGATTTACTACCAGCCCCAGAGAGCCAAGATTCGCAGGTCTTAACTCCTTGTTCCAGCACTGACACCGTGTAAGCCCACACAAGTCACTTCAAGCCCTTCATTTTCTATCTGAGCTTCTCCACCAGTAAAAACAGAAAGGACTTGAACATCTGCAGCTCATAAAGCACAGAGAAGAAAAGCAACGTGCAATGCTGTGCCTTCACCAGTATCCTCAGAGACACACCACCTTTATATTTCATATTATTCTACCCTTTCAGGAATGCAGAGGGACGATGTGCCCGTGGCCATGAGATAACACAAGAACTGCTAGCTCTCACGCAGCTCTTTTCTTTCAAACGGCAAGGAAACAGAGGCACCGCGATTTCCCCAAGGTCAACCCCCAAGTTACAGGCAGAGCCACATCTGAAGCTGTATTTACTGACTCACAGTCTTACACACCAAGCTCCAGCTGACGGTCTCCCTCAACACACCTTTTCGCACCTTTAATGAACTTCACTGAAAAGGACGAAACATCAGCAAAAATGACAGCCAAGTGCCTGAGCGCGCGCTACCTGTATCAGCTATTACAGCACTCCTTCTCGCCCTCGGAACCTTTCGCTGTTCATATTCTCCTCTCCCGAACTTTTATTGACGCTCACCCGCTCCCAGCCGAGCGGGAGCTGCTGTTGCAGCAGCCCCGGCCTACAGCTGTCCACCCCGGCAGGTCCGGTCAGCGAACGCAGCCCCCCAGGGACACGCACACCCGGCCCGGCCGTTTCCCCGCACCGCCGGTACCGAGACGAGACCGGCAACGGTAGGAGCCGGGCCGGGCTGGAAACCTCCGCCACGGCTCCCGCACACCGGGGGCGCCGAACCGGGGCTCTGAGGGGCCGGACCCCCGCAGGACGCGGCCCTGAGGGGAGGGCGGCGGGGCCTGCTCACGGCGGGCTGGGCTCGCTCGTCCCCGGGCC
>NW_010973436.1:2879001-2879303 GCF_000737465.1 Haliaeetus leucocephalus
GGCAGCTCCCCAGCGGAGCTGCCAGCCGGGCCCTGCGGTCCCCAAGCCCCACAGCAGCCCCTCGGGGCCGGGGCCCGGGTCCTCACCCACCGCCGCGCCTCAGGCCCGGGCCCTCCCTCACCGGCATCCTCCCCCCGTCCCCGGGAGGAAGAGGAACAGGAGGAGGAGGAAGGACCGGGTGCCTTTACCGGGAGAGGTGCTTCAGGATCTGCTTCTTGATGATGCCGGCCATGCCGCGGGGCGGCGGGGCTCAGGGCCGCGGGCGGCGGGACCCCATCCCGGCGCCGCCACCGCCTCCCGCC
>NW_010973436.1:2879489-2887967 GCF_000737465.1 Haliaeetus leucocephalus
ACACACACCCCCGGGACACGCAACCCGCCCTGCCCCCGGGCAGGGCTGGAACCCAAATCGTGCCTCCCCCGCGGTGCTCCGGTGCTGAGGGGAAGCCTGTGAGTGAGGGTGCCAGCGGTTTTAATTACGTGCTTTTACCTCTGTTAAAATGTTGGGGCTGCGGGCGAAAATCCGCAAGACACAGAAGCAGCTGAGTTTCACACCTCTGCTTTGTATAGCTCCCTTCCAGAGAGCATCGCAGGTCAGCCAAAACTAAGTTCTTGTAAAACAGGCGCTCACGCGAAAAAAAAAAAATGTTCAACGTAAAACAATGTAACCAGCTCGGAAGGAAAAAAAAACCATCAATCTTTGTTTCAAGCGGTTTCTGTGCTACTTAGTTTGCTTGCATTGTCACTCTTTGGTGGATGACGAGTTAGACCATTTCAGACACCACGTGAGATTTCAGCTTGGCTTACAAGGCAGCGTTTTGCTTTCCAGGCTGGGTGCAGCAAAGGGAGCACCCGCATAAACGGTCACGCTGTTCTGCAGGCAGAGACCTACCCCTCAGAGCCTTATGCCCATTCATCACGCCTCTAACAGCTCCATGACAAGAAAAACCACGTGCTTTCTACTTTACTGAGTACATTCTGTTTTAATCTGACAATAGGCGGGGGGAGGACTCAAGCGGCATACAAGCCTTGAACCTTTATCAAAGCCCAATGCTGACCATCGCTAATTCCTGCCTACTGTTTTCCACAGGAGAAAGTCAACAATACGCATTGACCAAGATGAGTGTTGTATGTTTGCTCTAACAGCAATCCGGCTTCAACGTAAAGCTGAAAAACACTCAGATTATTGATAATGGAGAGGCATTCACCTTCCAAGATACGCATTGGTACAATCATTTCAGCTCCTCGCAATCTATGCAGTGTCTGACGCAGGAGATGAAGCTGCAGTACGACCCCTTCGCTGTCAGACACAGGAAGCTCGGGAGAGCAGCAGGATCCCCCACACCTCGGTGCTGGTCCAGCCTGAGTGCTGTGGGCAGCAGGCATCTACCTCAGTATGGTTTATTATAGAAACATTCTCTAACTTTTGCCTCATCTCAACATTTGTTGAGCACTGCTACTAAATATTTGATGTCTCAGCTACACCACATTCTTTACAGATTGTTGAAAGCACACAAACTCCTAAACATATAATCTCCTCTACATGATTGGACTGTCCTGTCCCATAGCAGAGTGCAACTTGGAAAAGTTCTGGTACCCAAACACTTTCTCGTAAGATGCAAATCAATCCCACACTTTTGTATTAGATGCACCATGTCTAGAATGAGTTGGACAGTTCTGCAGACTGAAATGGATGTCACCCGACATGCACAGAGCAGCCAGTTATGCAAACAGAATGAATTATTTTAATTCAATTGGAATTGTGCACCTGCATTACATACAGCTCATCAAAAGCAAAATCCTTTTAATAAACTAAAGGGCCTGGGATATGTCTTCAACAACACATCCCTTTATGCTAAGAAGAGAACCGAGCATTAATAACTACTGACTCAACTCCAGTAACGTAATTAAATGTGTCCAAACGCACTGGTACCAATAGAAAAGCAGTAATATGTTTAGTAGCATCAAAACAATTACTGTAAGAAGTAGACTTTTAACAGCATCTCTTTGCTTCCCTCACTGGAGAATCAACATTTTATTAAATTCATCCTATTTTGTGCTAGTAAAGTCACTTAATGGTGCAGTCTCCCCAGTCAGAGATTTCCCTGCAGTCTTTTCTGATGTCACTTTCAGGGTTTTTTTTTTATTAGAAACACACATACTTGTTTTGAAACAAGAATTCAAAATGTAGATAGTAATACATCTCTTGAGGGGTATGACATGAAAAAGAGAGACTACCTACAGACTAAGGAGAAAAAAAAAAACAACTTAAAAAAATCTGTGCAAGACAGGTAGAGAGGGAACAAAGAAAACTGACACCTCTTTCTGCCAGGCATAAAAACCACACACAGAGTAAGGCTCAGATTCTCCATATGTAAACCAGCATCAATGTTTTATTGTTGTGTTTTACAATTCAAGGGGGGGGGGGGGGGGGCGAAACAAACAAACAAAAACACCAAAAAAACCAGACCAGGTACAAAAGCATCAGTCCAGTGTGCATCTAGGTCAAACCATCTGCAATCTGAAGTAACAGCAGATTTCTTCTGCACACTGTTTTAATACAAAATCCTAGGGACATAGGTCTATGGTATTTTATCATATGGAAGATCGTAATATGAAAAAGAACAGGCAGCTCCATTTCCACCTTTATCTGTCTGGACGGGTCATTCCTGGCCTGGTTGGCACCATCATGGGTCTGGAGGGTGGTCTCATCATCGGGGGCCCCGGCATCATCGGCATGTGTCCTCCCATAGGTGGCCTCATCCCTGGAGCTACAAAGAGAGGAAGTTTGAGAAGAGCTCTCGGGAATAGCAACCACTGAGTCACAGCAATACAGCATGCAGGTTCTCTCCTCCACCCTCCAGGGAACTTCCATTTTACAAGTGTGTAAGCTTTGATCTGGAAGCTGGCTGAGATGCATTACGTTTCCCTGAAGGATGTTAGGAATTAGTAGAGGAAGAACCAAGTTCCTGGGTTATATGCCCACTTCTGACAATATTCACTTATAAATTATTTTCAACCACTCAAAAGAGACACTAGTTAATTACTGAATTGGAAAGTTCATTTGGAAAAAAGTGCTACAAAATCCTCCAGTGTGTTCAGAAAAAAACCAAACCCCAAACCCAAAAAAAGACTGGTGTACTTCTTGCAGCTGGGTAACAGCATTACCAAAGAAAAGCAGGTGCTCTACTAAAAAAGCACGGGAATAATGGTTTCCATTCAACTTCTCCATTTATTTTCAGGCAGCCACTATGCTGCTTAGTATCAGAGATTATGCACATATTTTGTGCCTTTAAAAAACACTTAAAGAACAGTTTCTACCAGCAAGACAATAATTGCAAGGACACTTTACTACTTTTAGTGCGCCTGTGTGTATTCCTTTAGATTTGTTCCAGTAACTGCTTCAATAAGACGTCTTCTGGGAATTCTTCAAATGCCAGTAAGCTCAAAAATGGAATGGATCAAAGACATTTTAGTTTGCCTTTACAGTTCTGAAAAAAAACTTCTTAAGGCATATGGTTTCTCTGGAACACATTATCTTGAGACATTTTAAACAATAAAATTAATTTAGTGCTGAAATGTACCCCTTGTGCAAACACATAAGCACTACAAACACAGAATTCCTAAACAATTATAGATTGTACTGCTAAGACTAGAGGTAGGAAAGCTACAATCTACCAGAGCACTAATTTCAGTTGTACAGGGGGACTAGTAACTCTCAACAAGTAGTAAAGGAACTTTAATTAGCAGTTCTAAGACTGTTTTATGTCTCACCATGCAGAGAATAATGGATCAGGAAGTGCATACATAGTATATGCAAACTGAAATACTTCCACAGCTTTACACTTGGGGCTGTCCATCCACGCTGCGTCTAATGTGATGTCTGAAGTGATGAGAGCTATACAGTGCCTCACCACAGCTACCATCCAAGTACTGCAGCTGCTTCACATTTTATGCTGAGCTCCTTTGACAATTCTCTATTGCCCAGCGAGACAGAAAACATAACTCAAACATCCTGCAAACCAGACCACGCAGTACTGCAGTTCCAGAGATTTACCTATTTCCAGACTTACCGGGTCCAACCGGCATCATCCCTGGTGGGGGTGGGCCCATCATTGGCATCATTGGCGGTCCACCCATATGAGGGGCCGGCATCATGCCAGGCCGTGGGGGGCCAGCTGAACACATATACAGATTGGTTACACATCTGGCTGCTTTCACATTCATCAACAATATGCAATGCAAAATAGTTATTAAACTTCATAGGAAATTTTAGTAACAAAGGTGCCTTCGATTATTTTACAACTGCCTGTTGTCATTTTCAGTTTCAACTCTGACTTCAGGTGCCAAAAAGCGAACCAGAGGAACAATATGCTGGCTATTATTTCCACCTTTGCAATCCTAATGCAGATGACTACCACTTGCAACAGCAGGACTCTAAGCAGAAAGGGATCTCAGCTGTTTGCCAGCTGAAGTGCAAAAGAAGGTTATCAATCCTACTCTATTTAAAAAACCAAACCCAAACCAAACCCCATGATGGAAGTTTTAATGAAGCTATCGATAAGGCGCCTACCAAGTAATGAGAAGGCACACATTTCTATTAATGTGCTCAGCATTACTAAAATAAGACAAACTAAAGATTAAGACAGTTGCTGAAACACTCTTACAAAGCATTCTTTTACATTTTGGTATTCACAAGCTCAAAATGTCTCAGTTTGATTTCAAGCGAAGAGGACTTTTCTTTACAAGTCCAGGAAACATACAACACAGCTCAAGAGGGCTGCCATCCCAGTCAAAAACTGTCCAGTTCAGACTTACGGATGCTGGGAGGAGGTGGTATCATGGCTCCTGCGGGAGGTGGTGCCGAGAACGGTGTAGGTGGGATTTTCCCTTGCTGAAATGCAGCCGCTACATTGGGGGGGAAAAGAAAAAAAAAAAAGGAAAGAAAGAATCCCAGGAGAAAAACCAGTTACTAGGCTGAGGAAGTTCCTGCATCAATCTTCCTTCTCATGCCACGCGGTCAGAGCATACTTCACGTCATGCTGCGTGCTCAGTTGTTCTAACTCTGGAACATATCCCTGGTTTATGCTGCTTGTCATGGCAGAAGCACCTAATATTCTTGAAGACAATTATTATAGTAATTACTCCAGCCGAGACTAGAGAGCTCCTTGATGAATTTCACACACCTAACAGGAAGGCGGATGGCAGAAAAAAAATACATCACGTGATTTGCAGCTGCAACTTTCACCTGGGATCATTGGGTAAAGACATGCTATCTTGAAAATGGTCATAAGGCAATGACAGGTAGGCAACAAAAAGCATGAAAAACATCTTATGTGAAAGGGAAGAGAAGAAATTCAAAAGACTGGAATCGACTGGAAGGAAGGCAAAAGATGTGAAAGTTGGAAGCATCCACGAGGAAAATGGACACAAGGAAATGGAATGAAGCTGCACCAGGGGAAGTCCAAACTGGACGTTGGGAAAAGGCTCGTCACTGAGAGGGTGGTCGGTCCCTGGAACAGACTCCCCAGGGAAGTGATCACAGGACCAAGCCTGTCAGCGTTCAAGAAGGGTCTGGACGACGCTCTTGATCATATAGTTTAGTTTTAGGTAGTCCTGCAAGGAGCAGGGAGTTGGCCTCAATGATCCTTATAGGTCCCTTCCAACTTGAGATATTCTATGATTCTACGATCTAAAGAAAGTTGCCATAAAGTTAATCTGGCATTTGTATTTCTTTTCAGAGAGAAAAGCACCACTATTCAGAGGACAAGCGAGAGGAAAAGAACCCTATAAGCTGACAGAGGAAACACTTCACACTTTATTCAAGCCTTTAACAGCAAGCGAGGAAAAAAAAAAAAAATCAATATCCCTAGAGAATTGAAGGCAACTACTGCATTTTTTTAAAAATGCAAAAATCCATACCTTTTAATGTCCATTTTCCTATCTTATTCATGCTCTTTATGTAAGTGTGCTACTACCAAAAAGCAAAAATGCATTATGTGACCTTGTATGACATTACTATCAGTAGTAAAGGCGCTGGTATCTACAACCTTCTCAATCACAGCAAAGCAGTAAATGTCTGCTTGCAACGACCCCTCAGGCAGAGCCCTTGGTCTCTTACATGGAAGCCCATGCTCTGATGAGCTCAAGATTCACATTCTAAGTGAAGTTTTTGCTCATGATTCACAGAGCAAAGACTCACCAGGGAAGCGAGGAAGACTCAACATGGAAGAATGGAAGAAAAGCAACTAGAGGAAAGATAGGGGAAGTAACGGGAGAGCAATCCAGGGTCACAGAAGGATTAGCCTTACTTGTTTTGTCAATCAGGCTCTGAGCTTGTTCCTCCATCCATTTTTGATAGTAGTCTTTCACATTCTCTTTGTGTTTTCGGCCACTGCAGTGGGTTTTTCTCACGGAGGGCTGAGAAAGATGACATAAACCCAAAGCTTACATAACATCACATAAAACCGAAGTTTACTGGGAACTCCTGTATAATTTTAAATGCATGCAATTTAAATTAGGATGGGTGACGTGTAAAACCTTTACATATAAACTATAAGTGTTGAGACTCCAGTTTCAGTAAAAGAGGTTGCCATGACACCCAGCCAGCTGTCTACCACCAACTCACCGCAACAGTCGTAGGCAGCCACGAGTGTTGGCTGCCCTTGACTGTTGAATGCCAGTGACACTAGGTGTTCTCGTTCTTTTTTGCAAAGAAGTAGGAGAGGACAAGTAGGACACCATAATATTTCAAATAACCTGGTTTTAGCCTATTGTCGTGGTTTAACCTCCACCAGCAACTAAGCACTACATAGCCACTCGTTCACTTCTCCCCACCCAGTGGGATGGGGGAGAGAATCAGGAAAAAAAAGTAAAACTTGTGAGTTGAGATAAGAACAGTTTAATAGAACTGAAAGGAAGAAAATAATAATGACAATAATACTCCTCAAAGGATTGGAATATAAAAAACAAGTGATGCACAATGCAATTGCTCACCACTTGCTGAGGAAACCGATGCCCAGTTAGTTCCCGAGCAGGGATCCCCCCAGGCCAACCCCCTCAGTTTATATACTGAGCATGACATCCCATGGTATGGAATACCCCTTTGGCCAGTTGGGTCCAGCTGTCCTGGCTGTGTCCCCTCCCGGCTTCTTGTGCCCCTCCAGCCTTCTTGCTGGCTGGGCATGAGAAGCTGAAAAGTCCTTGATTTAGTATAACCACTGCTTAACCACAACTGAAAACATCAGTGTGTTATCAACATTCCTCTCATACCGAACCCAAAGCACAACGATATACCAGCTACCAGAAAGAAAGTTAACTCTATCGCGGCCAAAACCAGGACACCTACATAAGTTTCATTTTAATGCTCTTGATACAACAGAGAAATTAATGCAGAAGATTTGGGACTTACCGAGTCGTGGGTGAGGTACGTGTCACAATAATCGCAATAAAACCTTAGGAGGGAAAACTCTTGTTATTAAGAAACCACTTTGCGCTCTGAGCGTTACAACACAACCCCTCACGGCGGCTCCACGAGCTCTGCCCGAACCGGGCGCCCGGGGCTCGGCCTGCCAGCACCCCCCGCCGGCCCCGCACCCCCTCCTCTCCTCTTTCCACGTTTCCCGAGGCCTGAACAGACACGAACCGCCCGCCGGGCCGCCGGGGGGGGGGTCACCGACCCCTGCCCGGGAACCAACGGGCCCCCTCCCCGCCGGGCCCGGGCGGCCCCTCGCTCCGGTTCTCCCCCCGTCCCGGTCCCAGGCCCTGCCTCCCGCAGCCGCCCCCTCATCAGCGCCGGAGCCCGCCGAAGCCGCGCTCACTTGGGCATGGTGCTCCCCGCGCCCCGCTACCGGCGCCGCCAGGAAGTGACGCACTCCCGCAGAGACGCCTTCCCCCGCTTGACCTCCGGCGGCTCCCGTAGAACGACGGCGGCGCAGGGCGGGCTCAGCGCTCCCACGGCGGCCCGCGAGGGACAAAAGAGGCGGCGGGGCGGGCTTCGCTTTTCCCGCCTCACAGGCGGGGCCTCCGCCGCCCGCCTTAGTCACTTGTCCAGTCACCCCACAGTTTATCCCCTTACAAATTACGTCAGAACTGGGCACCGTGATCACGACACACAAACACTCGGGGCTCGCGGCCGGCAGGCCTGTGGCGGTGTTTGCTGGGGCAAAACATTCACATAACACAGCTGCTTTGCGTTAAAAACCAGCGAGAGTTTATTGAAGTTAAAAGATGTAAACGTATCGCAGGCGTCGTGTTAGCTTCTCTCCCCCCCTCCCGGGCTCAAAATTACAGGAGAAGCGTCATTTTTGGGCGCGGGGGAGACGGACACGGACACTGACCCCACTCAGCGAGACCCCCGGCCTGCAACAACACCCCCGCCCCAGCAGGCCTTGCGCCGCCTCAGTTTGCATAGCGCCACGTGACGTCACAGAGCCCGCCCGCGGGTAATTTGCATACATAAACACGCGCGCTCGCCGCCCGCGCCGTCTCCATATATGGAAGCGCGCGGCTGGGGGGCTATGCAAATTTACACACAAACGCACGCCCCGTGACGCACCAGCCCCCGGCCCCGCCCTCCCGCCTATGCAAAACACTCCTTTGCATACGCGCCCCCGCCCCCCTCGCCCTTGCGCCTCTCCTTCCCGCCGAGGGCGCACCGGGGCCGCCGACGCTCCGCCCACACCCTCCCCTTCCTCTCTTCTCCCACGCCGCGCGTGGGGTGACGCCACCGCGCCAGGCGCCGTGGCGTCATAGGGCCGCGTGCCCCTCGCGCGAGGCGGAGCGGCGCTTGCGCGGTGCCGCCAGCGCCTGGCGTCGCCCGCGCCCCCTC
>NW_010973436.1:2888187-2907822 GCF_000737465.1 Haliaeetus leucocephalus
CGCCTCAGGGGACGGCAGGCCCGTCCCGCCGCCCGCGGGGCCCCGCCGGGGTGAGGCGGTGTTTGTGTCGGGCCCCCCCTTTCCCCTCCCCTTCCCCGGGGTCGGCGATGGCGGGGCGAACCGGCGGGGGGGGGGTGTGTGTGTGTGTGTGTGGTGGGGAGGGAGCGGGAGCTATCATGGCAGCGCGGAGGAGGAGAGGAGCGGGACGGGGCTGAGGAGGCACTCGGGTTCGCCTCCCGCCTCCAGCTTGGGGTTGTGATTTTGCCAGTTCGAGGAGCTCGGCGGTCAAAGGGCTGCAAAGCTGTTAAAGAGTGACTAATTGATAGGAAGAGGGGCATGTGATCCGGCGGACCCAGGAGCTCTTAAAGGGCGCTTTCTCTGCGGAGCCCGGAGGATGAGCAGAAGTCAGGGATGGATTACGGTGCCCTGGACCCCAAAGCAGGCTTCCAAAAGAGGGGAAATTGTGGTGGAAAGGTGCTGTGGAAGTGTTAAAGCTGCCGAGGTCTCCGTGTGAAAGTTACCCAGGTGTTTGGCAAAAACTTAGCACCTGCTTGCAAACTAGGGGTGTCTCTCTAAATACTCTGGCTTTTGGTGTATATTTTGGCTTTACAAAGGCTCCCTGTGTCTGCCCTAGAAAAAAAGCAGGTACAGGTTACCAGGGAAGCTGCAGCTCGAGAAAAACGTGGGAAATAGGCAATATAATGGTGAAAAACAGAAACCAGGAGTGTTAGTGGTGTAGTGAGCCCAGTGACTGCGAAAGAATTTTGTGAAGTTGCTGCTGTCTGAATTGTGAGGTTTGACTCTTTATTACCACTCGCATCTTTTAAGCCATCTCAAACAGCTTTGCTGTTGTGTGGGGCACTAACCAAAAAGTGAGCCTCTTGTTAGGTTTGCATCTCTTCACTGTGATGGATGCAGGAGAGCAAAGTGTTTTCTGTTTCAGATATAGCTAACAGAGATTAGTTAGCTAAGCTGGAGTTACTGGTTTTTTCTTAGGGGTATAACACCAAATCCAGAAACCTCAGGTTTGAAACTTGAAATCCAAGCGAAGGTCTTGATATCAACAGTTAGGAAAAAACTTGCACGGGATTGCTGAACTAATAAACAGTAATAAGACAACTTTGTCACCTTTTTCCTTCCGTCCTTCACTCCTTCTACAGCTCTATATTGAATTATATTGGCAAATCTGCATCTGCAGAGGGAGTAAGGGAATAGCAAATAATACACCATGGGCTTTGTAAGCTGATACGATGCGAAAGAAGGTTTCTCTCGAGGAGCTCAGAAGTTTGCTTTGGAGAAGTGGTTCACAGCAGAAGATGCTTTCCCACTTTATCCGTGTGTTGATAATATGAATAAAACTACTGACACAGCAGCGTAATGCTGTTGGTTTGGGTTTTTTTTCCCGTGATGTTCCTTGGGAGAGCAGAAAGTTTAGCAGAGCTGAACCTGAACGTTACTCATGAAGATACTATGTATAATCATAGTATTCCTGGTTTGTGTTGAAGAAGCTCTTTCTTTTCCAGGAGTATTTGATTTCTTTTTGAAGTAACAGTATCTCAAATACAATCTTAGAACCAATGGCTTTTTAAAAAAAATAAAAATCTTTTAATTACAGTTGAAGAAAATCTTACATGCTGAAAATAGCTTTCATTTCACAATTCCAGTGGCTAGCTTGGTTCTGAAAACAGAAGTTTTCAAATTTTTTTTGAAGTATTAGTTGATCAGCCTTGTAGACGGATGGGGGCGTGTAAAAAGGAAATCTGTTAAGTTGGTGTAATGTATACAAGAGTAGATGAAAATAAGTACAGGCTGTAGTGTGATTACTCTTAGAGTGGGCTTAAAGCCTGTGAGAGTTTAACCTTTCAACAGCAGGGAGTTGAGTTAGGTATGCTGACAGGTGCTGCTCGTTTTTCTCGTGTGTTCTTGCCAGGGTGCTGCTTTCCTGACCTGCGGTATCATTTGTTGTGCCTGGTTTTGTGCAGTTTGCAGTTCTGGTGCTGTGTTTCTGTCCCATTCTCCAGCTCCCACCTCTTCTTAGTATGGCCTTCGGGTTATCGGCCTGAATATACTAACCCTGCTCTCGGTCATTATAAAAAGCTGCAATCGAGACACATTTTCCTTTTCTGGAAACACCTTTCCTTTGTCATGTTGAAGGACCCTGTGTAATCCACACTGCCCCAGCTGATGTTAGGCAGCGGCCTACTAGGTTTGTTTTTTGTGGCCTAGAATTCAGGTCAGAATCTTCTATCACAAGTCTGTCCTGCAAATAATTTGTCTCGATGAGACTGTCAAGTCGCTTTTCCTTTTGTTAAAGGTATGGCACTTTTCTGCAGTGATGATTCCTTCCCTCTCTTTCTGCACCAGGATTAATGCTTATCTGCAGGAAATGGTTGAGGGAGCTCACAGCAGGGGTGAGAGAAGTGCACTCACTTGGTAGACTGGGTTCTTTTTAGCGATGCCCATGTATAGGTTACTTAACAAAGATGTAAATAATTTTCGCTAGAACTTTTTTCACAAGTGTGGCAAGCTGCTCTTTGGTGATAATTGTGTAGTCTCCAGACCTGAAGTGACTTCCCTGTTGTATGTCTTTCATGTATTGTGCAGCAAATAATCTGAGCTGTAATGTGTTTTGAAAGAATATTCCCAATAGAATCATTAGTAATTGTATTTAACATATTTAAAGTGACTTCACAGTTCTGCTGAAATAGAGGGATTATTTTAAAATAGCTTGTTCAGCCAATACGGGGAAAAAAATTAGAGGTCGACTGTGGAGCAATATAGATACTTGTAAATAGCCTTTAAAAGTCTGTCCATTTTTCCAGTTTACCTGGAATTGCTCGATGTGCTTTCAAAGTTCTGGCAGACTTGGGGCAGTACTAAGAAACTGCCAGCTGGTTTTATTAACAATATTGCAAAAATGCTTCAGGTAGAACGTATGCATCCTAAGTTTCTGAGACTGTTCCTTGATCTTCAAGAAATACAGGTTAAACACTTTGGTGAGTTGTCTTTTTCCCTGTTATTTATTAAACACTTTCCTAGAGTTCTGCCTTTTTTTAATTACGCATTGAGTTCTGTTTGTGGGCTGTTCTAACTTCTTAGCTTTCTGCTCCATAAATCCAACTTTGCCCTTGCTGAGAGTCCTGGCTGTACATTCTTTAATGGCAGCACGCATTGTCTGTCTTTACTATTTATTTAATTTTTCATTAGAAGTTGTGAGGCTTTAGAGTGAGAGGTTCAGCTTTCGCTTTTGGCCTAGAGCCAAAAGTGAACTTCTCCAAAAGATGTTTTGGCACCAAAAGGTTTCTTCCTCGGGAGGAAAACCCAGGCAGTGTAGTTGGGAGGGCATTTTGCTGCCATTGCATCTAGGATAAAAATCCACCCTCCATTAAATGGCATGCTTAACTCTCACTGCTCCCTTCCCCCCTCCAGATGTTATGCAATGCTGAAACCCGGCTGCCTGCACACTGAAGCACATCCAGCACCGCAGGTTTGAGGGAGGGGGCTGTGAGGAGTGATTTTTGTGGTAAAGTTAAGTTCCAGGTGTTGACTACAACTCTTCAGTGTTAGGTGATAGTATGGCCAGGAACATGTCTGAACTTGTCTGGACTCAGTCTACCTACATAAGAAACTCCTTCTGAAAACCCTTTGTGCTAATGTTTTAAAAATGGGGATTGTTTAGGTCAGACAGTTGATGCTGAATGAGTCTGTGCCGAAATACCTACTTACAGCCTTCCTCACACAAGAACAGTTGTAGAACTCTGGATAGATGGTACCAGGGCAGGTTGGACTTTTTGAAAGCACTTGCAAAACAAAACTTCGTAAGTGTCAGCCTAGCCCTGACTGGTTTCAAGCAATATGGATTAACGTAAATGTAAAAGCAGTGGAAACTTTGCACAGAACATGCATTTTATTTTTTGTTGACACTCACTTAAGGCCAATTTCATGAAAGTCATTAGATTCCTCCAAAGCTGCTATGGAAATTGTATAGTGATGAGGAAGAAAAATTATTTTTTTTTAATTGGACAGTATACCAACTTTGAGGGTGAGAGGCTGGAGTGTAAGGCTTGGAACTTCTTTGATTCTGTGAGAAAGTGAATTAATTTGATTTGAAGTAGCTAGTGGTGCTGGATTTAAAAATCCATATTTCAACACAGTTGGCTGTGAAGGGATTCCTAATTTGAAAGACTTAATGTATGTATATTTCAGTAATTTACATGTAATATTTCTTTATGTTCTCTTTTTAGCTTTTGTTTAGAAAGCTGAATTTTTATTAGTGTAGTAGGTGTGATATTTAATTGAAATGTGTCAGATAATGATGCCTTCCATTGTGTGTGGGGGAAAAAGTTTTATTGTTGCTAATGCTAGCCTTTTTTGATCTAGCTTTCTGGTGAAAAAGGTCTTTTTAAGGTCATTATTTGTAAGGTAGTCAGATCTCTTCTGGAGGTCCTCAGTTTTTTTCATATGCTTAGAAGAATTTGTGGCTGTATCATGATTTAACTAGTACTCTAAAGATGACATTTTGCATGAAAATATTTATAAGTTTATCTCTGAAAAAACTACAGATATCTGCTGTAAAAACCTTTCTGTATTGTGTAAGATGTAGGGCATTTCTGTATGTGTGAGTGAGGGGAGCCAAGGTGAGGTAGGGATTAGCTAGTGGTGATACCAATTTTTACATCAGAAATCTGAAATTTTCAAGCATAGCAAGGAAAATGTATCTAACTTTTTTTTTTTTGCAAGTGTTTTATTGGTCTTGGAGAACAGACAGAATTTTTACTTTTAACAAAATTAAAATTGCCTTATAAGTGCACAGTTTTATCCCTGTGGGTGGGCTGTTTGAATTCTTTATATCAAATGAACCACCTATATTACCCAGAAGGGGATGTACTTGACTGAGAGTCTAAAGACATGTTTTAGCTAATAGGTTTTTGTAATTGCTTTTACACTGACTTTGTGTAAGTGTTTAATTTTTGCTTTCTAGCAAAGATGACAGGATGCTACTTTAAGTAAAACTTGGATCTGTGGATGAAAGCATATTTATTTACACTTGATATTAGTGCTGGAGTATAGGTACTATTCAGAGAAATACTTGAAGCGCATTTGGGTAAGACATCAGGACGTACAGAATTTAACATAACAGACTCAAATCAACAGGATTCATTCATACATGATGCATTTCCCACAAAGGGTAACACTAGTACTCCTGGTCTATCATGATTTTTAACCTTGCAGGTGTTTGCAGAACTGCCATTAAAAAAAAAAAACAACTTGTAGATGTCCTCAGTTAACATATTTTTGGACTGCTTTTTGAAAGAAGCTCTCCAAGTCTGTGTCAGGCAACACTCGGGTTTGAAATGCTCCTTCTCAGCTTGGACACAGACAGGTTACCATGTGTTGGCTGAAGGATAGCACCGGCATGCAGGCAGGCTCTTCATCTCAATGTCCTTGGCTTTCCTGCGCTTACTGTATTTAAAGAGTTTGTTGGTTTATTGGATGATATACCTAGTCATCCTACGGTATGGTATTTTTCCAGTCTTCAAATAGTTGTGTGCTATGTTTCAAAGATCTATGGAAAAAGCATATATAGAAGGCAAATGTAAGGACATGCAAAGTCAGACTGTGCAGCCGTAAAGATTTGAGGCATTGCCTGTCAGAATATGAATATTGAGGTGGAATGTGGGGCCTTAGCTGTGCCATGAAGCTTTTGATTGTGTGGTTATATCAAAAGCCAATTTCACCGATTATAGTGTGGCTCTACGTGATTGGTCTGGTATAGACGGGTTCACTGCAACAAACTGCTGCCATTAAAATACCTGCATTTTTATTCCAACCCTTACTTAAACACCAGCAACCCCGCAAGAATTTAGTTGATCTCTTAAATGAAAGCACTAGTTTTATATCATTCTCTAGATGCAAGTATGCATCTCTCCTATTACTGATCAAATACTTCTGATTATAGACCTAATATGGTGGTTAGATTTTTTTTGTTGTTGTTGTACGTTTGTGGTGGGGAAAAAGTCTGTTCTTATCTGGTCTTATATCAAGATCTCTTCTCTAGTTTTTATTTGGAAATCCTGACTGAAGTGTAAACAAATTAATTTGGTTTCCTCAGCTGTTTGAAGGCAACATTTTTGTTGATGTCCAGTAAACTGATCAACTACCAGAGAACTCTGATTTTCAGTAGATGTTCTGTCTTGCTACATTTACTGAGTTTTCCTCTTTTTCTCCACATGTGAGAAGTCAAAGGGAAGGTAGGATAAAACAAAACACGGTGGGATTTTCTCTTTCCTTGAACTAATGAATATAAACCCCTCTTTCATGTTCATATTGGCACTGTTGGATTTGCCATAGAGATTATTATGCTATTGCGAGTGGGGAGTTGTGGTGTGTGCTTTTACCTAAGAAGAGTTCAGGGGTCCCTGCTGTGCACGTTTTGTCTGCTCTTTGTCTCAGTCTGTGGGACTGCTATGATTTTACATTTGCTAATCTACATTCAGATAAATCTGAGGAAAACTTCCCCACTGCTCTGTGTTAAATCTCAAGCTTAGTTTTGATACTGCTTTCCTTTTGAGAGGGCAGTGGGGGGAATCGTCGTGTCTGGAGGAGGCAGGAAACCTGAGACCTGATCTTTCAACTCAGTCCTCCTTCCCTGGAAACTTCTTGGGTTTGTTCAGTACTCATCCAGGCATCTATTAGGGAAGGGATAGCGGTGGGTGGGAAGTCATATTACTTTGCTTCTCCCTGTATCAGCTGATAAAAACAAGAGAGTCTTGTGTTGTTTATGCGTCTTGGTACGTAGGAAGTTTTTTAAGTATTCTAGGTCTTAATGTGACTCTAGTCCAATTAATATTTGTAGGTGGTGACCAGTTGAACTGAATCCAGTGAGAAGAGTAAAGTGCTTGGTTTAAAACATCATTTGCGTTTTGATAAAGTAGTAGGGAAGAGGGAAGATGAGGATTTAAACTTGATGGCATTCTTACTCTGAAACAACTGATGAACTGCTGTCCTTACAGGCAGAAAAGACACCATAGAAACAGGGCTTGTGGTTCTTGATGTACTGTTGCCAAAATGTCAGAACAGACTGGCAATCTCTGAGCTGTGACTGCTGCTAAGCCGTGTGCACATAGGGTCATTCATACCCCTATGGCTGGGGAGCAGAAAATAGTTTGTAAACTGTTTATTCTGTTGCAGCTAACTTAAAGCATAGTGGATGTCGTCTTAGTACGTGTGAACTATTGTAGACTGTTGTGTCTCTGGTGTCCATAACTGTCCTCTGAAGCTACTAAAAATAACAAAAATATAGAATTAATTAAAAATATTTTCTTGGACAGCTTTTATCTAGTGCATTAAAAAAAACAAACACACACCTCCTCTCCAGAATAACTCAAATTTTGACCTGATTATTTTGAATGAAATCTAGACTTTAAATATATTGTATTTTTAACTATGGAACATACTATAATTGTGCTTTTCTCCAAGTTACAAAACATTTAAAAATTGGGCGCATGTGAAATGGAAATGTAAGCAGACAACTGTAGCAGAAGGAATTGGGTACAATATAATTTTAGTCCAGCTGGACTGCCTTACATGCCTGAACTTGTTCTCAGACAGTTTCTGTAGCTTAATCCCCCTTCACTTTAATGCAGACAATTATAGATTGGTGACATAGTTTATACTGAGGAATTAGCAGTTACAGAATCTTTTGCGTACTGGCAGCTCTTGATTACTTTCCACTGGGAAGAGCTGTTGCCTGTTTTCAATGGCAGCAAGTAGAGAGCAGCTCCTGCTGTGACATTCTCAAAATATTTTACCCCACAGTTAAAGCTCCTGACCACCTGCTTTAGGAGGGTTCAGCTGCTGGGGATGGCTGTGTGGGGTTGTGCTTATAGCAGCATCGTAGTATTGATTCTGTCATTGAGACCGCTTGCCGTTGTTTGGCAAGGTACAGTGCTCAGCCAAGCGCAGGCACCACGATAATGGTTAAACTGCCGATGTGCATGTCTTTGTATGTATATAAAAGCCTGCTAAAGGAAAGTGATTTCCTTTGGTGGTTTGGGGTGCACTGAAAATGGTGTGCCTCTTCTGTGGCGCTTCGGTTTCTTTCCTTGTGCTGCCCCTGCAGAGAGCCCAGTATTGCTTCTAGTCACCACAGGTTTCTGTCTTCTTCCTGGAACATCCCACTTGTATTTGGAACTGGCTGTTTTCAGCTAAGACAATGAAATGTTTTCCTGCGGCTTCATGTGAGAAAATACATAAGCTTCGAATTAGACAGCTCTTTTTTTCCCGCTCCTTCAGCTGTGTAAGTTCAGCTTCCCTCAGTGGTCCTTTTGGATCATCTAACATCTTTTAAGGTAGCTCCCCAGCCTCATGGTTTAGTGTAAGAGAGGTTAAGATGAAGATAACTGATACATAAATTTTGATTTCTGAAATTAAGTCTACTGAAAGCTATTTGCTGATTAAAATTCCAGTCCTTCAAAACATCTTGAGACTTTCCACTTAATTGCCATGTGTCATCCCTATTGAAAATGTTTGAATTGAAAACTCCAGGTAAAAGTGCTTCCCTGTGGCGTAATGAGCATATCTCTTCCCCCTACCCCCTTCAGCTTTCTCTAAGGCTTTGAGTGAGGTGTCTTCTATGTCAGGAGCAATAGGATAGCTGTTTGAGATGTCCTAGCCCGTAGTGTTATCAGTCCAATTCTCCAGTAGCTGGGGCAAATAAAATCCAAATAAGATTCTAGAGACTAAGAGACAAAAAGAGTGGACTTAGGATTGCCTCATTTGGATGTCCTCCATATACATTTTTAGTCTCTCCCACCTGTATCATGTAGAGATGTTCCATTATTTAGGAGTGAGAAATTATCCATCTGCTGCACTATTTCTTTTGCACATTTCTTTCTGTTTTTAACACCTTATGGGGTATTACAGTGCCTGGTTACATACTGCATTTGGAAAACAAGAAAAAGGTCTGTAAAGGTTGAGAATTCAGTTACGGAAAGAGTACAAGGTGTTCTACCTAATATATTATGTTCTTGAGATTTTATTGTACTTTTATATCGCTGCTCAGTTTTTGCATTCCATGTTTCCAGGAGAATAATACCCACGTTGCTTTTCTCATGACAAAATACTGCACCATATGTGAGTGCTGAGGACATACAACGAACATATATTACAGCTTGGGCACTTGCCTGGCTTTTCCCTCCTTCCACAGAGGGAGAGAAATGTAACTTGGCATTCACTTTATTACAGTTGCTCTGTACAGCAAAGTGACCGAGTCCATTTGTCAAAGTGCTTTCTACTTGACTTAATAAATGTCCTCTACTTACTGTCTGTGTATGATCTAAGGGCTACATCCTGTGTGAAATTCTGAATTGAAGGGTAACTTGGTATTGCACTGAGAACTCTAGCCTTTGCTTTTTCTGACAGCTCAGGAGAATCAGAGCACTAGAAACTTTCACCCATTAGCTGGTGATAGGTGATGTGGCTGTAGGAATGGGCAGGAGCTAGTAACAACAAAATTTGCATGCTGGATTTTGAGCTTAAGCTGTGATTTTATTTGAATTTTTATACCACCCCCCCCAATCTATCTTTCTTTAAAAAGAAAAAAAATATTTGGATCTTTCATAAAAGAATTTGACCATAAATGAAAACATACAGGTTCCAATAACATTTGTAGTTAACATTTTATTTTTTAAGTTGTTGCTTTCTACTGTAAATGTTTTTTGGAGTGGAATTCTTATGTGTCACCACATACATTAGACAACCTGCACATCATAAGTGATTTTTTTTCGAGTTCAGATCTTTAAGCTGATGGATTGAAACCAAAACCACAATACCATTCCTTGTGTCCGCCATGCAGGATGGCTGATGGGAGCGGTGTGTGGGAAGGTTACAGCTGCTGGATGGTGGACGATTCTTCCAATTCACTTTCCCTCTACCTGTTTTGAGAATATCTGTTTGCCAGGACTCTAATGTCTCTTGTCTGTTAGGACAACCTGTTTGTGTTGCTTTTCTTCCCAAGATGCTTAACTTCTGTGTGTTGAAAGAATCATATGTTTTATTGGTAAGTGAAGGATTAGGTATTATGCGTGTGCCCTGCTTTGCATAAGGCTGCAGTGAGTAAGCCTCAGTGCTTTGGTTTCTTCATTCTCCTAAAAGAAGGATCTGATTCAATTAATAAAAAAATATTTCTAATTACCTGTATATTGCTTTTTGTTAGGAGGCCTCTAGTTTGTGAATTGATTTGGAAGAGTTTCTTTTATTTTTGAATACTGCGTGGTGACCTAGTTAATTGGGAGTAATTACTCTCTAAATATATTGGTTTAACATAACAAAAGGCTGTCTGGAAGAAAATGGGGAAGGGAAGGAATGGCTCAAGATAAACCACCTCTTTGCAAACACTTAAGAGTTGTTAAGGGACATCTCCAGAGCTATTAGCAGAGAAGATTTTAACTTCACTATTGTAATTTAGCTCCTGAGGCTTGAAACAAAGCAGCAGAGCAAAAGAATTGATCTGAAAAGGAACACTTTCTCTGGTTCTGTGGGTTTGTTGGAAAAGCACTTGACACATAAGAGTCATGGGTGCCCTTGGAGAGGAAGGAGTAGGATACTGATAATTAGAATGGATTTGGTTGATAATATGGAGCTATAACCTTTATTTGCTGCCTTCTCCCCTCTTTCCAGAATCTTGCTCTTAGGACTAAAATTGAGCACTGTGTTGATTTTAAGTAGGCTCACCTCATCGCTGGGGTGACTTCTGATTGCAGGGTTTTTTCAGGAGTTTGAGCCTAAATCCTGTCAGACCTGCTCAGTAACTATGGCGGAGCTACAAACTATTGCAGTCCAGGACTGCTCTAAAAATGGTAAAATTGCTTAATTTAGGAAAGCTAAGGAGGGCCTGACACCTGAAGGCCTATGTTAAGAAAGAGATGTATGGCCATCCCTGTAATTATGAGAGATCAGTCACGTAAATTACACTGGCTGGATTTGGCATGCTCATCTTCGTTTCAAAGTTGTTTGGTTTATAGTAGTAATTTATCTCCTATGGCAGAGAGCAAAGGGGTAGTGTGGTGCAAGGCACACCTAGGAGGAGTAAAATAAAGCAGGCATGGATGTGTAAGCAGAAGTCTTTAGATGATAACCCCTTCCTCTCAGCGGTCTAACTCTTCATTCCTGTCCCTGAACTATCTGCAGTTTATGCAATGCAATTACAGCTGGGGCACAAAAGTGAAGACCTAGGAAAAAAAATTTTATATATTAAAAAAAAAAAAAAGAGTCAAACTTCAGGGCCTTGAGTGTGTTTGACCTTGAAGCCATCTCTCTCATTAATGCTTGCATTTGCTTGTAAACTCCACTAATGTTGTGCCTATAGTAGAAAGGCAGAGCAGCAGGATGTACTCCTTTGTCTCAAAAACCTGCAAATAATCAGGTTGCTAATAGTTGGCCTCTGCAAATGGCACTCATTTTCCCCAAGCAAAATACTGCATTCAAACTGATACTTGGGGGTTTTGGGGGGGGCAGCAAAGGAGGGGGAGTGCTGTCTCTTGGAAAGAGTGGAAACAAAGCTAAGCAGCGATACGTTGCTGGCTTTGCTGGTTGTGTAAGCAGAGAACATGACTAAAATGTGAGCGCTGTGGGTATCTCTTGCAGCAGAGTGGTGCCGTACAGCCTCTCAGTGGCTATCTCTTAGGGTTGTCTGTGTCAAAGAACTTAAGTCAGATTTGCTTTGTCATCCTGACTTTGGCTCTTACCACTTTCAATTTCTCTTTAGTTTCTGGAAGCTTCTTTTTAATTTTCTAGTGGGAAGGCCAATATGTAGCCAAACATGCAAAAGGGCTCACCCCAAACAAAACCTGCTGCACATTGATCAAAACGGTGGGAGTGGGAAGGTGGGTTTGTGCATATCTGATCACAAAAGGGTGGCAAATCTGTTTTTCAGCATGTGTTCCCCTTTAGTTAGTTTTTAACTAAATGCTGCAGAGGACTGGAGTTGTTTCCCAATGGCAAAGCAAGCAATGAAATATGACACAGGGAGTGGAAGAGGGTTGGCAGAGGGCCTATGTGCACAAATAGCCCACTACCTTTTGAAGCTTATTTACAGCCAAGCAAACAAAAAACAGTGCAGGCTGCCTTACAAAGAATTACAGTAGAAATCTTCCCTTTGGAACTTTTAATTTTTCCTCTCAATGTCAATAAAAGGTCATTACTACTGATTCCAGAATCATAACTCACACAGTGTTGTGGTATATCTGAACATGTATTTATGTAGTAGTGGATTAGGAAGAGAAAGAGCTGTATTGCTGTCTCTTGTACCTCTTAGAATACCTTTTGCCTTGGATTGCTGTAATACAGGAAGAAATCCTAGTGAAAACTAAACTCTAGATCATTGTGTTAGCTGGTTGAGCGAACAGGAGTCTCTTGGCACAGCCCTGTTGTGAGTTATGTAAATCTTGTGCAGTGTATAAGCAACAGGCGGTTGGTGACGTAAAACTGAGCATTTGTCTCTATTTATTGGCTAATGTGACATGCACCCTTCCTGTAGCATTTGACTGAGCTGGCTGTATTAAATATAGCCCTGACACTCCTAAGTAGAAAATGCCTCAAGCTGAATAATGGTTTCTGGTCTGAAATTCATTGTCCTAAACATGGAAATCTTACACGGTAGCTCTTCTGTCTCCCTTTCGTATCAAAGTGCATTCCGTGTTGATGGCGAAAGGTCTTACTGCAAGGCTCAGTTTGCTGAATTTGCCAATCGATCACTGTGGCTGTGTTGTGCAGAACATTCCTCCAGTGCCTCCTAACACTTTGGCTGTTCGCTGGGAGACTTAGCAGAATGTCGGTAACTCCTGCGGTTAACACAGCGTGATTATCTTCTGTCATTCGTGATGGATTACCAAACTGATACATCTGTTGTTTAGGTACTCTCCCACCCACCCCCATTGCGGGTGGCTCGCAGATCTGCCTAATACTGCTATTACCCTCTTTGACCCAAGCTCCAGTGCTATTAGCTACTATGCTTGGGGTCTCCTATGTTTTTCGTGAGGAGAAAGCAGTGATACTTCTCCCATGCAGTTCTGATTTTATCCAGAATGTCTGGTTTTTGTTAGGTTTTTTTTTTCCTCCCCCTTGAATGCTGTAGGAATTGAACAGGAGGCAGTTTCTTTGCTCACCGTTTCGAGCCTCTTTCCAGCTGGCAAGCAGTCCAAAAAGCCCTATGTTTGCTCTTTCTCAGGGTCATGCTGCAAATGTTTCTCTTGCTTTCACCTTGGCTTTCTGGCTTTGGTTTAGACACATGACACTCCACCACACAATACAAACCCTCAGTTTATCACTGTACCCATATAGCACAGCTTCTGACTAGCCTTCTGCATGGCTTTGTTTTAGGTGGTGGTTCCCAGTTCTTGAAGGTTTTGGGATTTTTTTCTATCCTGCTCAAATAAGCAACACAGATTTTTGTAATCATGAAGGCAGTTGTTATGCCCATTGCATTTGGTGAGATTTTACTCATCTCCATTTTCACAGCACCTACTCACAACATGTAAATTAGGGCCACAACCTCACAGACATGCGTAAACAGAGGAATTACATGACTTGCCAAACGCTTATATAATAACTTAATAGTATATCGTGGAACGGGAGCTAAGACTCACGAATCCTCTTCCTGTTTGACTGTTCCTCTTTTCAAATTAATTATCATATGAGTTTCAGCTACGCCATGACTCAGGAATCAATAGCATTTGTGGCTTTCTGAACATCCTAAATATATTGCAGACTTCCACTGTCCTTTGTCTTTATTCAGTAAGAACTTTTGACTCAGATGGTTTATAAGTTCCTTTGAGTTGTGACTATCCAGAGCTGAGCAGGCACTTTAATCATTAATAAATAGTCTTGGAGTACTCGTGGTTCATACATGACCATATGTTTCAAAAGCAGCAAGGCTTGAGTTGTTATCTGTAGCTACTGATGTCCTTTGGCCCCAAGAGTTATCACAAGAATGTTCTTCGTGTTTTGTTCATCTCATGCTCCTTTTGGACCTTTTGTGCCAAAATGAAATGGAGAGGTTCAGTCCTTTAGAAATTAG
Organism: Haliaeetus leucocephalus; assembly: GCF_000737465.1. NCBI lineage: Eukaryota > Metazoa > Chordata > Aves > Accipitriformes > Accipitridae > Haliaeetus > Haliaeetus leucocephalus. The sequence goes on from NW_010973436.1 coordinate 2,902,265, forward strand.
CTCAGGAAACAAGGCTGGTACAAATAAACTGCCCTGTTGTTTACATGCTGCTGCATAGCACTTCCCTCAGTATCTCTTGAACTTTTCTGCAAATTTCATAAAGAGCTAATGCGGTAGAGGTCTCCAAGACTTCTAAGTTCAAAGATTTCTAGTGAAAATAAGAAGCAGAGTAGAAAAGTGGTCTAAAACAGTGTCCCTGGTGAGTAAAATGCTGTATTTTGAGCTCTGTTCTCTTGGAGAATCCATGTGTGATAGAGATGAAAGCTTTAAAAAAACATAAGCAGCAGAGCCAATAAACTCTGGATAATATTTTTGCTTAACTGTTTAGAATGACATACGTAAACCTGTGAAAAGGACCTGACCCACCTGTACTTCAGGTTGTAATCTGCTTTTTTGCTTTCTAGGAATCTACAAGCCGCCATTGGAGCCTACTATGATTTTGAGAGTCCAAATATCAATGTACCCTCCATGTCCTTTGTTGAAGATGTCACCATAGGTGAAGGAGAGTCCATCCCTCCTGATACCCAGTTTACAAAAACATGGAGGATACAAAACACAGGTAAGGCTTTTAGACTGTAGCAAAGTCCACGTAGCGTGTATTATGTGATAGGATGGCAGATCTACATGGAAGAGATGCTGGCTTAAGGCAGGAGGTTCATGTGCGCTTAACTTGGAATAGAGCCACCCTGCTACTGAAGGAGGTAGGCTGCCAACCTATGCATGTTCCCCCTTCTTACGTTGGCACAAACATTTTGTGGCAAGATGCACAGCTCAGTTCACCAGTCTTGTTCCTCATGCCATCACACAAACAAAAACTCTAGGAAACTTCTAGATAAAAGAAATTGAAGTACAAGTTGGTTTGGGGGTTTTTTTTGTTTGTTTCTTTTGTTTGTTTTTTAATGGCAGTAATTAGATGTGAAAATAGATTAAGAATCCTTAGCTAGTCATGTTTCTGATAATTTGATGCAAACAAATGGAATACATTTTTAAGTCAACGAAGAGGTTGCTTTTAATCTCAAAGCCTTTTAGCTCATGACCAGCCTGTATATTACCACTACCCTTCATTACACCATTTCTCTGGCCATCCCTGTCATTTGGTCATTCAGTTTTCCATAGAACTGTGTTCTCTGTGGAGGCAGTGATGCAATGATCTGAGAACAGGTAGCGATGCAAGGGTAAGTGGCAGGTACCCTTTACTTTTTAATACACTTTTGACAGAATTGCTTTTTCATGTGCTGAGAGGATGCAAGGCTGGAGAGACAACATTCCAGTATGAAATAAGTCAAAACAGTGACTGGAATCCAGGAAGTGAGATTAGGCAAAATTCATTCTCAGGGCCTGATCTGTTGGGATGTAGTCAGAGAGAAAAATAGGATCCATGGATGTAAAGTGGAATACCTTGTCTTCAAGTGTTGCAATGACAGGATGTTGCATGAATGTTTAAGCTGTGTGTCTGAATTTAATTGACCTGCTTGCACTTTTGTGAAGAAGAATGATGGCACAACAAGGTATAATACCATGAATCATCATGAGTAAAATTCAGCTGTGTTAGTATTCCTACTTGTAGATAACTGCAGTACTTGAGTGCTGTACAGATTTGTGCTGAATATCGAAGTATAACAGAGACTAAACCCATACTAAAAATCTGGGGGTATTTCATCAGGACATGAGAGGTGAGAAGGGGGGGGTGTTTAAGAGCACTGTATTCTAGAGAAAGGTCTTAATTATTTCAGTTTACTTTTTCTGCCTACATTTGTTTAACTTAGTTCAATGGAAAGGTGACACGTATAGCTTGCTTAAACTCCAGTAATGTGAAAAATTGACTGGCAATTTTTTTATAACCGTCTCAAATACAGGTCTTACAAATATAATAAGTTTGACATGTCTTGTTTCTCCACTGTTAGTATCTTAATTTGCATGTATTATGACTACACCCCTATCTTGCTCCTTTCAGACTCCTTCCTCTCTGGTTCCTCTGATGTACTCTTTCCTGCATGCAAATTCAGCCTTAATTTAACACCATAGTTCAAGCAATGTTTCATTATTCTTGGAATGTTTGACCTTCTGAAATCCATGGGCCTTCTAAAATGAGGAAAGGCAGTTAATCTTGACTTATGAGTTCCTGGCAAGGCCAACATTTGTTTTGGCTTCTGTGTGGGTTAAAACCTCACTTCTTAAAATGTACATCTGTACTCTGACAGTGGTGCTGGAGGCCAGAACTTGTTAAAACCATGCTGTTGAGGCATGTTTTAGTTAAATGCAACTTCACATACAGTGTTACGACTGTGCAGTTTAAGGAGGACCGTAGCATTTTAAAACCATTTTATGGTTTAATTAAGGTATAATATCAAAGGACTATAGTGTTTCCAGATAATATCTGCTTGTTAAGTAGATAACTGAAGCAAAGCCAAGGTTTTTAACAGCTGTACAGGAACCCTTGATTAAATGACTTCAGTTCTAGAACACGAAATACCTGAGGCATGTGTCATTGAAGCGTTTAGTGTCTGACGAGTATGACAAGCAGAGCTCTGAGAGATTGTCAGTTTTAAGCAGGCAAGCAGTAACCTAGGTTCAGTCAGGTTTTCATATGTGTTATTAAAAACTAATACCCTGCTCTGATACCTTCCAGGACGGCACTTGGCTTCTCTGCCAAAAGACCAGTTTGTATAGTAGAACCATTGCTGAAAGAGCAGCAGGATTTAACAGACTTATTTCCTCTTCCCACTCTACCCCCAGCTGTTGCTGGCTCTGCAGGACAGTTACTACAATTTATCATCTCCTGAGAGATGAGTGTACTGAAATAGAATGACATAATCATCATTTCATTTTATGGGGCTTATCAGTTGCAGTGTTCTAGGCACCTTGCAAGCCTAAAGCCATTAAAACCGATAAAAATCACATAAATTATTTAAACTAAACCATGTTGCTCGGCTGCCAACCTTTTCAGATGAGACTTCATACTCAACTCCCACATGCCATACTCTGAGGTCAGCTAGTCACTCAGCTCCTCTTTCAGAGACCTCCCTATCTCAGCACTGTTTCCAACTGTAGTGATATATCCCCCACTCTGAATATCCCACTTTACCTGTTCACGTCATGCTTTCCCTGCTAGATTGTGAATTCCAGAAATAAGGACTAGACTAGAAAACCAGTCCCTGCCACATCTTCACTGAAGTATCCATAGGGATTAAATCAGAAGACAAGCTGTTGCAAAGGGTGCTCTTTGGGGTAACCTTAACCTAAGGTCAGATCAGCATCCACCATTCTCATCTCGGGCCAGATATAGAGTGGTTCCAAGCTTCTTGGTGGTTCAGGCTTTCCTTGGCTGTTTCCATCGTCCTTAACCAAGCAGGAGGTATTCTTAAAGTCATTGGCTTAGTCATGTCACATTATTGGGAAAGAAGCAAAGGAAAATTACGCTGAGCTGATTTTTCACGAGTCTCAGAAGCACTTTTCTTTTTGTCAGTCCCAGTACTTGTTATCTTTGGCGAAGATGGCTGTGCTTGCATGCAGTAACTGTTTTCTGTATCTCTACAGACTGCCAGGTCATGCAGTCAGTCCCGGTATCTGCAGTCTAAACATTGATCTCCACAAATAAATCCCATGTTCACAATCTTGTCTACCTTTGCACAAGGCTGAGAGAAGGGTTGGTGCAAGAAGGGAAATAAATCCATTTAGAAAATAGTACTAGCTCTTCAATTATAGTTCAAACTATTAGTTCCTCTTGAGACTGCTAACAGGCTTAAAAAAGAATGAAACCCTGAAAGAAAATGTTTCTAGCTCTTTGTGTTAATAACATGTATTTTGATGTCGCAAGGCTCAGGAGCTGCATGTAAGGAGGCAGAAAGAAATGGGGGGGGGTAACAACCACCTCTAGGTCTGACCTCATCTTTGTCTATCATTGGTAAAATATATGTGCGTGTCAGTTATGTTGGGGGTTTTTTGAAGCTTTTGAAGCTGTTACACTGTGACTTTGAGAATTTTTCTGTGCAAAGACGACTTAGAGATTATTCAAACAGAAATACAAATTGTCCTGCTGGTCTCAGAATGGACCAGTTAAGCCTTGTCTGAAAACTGTATTCTTCTTCAGCATCCATTGCTGGCTGTGTTATGTGTATCTTGGTATTCCTTTGACTGTTCAACAATTGCACAACTGTTTTAATAAGCATGTTTCATCCAGTCTTACACAAACAGACACAAAGCTTTTCCTGGTGCACTGTCAGTAATTCTTTCTTCTGTTTAATCCCAGGGACAGAGGCGTGGCCCCCGGGGGTTTGTCTGAAGTATGTCGGGGGAGACCAATTTGGCCACGTAAACATGGTGATGGTCAGGTCCCTGGAGCCCCAGGAGATTGCAGACGTCAGCGTTCAGATGTGCAGCCCCAGCACAGCAGGAATGTATCAGGGACAGTGGCGAATGTGCACCGCCACGGGACTCTATTACGGAGGTGAGTGATCCCTTTTCCGGAACTTCAGGCTCTTCTTCGTGGTGTTCCCACTGCAGACAAAATGGATGCTCCTGGCCCCTTGCAGATGCTCTCCTGATAACCACATGGTGAAGGTAGAGGTCTGCCAGCTCTGAGACTAAATATAGAAAACAGAGAAAACATCAAGTGAGCTGCTTTGTTGTCTTGGTCAGCACAGAACTGTTTTCTAAACACTGGAACAAATTGCAGATTACACAAAGCTCTGAAAAACAAAGGGACTTGTACAGTTCTCCTGGAGCCTCTTTCCCAGTTGGTCCTTGTCGGGATTCTTTCCCAGTTTTCCAGCTCTGAACATCATGAACTGCACACGAGCATAAAATCTATTTAAGTGGTGAAAACCTCATCTGAGAAGTTAAGGCCCAGGTTTTAATACAGTAATTTGGTGCATCTACTGTGAACCATTTTTCTGTGTTTAAAAACCACTTTCTGATATTTTGCCTGGTGCCTCAGCCTGAGCCACCGACATCTTCATTCATTTGGAGACTTTGTCATTTTTAGCCAGCTTTAGTTTATACTGTGAACATCTTTGTGTCTGTTTTGGCAGTTGGGAGTATCCCAAGTTACACGGGTTTGAGTGAGAGATGTTAGCACTCGCAGTCAAAAATAACTCTTTGCTCAGAAAGAAGTACAGGGTTTTTGGCAGAATTGTCAGTAAACGTATGACTCTGGTGTTGCAAGTGGATGTAGCTTGTCCCTGAAGAAGGGGGATAAATTTCTCTGCACAGGCTGAAAGGCCTGTTCAGCTTGCACTGCCTGCCACAGGCCTGTGTGTTTCTAAAGCCGAGGTTTTCCCAGCTGCCGACAGGAGGTTTAGTAAGATCTTAGACTAAAGTTGCACGTTTTGAAAGAAAATGACCTACAAATTAAAATCCCTTTGGCTACCGAGCTTTGAGTCAAAGGTGCCCTTCCCCTGCGATTTAATTAATGGCTTTTATGCTAGCTGTCCCCGGAGGTTAGGCCCAACAGCTGTGTGAGGCCCTGGCAAGTGGCCGGGGCTGTCGCCCGGTGGTTTTTCATCCCGGCACGGCTTTGGTAGCGCCGGGGCCACCGGGGCGAGCGGCCGGGCCGGGCG
>NW_010973436.1:2907832-2908351 GCF_000737465.1 Haliaeetus leucocephalus
CGCGGCCCGGGCCGGCCCGGCCGCGGGAGGGGGCAGCGGGCAGCGGGTGGGCGCGGTGGCCTGGGCTGTTGTGGAGCCTTAATGGTATTTGTAAGGGGGTTACAGCCATGGCAGGGTGCTGAGGGTCCTTAAGCAAGTCGTAGTTTTGTAAGGTAAAATCCCACTGTCTTTAATTGGGTCGTAAAATGCAAACTAATGAGCCCAGCCCTGTTAAACCCGGGGAGGGACTGGAAGCAGAACTTCAGTGAATTAATGCTGCTTGAGAAGCCATGGTGGTAAAACCGAACAGCAAAAGTACCTGCTGTCTCTTCCCCCAGGCCACCAGTGGTAGCACGAAAGAGCCCCTTGTAGGTTAGGACTTGACTGCAGAAAACCTGGAAACAATTACATGTGACATGAGGTGCTGTTATTAGATCTGCTGAGATGAGATAAGGTATTGTTGCTGTTCTTTTTAATTCTCCCTCTCCGTGCAGCAAAACAAAACTGGAGCACATTTGGGGGGGGGGGGGGGGGGGGGAA
>NW_010973436.1:2908361-2928882 GCF_000737465.1 Haliaeetus leucocephalus
AAAAAGGGGGCCAGTGTGGGGGGGGGGGGGGAGAGAAGAAAAAAAAAGACAATAAAACTGAATTTGGCTATGTACCAAGAAATGTATTTATGTAAATAGACCAGAATGTTTGCATGACGTGTAAATGAAATGGTAAGTAAAATAACAATGTTATCTATGTACAAGAGACAGACACGCATTAAGAAAGAACTGTAAATATGTTTCTTATTCTAACCAGTAGTTTGCGAATTCGTGTAATAGTCTACCAGGCCTGCGTATTTTATCCACCTACTCTGAGTGTTTTGGAACTGGAATGGAGATATTTTGCAGTGAATTGTCATAAACATAATTACCTTCTAAGTCACCCTTTTGTTGTTTTATTTTAATAATCAAGCCTTTCAAAGCTAAACAAAAAACATTGCCTTTTCTTTACTGTCAGAGTAGAAGATTGGCAGTGATATCTTCTGGCTTTCATTTCAGATAAAGTCATTTAAGGTTTTATTTTATTCAGTGCATCCTATTGGTTATCTGAAGCATGGAGCTTCAAGTTGTCATGTCAGTTTGTTTTTTGTGTGTTCTTAGCTGGTTCATGTAAGTTCAGTAGGAGTAAAACTTGCCTGGTTTTCTTGAAAGATTGGACGCTAAATTAGGGTTTAACCAGTACTACTGATGCTTCATAAAAATGTATTTTAAACAATAAGTCTTTTTTCTTGCTGTTGTAAAGGATAGAATTCATGTTCTGTTTTTTTCCTTCTGCCCCCTTCTTCATAAACTTCATCTAGTGACAACCCGAGTGTCTTTCTTTTTCAACAGATGTCATCTGGGTGATCCTCAGCGTGGAAGTTGGAGGACTTCTAGGTGTAACACAGCAGCTGTCATCCTTTGAAACGGAGTTCAACACGCAACCACATCGCAAGGTAGAAGGAAACTTTAACCCATTCGCCTCTCCACAGAAGAACAGGCAACCAGATGAAAACAACCTAAAAGACCCTGGGGGTTCCGAGCTAGGCACAATCAGCAAAAACACATGGGGGCCTGCTCCTGACCAAATCGAACAAGATCAGAATGGACTGTCACAAAACTCTGTAAATCTCTCCCCCAGCAGTCACTCGAACAACTTGTCGGTAGTGACATACAGTAAGGTAGGTGCCCTGGGAGAACAGGAGAATGGGTAGGTGATGAGACTGTGATGTATGTAATAGTTCTTCGTTACAAACTGCAAAGCCCTTCCCTTCTGCTTCTGCCAGACCTGCTAAGGAAGGTTTTGAATTTGACTGTCTGACTCTGCCAACTCCTCATGTTATATTAAAATATTTTTGCCTCTGATAGACTCTACCAGATCCACCTTTTTGTTTTTGCTTCAAGTCCTTCTTAAAATTTATATAATCTTGTCTGGGTGCTGTAACTATTAGTGGCTGGAGCCTGCTCCAGTTGCGTGTGCAAATAAGTCAAAATATCTCTCTAGATGTGCTCCTGAGTTTTCTCTTTTCAAAATTATGTACAAAATAACCACACCCCCAAAGCCTAAGATTAACCAGATAACTTCTTTTTAGCTGGTGTGGGGAGACTACAGAGCTCAACATTTTGATCCCAGAAGCTACCTGTCAGGAACAGTCAATCAAATGACTATTCCTGTCTGTGTCCTTGTCTTGTTTATAATTGTAGGTGACTTTTAAATTATCTTTACTTTAAATTCTCTCTCAAAAGCTTGCTTGGTGGATGCTATATGAGTCTGAGTGATATTTTGACTGTTTTTATTTGCTTGTGTGTGAAAAATGAATTGCAGGATTATTTACAATTCAGAATCCACCTGTTAATGCAGCCAGTATGTGTAGGTGTGTACTGTCGTATGTCAAACTAGTTTGATTTTTAAAATCTTTTAAAAATGCTTTACTGTACTTTAAGCAGGCTGTGTAGGACAATAACACTTGGTTGCTGAATGACTTAATAAAGCCCTAATGTTAGTTCACCTACAGCACTTTAGTTCCTAACTGGATGAACTGCCTGTCCTCTACCAGTGGATCATATTTTAGTGACCTACTTTGCACCAGGACTATGCATTTTTTTTACTGATGGCATGCACGGGATTAACTGTTTGACAGACTACCAGCAACCTTTTTTGTGTTTGGCACCCCAAACATAAATTGCTATAAGCTGTATTGGCTCCTGCTTCAAGATTCTCACTCACTAAAAGTGAAATGGATGGCTTAGGAAATGATTGAAAAATAAAGCCTTTCACCTATCAGTTCAAATACAACCTGAATTAGCAGTGACTGAAAGTCACTGCCTTTTAGTGGTTGTTTGGTGGATAGTGGTATTCCCTGAAGAGACAAGACAGGCCATTGTCTGACTGCAGAGGCTGTCTATATACTGATATAGCTTCTCTGCATAAACTTTATCTCAGGTGCTTCAGGTGGGGAGTGCCGCTCTGCAGCTGTCTGTTGTATGTATCCCAGCAAAGATTGGTAACAGCTCTGTGTATCAATTGATGAAAAATAAAAAATCATTTATCAAGTACAGCTTTGGTGAGATAGTGGACTTACCTAAGCCTTTCATAGCTAAAATACTAGGTTTAATTTAGGTGGGAAAATTCAGTTCCACTTTTGGTGGTCAGCTTTAGGCTGGAGGTGGCTTTTTTTTTCCCTTGCCTGTTTTCTGAGTGCAGAGCTTGGCAATTGCTTTGTAGTTGATTTGCACTTGCAGGTGGATAGATGTGGAACTGCTAATATATGCACTTCTGAGAAAGTTCCTGTGTTGAATTTCTGGATGTGGGGTTTTGGCAGTAATGTGGCCTTCAGTTTTCGCTAGGTCTCTCCCAGTGGTATATATCCTTACCCTTCCCAGTGAGAGGAGAGTGGTGTGGGCACCGGGAGGTAAAGCACACTAACAGACTCTCTTGGCTGAGGAGTAGATGCTTTGTCTTTTCTAAGAACATAGGTGTAAGAAACTGATACCTATTGGAGGTGCAGAGGACACAGCAAAGGTCAGCTATGCTGTGGAAAAGAAAAGCCAAAAAGGAGAGTGAAGCACTACCAGAGAGGATTTCACTAAATTTAAAGTAAGCTGGTTTAGCTAGTAACCCAAAGTTCACGATCAGTACTCTTATGAGATATAAGCCATTATAATCTAACCTCAGATGTAGGGTAGGTGGCCTTCCCTGCCCCCCCATTTTTTTTTGTTTTGTTTTGGGTTTTTTGTTTCTTTTTGTATTTACAGAAGATTCTTGGTGGATTTGAGGTAGATTATGTGAGATAAAAGCAGAAATCTTGTTTCTTGCTTGCTTCAGAAGGGATAACATTATGGTCCTTTTTGGAGATGGGGTGGGGTATGCAAAAGTTCATTGGGTTTTTGAGGTTTTTTGTCTCTACTACGGTGTTTCTATTTGTGACATTAACAAAAAAACAAGTTAGGTTTTCCTTTGGAAGCTGTTATTAAGGTAGGTCTGAAGATCAGAGTCCTGTTCCAGCCTTGCCCTTCCCATCTAGGGCAGCAGGCATTCTGCCACAGACTGAATATTCACATTGGTACAATACTGTTTCTGTAGTGAACAAGTCTGAGTAGGTTTGACATCCTAGATACTTGGTCTCATTTAAAATCGCCAGGTGAACATGCTCACCTTCCCTGGTGTAGGTCTAGCGCTATTGCATGCTTTCTTCCTGCAATCTGGAAATCCTTCTGGAAAAGAAGATGTGTAAGCAGTATCCCCAGCTGGGGCTCAGATTAAGTGGAAAAGGTCTTACTGGAGGTGATGTCAGAAGTATTAAACCACCTGATCAGCAGATGGTGTTCCAGTACCTGTTAGGAAAAGCTATATCTGGCCCATCTTCCCCACTTCCCTGGGGACTTGACCTGTACTCTGCTGCTTGAGAGGGGGAAAGAAAACTACTACATGTCAAGCTGTTGTCTTGTGATTCAATATTGATGTGAAAGGCTTTATTTCAAGTTCTAGGAGCAGACAAAAGAGTACTGTGGGTTGGTTATGCAGTTGCACATTAGGATTCCTGGATTTTATTTATCTTGGGCAGGACCTCTAATAATTTTGTCTGCTTTCATGTACCCAGAGAATGGAGTAAATCCCTAGTCATGTTTGACACACCATTTGGTGCGACACAGCAAAGGGGATGGGTAAGGTCTAGTTAAGGTGTTCAGAAGGGCCTATGTCCTGTATTTAGAAGTAATATAAGCCCTTAAATATTTCTCAGATTACTGTGGAGGCTTCCTCTCTGCCAAGAGATTGTGGAGAACCCCAGTCATGCACTTGGATGAGACTATGAAATCTTTGAGATAAAGCTAGCAGTTTCTGGCATCTGCAGCTGTAAAACATACTAGAAGTTGCCAGACCTTGTCTGTATTAGTTCTCCCTCTGGTGCAACTGAGCAGGTGTGACTTGTCCTCTAAAATTCCCCATTGGAGTCAGGATCTCAGTGACACTGATGTGCCATCTGCTGCTGGATTAGACAAGTCTATCAGTTTCACACGTGGAAACATTCAAAATGCTTTTATACAGCAGCATAGAGTACATGGTTTGGATGCTCTGCTCAGTGAAGCAAACTTTCCTAGCAAAAAACCAAAACAAGACACTGAATTCCCTGTTAAGCAGATAAGATCAAACCTGTGGTATGGTTGAAACAAACTGAGTGCGATCTTTATTGCTGCTATAGTGTACGCCTTCCCTGGGTCCACCCTGCTCACCTAATCAAATAAATTGCTGGAAGGTTGTAGATCAGGGTCTGTGTTCAGGGCATTGCTTTAAGCATGTTGTTGTTATATCTATTCCCAGTGGAGTTTTTGCATGTTCTTAGAATTAAAGATGTGCTTAAGTGCAGGATAGGATGCTTATCTCAGGATAGGGATGAGCTGTATTAGAGTCCAGATATACCCATGCATGGGTATTTTATTCTCCTCTTTGGCAATCGCTTTCTCTCTGTATTCTCGAGAGAGATGAGGCTAATATAGCTTCCTTCTATTTACTCGCTCCTGTCTCATAGCAACACTGTCGAGGTCACTGCTGCTTTCTTGTGACAGTCTTTTACATTAAAAGCGCAAGATGCAGTCGTACAGTGCCTGGGGAATTAGAGTTAAATTTCTTAACTAAGGAAAGAAACATACAGGTTTAAATGTCTAAAAAGATCTGAAGTGGATAGCCATATACTGACATTCAGATTGTACTTGTCACCTATATATATAAAATATACATATGTATATCCAAATCTGTTGCCCATATGAATTGAGGAATTGCTGCTTTCTGTGTAATACAGAAAACTGCATGTAGAAGTTCTGATTCTGCAAATATTTGCCCGTACAGAACAATTTGCATAGTCACCGCCATAGCAAAGGGCGTTCTACAGCTTGTCTGGTATTAACCTGTTCTGTTTGTTACTTGTGCTACTCTTAAAAGCCCATTGAAATATGAGCATATTTGGCGTTCACAAAATTAAAATCTTAACACCTTTTTTCCTGCTGTATTTTTGCTCACCATCTTACTTCATTCTGTGTGGAGCTGAACTCTGATCCATGCTACTTGACAGCTTTCTATATGTACGGGGAAACCAAACCTCTCTCTATCCTTAGAGCCTTTAACTGGCTTCCCCTCTCTGAGTTTAAAAGTTGCTGCTGCTTCTAGATGCGTGCTTCTTCCAAACCAGGGCACTCCAATTTGCATATTTTTTGAGTACCTCTAAACTCTAGACAGAAATTTTTCCACTGGAAACTATTTGGGTACCAAACTATATTTGTGGGTAAGGAAGGTGCTCCAGAAATGTTTGCTTCCATGTAGAAGAGAAGCTCCTTCCATCTTGGTATCTGGGCTTCAAATTGGGCTAGTTACCACATAGTTAAATTCATTTAGAACAAAGTGGGAGAACATTGAACTCAAAACTACCATAGCTACTCTTTGACAGCCACTCTGCTGCATAGCATCTGCAGGCTAAACTGATGTTGCATGAGCTGGTTTGCTTATCTGGTGAAAGACTAATGTGTTTGGATGCTGCATGTTAGCTCATCCATGAAAACCAACAGTCCATGTGCTTTTGGACTGTGGGAAATGTGAGATAATCTGATTTTAGCTTAACTTTGCTCCATTGCAGGCCAACAGTTTCCCTGTTGTTTTATCTCTGCAGACTAAAAGCACGCCATTGATTAAGTTACAAGAGCTAAGTTGTTGCATGGTAACTTAATCATGTACTTGAGCCCTCATGTACTTCATCAGCTATGTGCATCTAAACCAGCCCTACCAGTGGCTGCACTGTGAGAAGATTCTTAACTTCCTGGTGGTCTTAACTGCCACGCCATGTTTGCACAGCATGCATGGAATAAAAAAAAAATAAAAAAATAAAAAAAAAAAAGTGCTCAATACTTTGTTCTTCTGTTTGTGTTCAGTTTACGTAAGTTAGTCAAGAGAACTCTGCGTAGTTTGGAGAAGCACTGACTAGGAACGGCCCAGGAGGTGACGAGGAAACGGGGACTTGTAGCGTTGTCTGATGCTACTGTCAGTGTACACTGGGAGACTCCTGTATTGCTTTGCAGCCGTGCATCAGAAACTCCTGTCTCTCTTGAAGTGTACCTTTTATTGATCTTGACTCAGTCACAAAGGTGAAATAAAGATAGCTATTTGAAAGCCTGTGTTGTGATGGTTTATGAAAGATTAACTTAATCTTTATTTTATTTCTAGCACAGGTGCCTTCATTTAAAGAGCTCAGTATTTACAAAGGCCTTTAACTTGCCAAAATGTCTCAATTCCCTTCTAGATACAGCGGTCAAATGATAATTTCTACCAGTAAGTTTCGTGTAGAGTCTTTTCTTGAAAAAACACGGTCCGCTGTTCTCACATACTTATCTGTATAAATTGCCAGTATGCTTTCACTAACAAGTTAGCAATTACTTCTGTGGAAGATACTGGAAGAACTGAAAGTAAATCTGCAAAGCTGCAGCTGAGCTTTTCATGAACACAGTCATCTCATTTTGAGAATAGAAGGGAATTCACCAAAAATAGCATGAATAATTCTTCAGTTGAAATAACTCGGGAAAACTGCCATTGTATGCAGAATTATTTTTGCATGTTTATGATGTAAAATATTACATACAAGGGATAATTATTCCTGAAAATGTCACATAATGGAGTTTGGTATTTGGATTGCAGCAGTAACTGAAGTTTTCAGGTATCAAGACACTATTACACTGTGCATGTTGAATAAATTAATAAGAAACAATTGCTCCGCAGAGAGCTTGCATGTTAGTTACTGAGGAAGAAGAAAGAAGGTGTTCTCATTTCACAAAGGGGAGTAAGAGTTTCTTGCTCAGGGTCTGATGTCAAACCAAGTCTACACTTGATCTTAAAGAAAAGAAACAGGTGTGTTTAATTTTGTAAGTTCTCATGTACACTAATGAATCTCACGGGTAAGTGAACTGCAGTGAAGAGTGGCAATCCCAAAAGCAAAGATTTTTGGCTTTTTCTTCTTGGTGAAATTCATTGCATCAGGAGAAGCTAACCTTGGTCACAGATTCTGGGACTGTTCATGGAATTGCTCATGAGAGAAGCTCATCTAGTGATGTCAGCCTGTTAAGTGCAGTGTAGCAAGCAGTACAAAGCTGTATATACTTAGTAATCTGACACTCTGAAGGTGAACAAAATTCTGCTTTTAATTAAGACATGATTAGCACAACTGTGTAGCTTTAAATTGGATGCTACAGAAAACAGTATCTGAAGATCCAGAGGGTTTCCCTGAAAACAAGGTTAATAGCCTTTTCATGGGGTCTCTCTCTGCATACAAAAAAGACTAATGGACTGTTCTCATGTCTGACTTAAGCTGAAGACTCTGGACTGTGTACTGCTTAACTGTGTTAATTCTTTTATGTCATGGGGTGATGCAGATGTCTTGGCTTATGGCATGCACAAATTAAATCAGTGAGATTTTGCCTGTGACGTAAACTGTAAAATACATAAACGGTACAACTCTTTATGGTATGTGCAGTCGGTAGCCCCGCGGCAGAGGGAGCAGGCAGCTGGGAGCAGTTGATGTTTAAACCACTCTCATGAGGCTTGTGAGTGCTTGCCAGTCAGTATCTGCAAACAAAGCCTTATGTGCAGGTAACTAAAAGATGAAGCAAATTCTGGCAAATGTGTCTGTACAGGTAATCAGCAACAAATCCTGGTTTTTGTTTGTAGAGCAAGAAGTACAAGAGCTTAACCCCCTTGAGGTGAGACTGCTTAGGATGTTGCTTATAACATTGTTTTCCTTCTGTGTCCTTTGGGGGTTTTTTGTGCCCCTATTCACATTATTTTAATGTTTCTCTTCTGCTCTTCCCCTTCCCCCTGTTTCAGTGACTGTATTTTTTGGAAATGTTGAATATGTCAGTCTCTTGATTTTGCTGGGAGCTTTTCCTTTCTGAGGTGAACTATTGTGCTGGAATCTGCTGGGTGTTATCTTTTGAAAAGCTTGCTTTACAAACTGGGAGTGCAGCATATTCCTAGGGTAGAAGTGTGTTTGTTTTTCCATCACTTGCATGTATTTCTGTCTGCAAACAGCAAGTTTCCAGTCTTCCGTGCTTCCCATGCAGTTCATGAGATGTCCTCTTTAATTGTCTGCTAATCTTCCTCTCTTGGTTGAATTTTGAGAGCTGCTGATAGATGCTTCATTTTACCATTGTCTTGTATTTTGCCACCCGATATAACCTAAAGAATTAACTTTTTCTCACCAGCTGTGGTGAGATTACAGGCTTCTTGGAGCACTTCCTTTTTAACATAGGTGTAAAACAGAGCTCTTGAACTTGGGTTTTTGTAACTGGGCTTAAGCTAATGAAATTGTTTCTTTCTTTATATGAGTCATGTTAAAGACTCATTGTTTCATGGCTCTGTGGCTCATGCAGTGAGGTTGTTATAGAGTTGTAGGAGAAAATGCAGGAAACAGTGTTTCCTTTGAGATTTGCCCTGTTAAAGGCAAAATGGTGAAAACTGAAGTCAGAGCTTCACTTAAAGACCGAGAATGGCTTTGTGCAAATTGGGCCCTCAGCTGTCTTACTCATCAGCATACTGGAAACAAGCTGGACTCTGTTAAAAAAAGCATTTGCATAATGGTCTTCCAACTTTGAGAATTAAATATAATGAGCTTTTCTTCCTCATCTCACTTCTAACCTGAGTATGTGTCTGGATCTTACAGAAGGATTTTGTGTGTGGTTTGTACCTTCATCGTTATGACAAACTTTATATCCCTGTGACTTGGGAGATCTCTTGCCTGCCTGTTGGTCACTTCCTTTTGCTTTCTGATGAAACCCTGGATAGTTGATTTGAACAATAGAAATTACAGAAAGGAGTTCCTGTTAATTTGAGACCTGTTACTAGATCTGTCATTTAGGTGACTCACTTCAGGATGTAAGAGAGGGAAAATGGATTCTGTAGTAAGCATTTTGATTTTTTTGTTGTTGTTGTTGTTAAATGTTGGCATTGATTTTCACTAGAGCAAAATGTACATTGTTATCTTAGAGCAAAAGTGGTAGTTGTGGGAACATGGAAAATCTTGAAATTTTTTTTTTTTTTCTTAAATAGACTCTTCTACTGATTACAGCGTCTTACTTAACTGTTTGCTGTAATCTTTAGAATAGACTTGTGAAACTGCAGTTGCTTGGCCTTGCAGGTATTATAGCATCTGTAGGGGATTTTTGTTCTGGTGTAGAAAATACAAGTTACTTTGTGGCCCAGTAACATCTGGCTATTACCTGGCCTAAATAACACCTGAAAGAGGTAAGTGGACAGCATCTGACATCTCTGGGGAAACCAGCTACAAGCACTGAAACCTGCGTTTTAGGAGTGTTTCATGAGGCTGGACAACACTGGTCACATTGGTGGGTAAACGGTTGCATTTGGTTTAGAAGTACTGGGATGGCATGGTCAGTATTTGTAGGTGTACACTGATCGATTTTTTTTCTTGCCTATTGAAATTGATTATGTCTCCAACTTTCTTTCAGGGTTTCCACGGTCCTTATCCCTTCGGACAGTCTTAAAACACAAAAACACAAAACGGGTATCGACAAGAGGAGAATTTAACAAAGAACTGACTTTTGGGGGGAGGGAGGGGGATTCATGTGGCAGACAGACACAACATGGACCCCCACTTCTCTGCCTCCGTGTTCTGGATAAAGAAGAAAAAACAAAAGCCCAGTAACTTAAGACTAGCTGTTTCTGGAGGAAAATACAAAATCTAAGTATGCATGTGTGAATGCTGGATTTCAGGAGTGTTGTTAAATGCTATGAGAAAGAAAATATACCAACACCATGGGTTGTTTTTTTTTTTTAGAAATTATTCTGGCACATAATTAGGTAGCTTAAAAAGAAGTTTAAAAACTGAAAATGAAAAAGCCATCTTTAAAAAAAATATTTTGCCTACAGAGCGGTTGTAGTTTGAGCAAATGTTTAATTTCTGTTTGTTTCTTGTTCATATTTTTTTTTTAAATAAGGGACAGCGTGCATTTTTACGGAACTGTCGTGTTTTGCTTGCTACCGAATGGGAATTTGCTTAGCATCTTCTGGGGTTTGTGCAGTGACTTCTTTTTGTTGGACATTTTTTAATGACAGGTTGGGTCTGTACCCAGCTCTGCATTTTTAATATCATCTGCTGTTCTAGTTACCAACTTTTTAATCTTCTTTTCTTTTTTTTTTTTTCCCCTTTTGGTTTGGGTGTTGCTGTCAGTTGTCCTGCATGTCGTTGGAAACCATGCTGAAGACCAGGTCTCAGTATCAAAGTTGGAGAGAAGGACTCTGGGACTTCTAGGATATCATGGAGGGCTCATTTCCCTTCCCTTTGTACATGAAGTACACACAAATACACACCCATATTAATAAGAAATAGATTTATTAAAGTTCCAGAGCTGTCCTATGTGATTAGCATTTTAAAATACCTTTTTGTTAACTCTTGATGTACAGTAGCTGTGCCTAGAGCAACCAAGCAAGCGTATCAGTCTTGTGCCAAGAGGAAACTTTTTTTTCTGTAGCTATAATTCACTTGGTAGTAGTTGCAAAGCTTTACAAAAGTCATGTGCTTTTAATTTTGAATCTCCTCTCTCTCATAGAGTATAAGTTTGCATTCATTTCTCCTATGATAAAGTATTAGCTTAGAGGCTAATTGCATTTTTGAATGCAGAGCAAGAGTTAGCATCATCAGCTGGATTCCACTCTGTCACCTTGTATTCATTCGCCTTTATAGTCCTGGCTTGTAGCTTCATCGAGGCTCCTACTTCTAAATGGGCTCTCCAGGGCTTGGTATTAGAGGGGGGAATCGCTTGTCTAAAGATTCGGGTTGCTCTGCTGTTCCTCCAATGTATTTTCCCCCAATTATGGATTGGGAAGTCCAGTGTGAGAGGAGGGAGAACGGCCTCGAGTGCTGCGGTGGATTTCTAAGTGCTGTGTCACCACAGATCCTGCTGAAGGGGAGCCAGGTGGCGAGGTGAGGGGACACCATTTTACTCAGAAACGTGAACAAGGCTGGAACAGCCATCTGCCAAAGATACAGTAATACTCAAAGCTCCCACAACCTTCTTCCAGATCTTTCCAGTGAAGGCTCTTGTTCTTGTTGGAGCAGAGCACAGGCTTGTTGCATGGTGCGTGGCTTTACACTGATTGCTCTTGACTAGTTGTATTTTCTTGGTTGGTTTTGAATGCGGGATTCATTTTCGTTGCAGCTACCAAGGACTGTCTTATCTTAGTGCATACAGATAGATCTTCTGGAGGACAGTAGGAGTTCCTTGTATCCATCAGAGGAAGGATTGGGTGATAAATTTTGTTCGTATTTCAGAGGTTCAGCTGTTAAAGCTTACTGTTACCTGAAGTCTCCCTTCAAAAATCTGTTTGCTGGGAGAAACAAGTATGATGTAAGAAATTATCTGCATAGAAGAGGCACTGCAGGCTTTGGACTGCTTACCATTTGCACTTGCATTTTGGTGAGCACCTGGGTCTGTCTCAGCAGCTTTCTAGAGCTGGGTGACTTAAGAACCAGAGTGAACCCGTGGAAAGCGGTGCTCAGTGCAGCTGTAGTGTTTGGCTCTTGTCCTGTAACATCATTTTGCCTTGGATTGGTTATCTCCTCTTAGCATTCAGTCTAGGGAATGATTTGCATCACTGTAGTGTAGTGTAGACAAGTGGATTCTTTCTTCGCTCCCTCCTTTCCAAGCAGGTGGCTTGAGCGACAAGGTCTGAAGGCATGAACATGTACCCGACCATCACACCTCTTGAAATACTGCTGCTTCCCTTCTGAAAGTATCAAAAACACTGGAGACTGCTGTTTGTCCAAGTGACAAGGTGATTCCTTATCTTTATTAGCTCCTTTTATCAGCTATGAATGGAAGGGTGGCAGAAATTGCGATCTGAGTCCGTATGTTATAGCTGGTGCTGCAACCTTTGCCTTGTGTCAGCTGAGGCATCAGGGAGACCCTTGAACTCGGATACCCCCATGCTGGCTTTCTTCTGCTGTCAGCCACATGCGCTCCTCCCTTATATAACGGCCACCACATTTGTGTTCTTGTGCTCCTCCTAAGACTGAATTTTCCTTTCTTTGAAAAAACAAACAAACAAAAAAACCAAACACAAACAAACAAAACCCAAAAACCTTGCATGCACCCCAAGTAGTCATGTGCTTTCCGACTCAGAAGGCATACTTGTTCTGCACAGACTTGAATTCTCTCTCCTCTTGAGTCTTTTCAGTCCATGGTGTCCTTGTGACCAGGGTCACTTACTCCAGGGTGTGAAGAAAGGCAGGTCCAGATCTGAGTTGCTGCTGAAATCTGCAACCTCTTGCTGCTCACATCACCGTTCTTCCCCAGGTAGCTGAGTGTGAGCGCTCTTGTCTGCGGGAATGATCTCTCTGCAAACGATCGCACAGTGCTCTGATGCTTTGAGGGTTGGGGTTGTAACCCTGGCTGTGATAGTGGAAGCATGTTTAAATTAGTGGTTGCTCTACCTCTGGGTTTTTCCTCAAGTAAAAACTGTTTCACTGAGGCCAGAGGTGGTTTTATCTCCTCTGGTTCCTTGGAGCTTAGTGGTGCAGCCAGCCCTCAAATTGCTCTTGCTGTCAGGTTTCCAGCTTTTAAATAGGGGGATTTGAGATGTATTCAGCAAAGCTCTTGCCAGGTGACTTCAGGGCACTGTGATTGTATTGCTTTCTGTAGGGCTGATGCATTCAAAGTCATGGAGTCTGAACATCAGATTCATGAAACAAATGGCCTGATTTTTCAAAAGTGCTGAATGCCAAATACTTTGGTGAGCCTGAAGTGTGTGCGGTGGCTTGGATAATCCAATCCACCTGAGTTATGCATGTAGAACTCAGGCCTGTTAGAAATGGCAGGAAATCCATACTGGGTTGAGACTGGTGAACCAGTAAAGAGGCTGTTACCCCAGTGAGGCTGGTGTTCCTGACTGGGGGAGGGATGGGGCTGCTACCCAGTGGTACAGGAGGATGCAGTGACAGAGAGGCTGTAACTGGCTCCAGTCTGTCCTGAAGTCCTGAGAAGGAGGGAAAGAGAGGTCTTCCTTACCCCCCCCCATCCCTCCAAAAGAAAAAAGATAATGCAGAACATCTCTGACAGTCTCTAAAATGGATCCCTGTGTCAAGTGTGAGCCACTTAGGATGTGGAACCATATCACTAATACAACTTGAGCAATGGCAGCCCAGGCACCCTCTGTCAGCCTAGGCAAACTGAAGCACGACATCCCTAGGGCTTCTCCAAAACTGGCAATGCCACATGAGGGGGTGGGGGGAGCTGGAATCTGCTAACCATATCTCAGGAGTGTTGGATTCAGACCCCTCCGAGGTTTGGAAGATGCGGCTCCCCGACCAAGGGGCAAAGCCGTTGCAGTCAGAGAGCGCCTGGGCATTGAGAGCAGCTGGAGTCTGCAGGGTTAGGAAATGCACGCTGTCCCACGTCTGGGTTTCTGTTGTGTGTTTAATTTTTTTTCGTGTGTGAGTGCGTGGGTGGTTCTGCAGCCTGTCTATTCTCTCCAGGGGGAGTGCATGTGTAGAACAGGATGGTGTGTTGCCTCATTGAGTCTGGGAGAAGTCCTATGATAGCACATTGGGGGTAAAAATAAAGGAAGCTTTTTCCTTAATGTATAAATGAATATTTGTATGATTAAATTAACACAGAAAAAAAATGTTCTGTAGCTGTTGAGAGTTTTATTGAAGCTGCAAAAACTTCTGAATCTGTCATCTTGTAGTTAAATGTACCCAGCCTGCTTCCATCTCCAGGGTGTTTCCAGACACTAAGGAATAGTATCCTTAACCCCAGTTCTAGCCCTGTCTTCACCCCAAATCACGTTAAAAACAAACTGAAATGAATTTAGTGCATACTGAGTTTATCGAACAACCTTTCCAGTCCAGGCAGATGGGTACAAGGATGGCCGAGAGGCCCATACAAATTTTTTTGTGTGAAGGGTGATGGGGAAGGACAGGCTGTGAAGAAGGGAGCGGGCTCACCGCAGCACCTCTTTCTGGAGTATTCCCACCGGGGCTGCAATGGGTGCACGGTGCTGGTACAGACCATTACCACATGTGATTATACCTGTTCACCGATGTCGGCAGTGGATATCCCTCGTTACAAGGTCAGGACACTTCTCCACAATAATGCTGTGTCCCTGCCTGCACCAGTCCTCAGCTGGTGCGCGCGAGGGGATGGCTGGGGCTCAGCACCGTGCAGGTGCCCCGGCTGGGTGATGGAGGGGATGGAGGTAAGCACCAGCTCAGCATAGTGCTGCCGGCACCTTCCAGCTCTAATCAGGGCTGAAGCAGGAGGGGAGGTGGCACCGAGAGGTCTGGGTGCAGGTGCGAGGAGGAGTGGAAAACCAGTTTTAGTGATCTTCATCCAGGGGTCACCAGCACAAAGCAATGCTGCAGCCACAGCCGGGTCCTTACATGCTCCTTGCGTGGCTTATTTACATCCCGGCACTTTACTCAGAGCCTTGGCGCAGCATGCAGCGATGCTTCTGACTTCAAACAGCAACAGATCAGACCTGCTGTTTCATGGGTCTCTTGGCGAGGCAGGAGAGGAATTTTGAATGAAGGAACTTTCTTTGTTTTCTTTTCTTGTCTTACTATCACTAAGGGAATATCTAGTGTTCCTGTATGCCAGGATGGGGGCATGTGAAGGTCTCTGCTTTGGTGGGCACTTGCATGGTCATCTTGGGCTGATCCTATTTCCCAAGTAAGGCCTTATCACTCAGGGCACCCAGCCCAAACGTTTGCCTATATAAACTATATTGTAGAGCAGCTTAGCTGAAGCCATTCTTTTGCTTACATGTGACTTTGTTACTAATCCTTGCAAGAAGCCTGAATATGTGTGCGCTGGGTTTGCCTTTTAACATTTGAATAAATGACTGGAGCTTTCATGTGCTGTTTAAGCTTGACTGAAAGCCTTACTGGGAACAGACATCCTACTACGTGTGCCTACGGGTATTTATTTTGTGCCTTGAAAAGAATGCACCCCTTGAGCTCTTGATGCTCATGGGTGGCTTTAAGACCGATCTGTTTGGGTAGGTTAGGATTGCCTCCCCTTCTCTCTGCCCAACTTTTCATTGACTAGTTATTTGCTTGAAAGAATCTGTTTGTCTTTAGGGTTGCAACCTGTTGAAGTTTGCCAGTACAGGACAATACCATCACACCTTCTAATACTATCTCCTGAGCAGGCAAATAACTCGAGGGATTGCTGTAACGGAGATCATCCTACCACTGTGATCCCTGCGCCGAGGCTGGGTGCGGTGCAGCGTGGCAAGGCAGGAGGCCAAGTCAAACGGCTGCCGCAGTCACCTATGAACTAATTGGGTTTGCTTTTTCTGCTTACTTATTTTTTTTAGGGGAACGAGGTCGTTGTCCATTAAAAGTTATAAAAATAATTCTGGTTTTAAGCAGCTTTTTTTGGTCCCTGAAGCGATGCTGCAGTAGGCAGGAGGATGTTCTCTGCTGTATGGGCTGTGTGCGATGAATTACAGCGAGGAAGGCGTGCTCGGCACTGAGTGGTGCCCAGGACCGAACAGCACCATCCCCCGGACCTCACTGCGTGCCCATGCTCCTCTTTGCCAATGCCTCTGGCTGGAGGGTGCCCTGCTCGCCCGGCTGACTGCAGAGCAAAGTGCGGGATGTGCTCCAAAACCTCCAGAGCATTGCTGCGTGTCCTTGTACCTGCAGGCGTGGGCTCGAGGGCTCCAGCAAGCGCCCTGCCTTCCAGGAGCAGCAGCTGTAACTGCAGCAGAGAAGAAAAGGGCAGGTTTTTGTGATTTTTTTCTTACCCCCCCCCCCCGCCTCCTACCTGCTATGTCCATTAAATCATGTGCACGCAGCCTGCAGTGCACAGTAAGATGCTAAGGGAGGGATTTGTGCTCACTTCACCTCTTCCCTCTGCTCTTGCTTCTCTGCAAAGCCTTTGGGGATGTGCAGTGAAATATTAACAGGTCAAGTGGGAAACCAGGCCATGCCGGTGAAGGCGATGATATGAGGGAGTCCGTGGGGAAGGAATGCAAGATCTCCGTGTATGTACATGGGGTCAGGAATAACTTTTAGTGTAGGCTTTCTCTGGAAGCTTTCTATAACCTGTAGTCTGTTGTTTGTGTGCTCCGCCTGTTTGTTAGCTGGAAAATACCCAGTTAAACAGAAATCATTTAAGGAAATCTAATCTCAAATGTTTCCTATCCCATTCATAAAACAGCCGAGTAGTAAAAGCACACAGCAGAGACCAAGCGAGGAAGCAGATGGCACACGCAGGTAAGGACCAGCTTTGTTTGCCCCACCGAATGCTGTGGGCTCAGCTCTGCAGAGCAGCATGGAGCAGGGCTGGCTTAAGAGCTGTCTCACTTGTAGTATTTCCTTATTTTGATTATGTCTTCCCTGCAGAAGTATTACCCTCACAATAACTTAAAGGGCTTGAGTGGGCGGAAAAAAAGTACATTTTTCACCTGTTTACAAACAGAGTAATTGGTGCAGCATCCTGTAAAGCAACTCGGCCGTGCTGTGAGCTGGTGATGCTGTAGAAATCATGGCTCCATCTGCCATGGTGATGGTGTTGGGAAAAGGGCGATGGGTGGAGGGGTTGAGCTGGACAGGGTATCCTCCAGACAGAGGGAAAGCTCACTGCTTGGCTTTTACGCTTCACGAGTTTCCCGGAGGCAGCAGTCCTGACTCTTGCCAGTCAGGGCTGTATGTTTGAACACCTTCTGTATAAAACCAGTTGTATAACCAGCTTCCCAGAAACTCCCATGGGCTGCTTGGGCTCTTCTCCCAGCTGAGGTGTGTTACCATTCAAGTTAAGGGTGTTTGAACAAGCCTGAGGCTGGAGATGGGGTGTAATTATTCCCCTTCACCAAGTGGTGTGGTTTTTTTCCAGCAGTCAAGTGCTGGCTCTTCATCTCTGGGGCTGTGCTAGATTGGCTGTTCATGGGAATTCATTAAGGATCTCTACAAACAAGGATAAAAACCTTCTCAAGAGCTTCCCCGCTTGCTGGCAGGGCTCAGCTCTGTGCTAGCTTGCTTGGCTGACTCCAAGTGCTGCTTAAGGTGTGCATGCTGTCCTGGGAGAGCTACACGCCTGCAGGAATGAGCTGAGTGATGCTGATGCACCTCCTAAGGCACAGTAAAACTCTCCAGAGCCACCGATCTCTTGCAGGCAGCTGTTGAAAACACTGTTAAAGTGTTCATAAACTCCAAGCGAACCCCAAATTTGGACGGCCGAGAAAAGAGCAGGTGCGTGGATGGGGGAGGCCATATAGGATGTCTTGTAGAGCCACTCACGCTGGCGGCTGCGGTGTCTTCATAGCAATCTCCCTTTATTGACTTAAAAACAAGGCTCCTGCTTCCCAGCTGCTGCTCTGGAGCGCGGCCGTTGTAGGGGCTGAGCGTCGTGCCCGTGTGCTTTCCCCTCCGCCCCACTAAAGCACGGGCAATGATGTGCGTTGCCGGTGGGATGGTGATGGCTGGGGATGCTTTACCCTGCAGCCAGTGAAAGATGCCTGGCCGGGAGGTTGGGCCGCTTCGTTCCCGGGTCTGTTCCCAGCGAGGTCAGCACTCACTGCGTTTTATAGGTGAGAGAGGCTGAGGCAAGAGATCCCAAGTCCCCATCCAGCTGTGGGACCATCCACTGTCCCACAGGACTCATTTAATCCCAGAAAGAGCTCATGGGCATCTTCTCTTTGCTCCCCTGGACTGGGGCTCATCCCTGCTGCCTCAGCTGACCCTCGCCAAGCAGTTTTCCTCACCTGTGAGACAGGAATAAATAGCCTGAGCAGGCTGGACAGATGGGCTGCGTGTCCTTCTGCTTACCAGGCTGCTTGTGCTTGGTTGCGGTGTGTGGCAGGAGTTGGGGAGCAGCTTTGGGCTGGGTGGTTGGCACCACGTCCTGCGGGCAGGGAGAGCTGCGGGAAGGCGCTTGGAAAGGTTATTTATAACCAGAGTTTGCTGGGGAAGGGCCTGGCCTGAAGCAGATGCCACCAGAGGGAGCTGAGGTTGTTCCTCGTTTGCAAAACCCTCCAGAGCTGCTGGACGTGGCTTTTCCAGGCTTTGGGACCTGCTGGTGACAGTGGCCGGCCAGGCGTGAGCCGTGTCCCCACGCACTTGGAGAGCGGCTGCTATTCTGCACCGAGCGCAGTGCCAGGCTGGGGAGGGGGTTGCACGTTTCTGGGTGCATGGGATGTGTGGTCCACACTGGTCCCATTAGGCAGTGGGGTGGCACGTTGTCACCCAGCCTGTCACTGCCACTCTGGGGCTGGGGTGATGCTGCTGAGTGGGGCAGGAGCGTGTGCTGGGCAGGGACAGCACGGGCAGGACCTCCCCAGGGCTGAGATGCCCTGAAGGCAGAGATGTCCCCTCAGTGGGGATGAGGAAGGTGTCTGAATGCCAGTGGGTCCATGTTGTGTCCAAGTTTGGAGGGTGATGTGCTGCTGGGGAACAAAGAGGGTCTGGGTAACACAACCTGGAGCCAAATGTTGCTCTGATGGGGAGGCTCGGATGCGGCTGGCCAAGAAGGGCTGAGAGTTTCCCCTTTGTTGGGACCCTGTGCCTGTTTCGGTGCGGTGGGGACAGTAATTCTGCTGGCCAGGACCCTGCCCTGCCTCTCTCTCCACCAGGACGAAGCAGCAGGTCCTGTCCCCCCGTGTCCCCTTGTAGCGGTCGCTCCCACCTACCCCGGTGTCTCCTCCGGCAGCGATGGGGAGTGGGGGACCGTGCTCTGCTCTTGCTGCCTGCCCCAGGGCTCTGCGGGAAGGAGGGACGGGAGACCCAAACCTCGGGTCTGGGGTAAGCCAGACCCTTTTTTAGGAAAGCCACCCTGCAGAAGGTGGATTTCTGTCTCTCCTGGAGCTGAGCTCCCTGCACTGCTGGCGAGGAGCAGCCCAGGCTTGGCAGGGTCTGTGCCGGAGCGAGCAGGCGAGGCTTGCCATCCAGGGTGAAAATACAGCAAGAACCCCACATTCCTCGTTATCTAATCTACCCTGTTTTCCCTCCTCGTTGTTTACCATGGCTGGGTTTCCTCAATTAATTCTGACAGCTGCAGGCTGGGCTGTGACGTGAACCTGTGGTGGCGAAGCCCAAAACCCCAGGGTGGTGTTGGATGGGACCCTGGGAGGTGACCCTGGGGACGAGCCCCTCATGCCCCAGCCAGCCTGGCAGGACGTTGAACCTCTTGAGTAGGTGACAGTGAGAGCTGCCCGTGGACCAACACTCCCGAGTCTGACAGCAGAGAGGGTCTCTCTCCCCAGGGAGGCCGCAGGGATGTCCCCTGTCCATGCTTGTGGGACACTTGAACCCGTCCTACCCTCACCTCCAGCAGCTCTGGGTGTTGCTCTAATTCATGCTGTTAATAGCCGAGAGTGGTGCTTGGCTGCACTTTGCATGGAGAGTTGCGCAATCGTGGCCCGCTGCTCCCGCTGCCTTTCTGGCTACCTGGGCAAGCACCCATTGCTTTACCCGCCCCGGGGCACCACGGGCAGCAAGCGGAGGTTGGGTGGGAGAAGGGACCTTGGGCAGTGCTGGGCTCATCCTTGCTCCCTCTGGTCCCCGCTTTACGCCTCATACAGTGACTCAGACCTCTCCGTGGTGGGCAGTGAATGTGTAATGTCATCTTCCTTCCTGACCCCCTTGCTAGCATCCCCCCCGCTGCTCCCCCAAGCTTGGCAGGACTTAGCAGCAACCCCAAAGCATCTGTGTCTGCTGCTGTGGTCCATGGTGGGATGGGGAGAGGATGATGAGCTCCCCAAACCACAGCTTTGGAGCATCCCCGTTTGCCCATCTCGGAAAGGAGGGGGTGAGCGGGGGCTCGAGGCTCCGCACGTACCTCCCCGAGCAGGGGACCCTCCTCCCGGGACAAGCCTGGCTGCTCTGCCTTGCCCGCAGGGAGCAAGCTGGGAGGAAGCGGGTGACAGTGCCTGAGAAGCAGGTTTGTCAGAATTTTAAAAGGATCTAAATAAATAGCGATAAGGAAACAATTATTTAAAGAGCAAACAAATGGAAACTGCTAAATGTACTTTTTTTTTTGTGTGGGGGGGGGGGGGGGGGGGGGGGGGGGGGGGGGGGGGTGTGGGGGG
>NW_010973436.1:2928892-2960712 GCF_000737465.1 Haliaeetus leucocephalus
TTTTTTTTTTTTTTTTGTGTGGGGGGGGGGGGGGGTGAAGGGTGCAGGGCTGATGCCATTGAGTGCTGGGAGCGGGTTCCTGCAGGGGCTGGATCTCATGGCTGGTGCTGGCCAGGGTTGCTGGCCGGACTGGGCTGGGCTGGAGAAGCTGCCCCAAGGTGGGCAGCGAGGTGAAGGTGCTGCTTGCTCAGCCTGCAGCCTCAGCCAACCTGGAAACAAGCCTTGATATGGCAAAGTTTTGTTTCATCCCACCAGGAAAAAGGTTTGATGGGTCATCTGGAAATGTCAATCCTCAAGTGAGCCTGTTCATGATGGGCTCATGGTGTCACAGCTAAGTGTTGGGTCAGCGGGGACATGGGATGGGGAAGTCCCAGGCGGGAGGTTTGCTGCATGGACGCTGCAGTCTGTTGCCTGCACCCGCTGGCTTCAGGTTGGTTAAAGGGAGAAAGAAGCCTTCACTTGCTGCTGATGCCAGGCAATCGCTTCAGAGCAAGGATGTGTTTCCTGCACCTCCTACATGGTGCTCAGGGTCCTGCTCGGGTTTAAGAAGGTGCATTGATTTGTGGTAGGGCCAGGCTGCAGCTGCTCTAATGCCTACTCTAATGGGGAGAGCCATTCCCCCTGCCTTGCCCCATTGCAGGGTGCTGGGGCTGCAGAGCACCCACAGGGACCAGGGTGCCAGTGGGGGATCCCCATTCCCCTCATCTCCCCAGCTGCACCGGCACCACACGCCCCAGAGATGCCATCCCTCCCTTCGGGGCCACGGCTGTCACCACCGGGGCTGTTTCAAAGGGCAGCTTATTCCCATCCTTCCTCCCCCATGGCTTTTTTTCATCAGCTTTTGGTTGGGGATTAGGCATGTGTTGACAGAACAAACATTTTGCTGCCCTCAAAATCCACCACTGAGGAAAGAAGCGACATCCTCGCTCTGCCGCTGCCCTGAGCCAGCACCAGCATGGGGAGAGCCAGGCTTGGGGCTGGGGCAGCCCTTCAAGGGGAGAGTGGAGCCCTTTCGGGTCATGTCCCGCACCGGGGCTGGAGCCTGGCTCCAGCTCTCTGCTCCCTTGCAGAGCATTAATCGCTTTCTGCTTTAATATCCCATCCTGTGAAACCATCCTTGTGAAACCAAGGATGCCACGGAGGAATGCTGTTTGTCTCTGATGGGGCTTTGGCGTGTGCTGATGGCCCGGGTCTGCCGAGAGCTCTGTGCCTCCCCTGTCCATCTTCCACTATCAGTCACAGTTTCATTCTCCCCAAGCCAGGCTCCGGGAACTGAGGCTCGTCGCGGTGTTGGGGAGGCTGACGAGGTCGAGAATGCCCATGAACTGCCCCCAGGAACTTGTGTTTGCCAAGGAAAAGCAAATTGTTCCATGCTTTGAGGTCAGCCCAGTGCCTGGGGAGGGGGTGAAGGCAAGACACACTGCAGCCACTCCTTGTCCCCAAGCACAGGACCTCATTTGGGGTCCTGCTGCACTCCTGCACCCCTTTTTTGCCTCCCTTAGCCCCCAGGTCCTGGCTCCTTGCTGAGCCCCCAGGACAAGGGTGCCTGACCTGGGCGATGCTCACCGGGAAGGACACGTTTCCTTCGAAGCTGGGTGACTCACTGCTGAGTCACAGCTCGCTCTGCCGCAGCTCAGTGCTGTGTTCGTCCCCAGCCTTCCTCCAGCCCTGCACGTAAAAACGTAAAAACCTGTCCCCGCCGGGTGATGGGGAGTGCGGTACCTTCGCCCTGGACCCATGGCTCCATGTGATGCTGTGGGACATGGAGCAGCCTTATCCCTCGTGGGGTCCCTGCCCTCTGTATGTGGGGGGCACAGAGGAGTCGTCGTCCCCTCTGCACCCCTGGGAGCTTCAAACCAGGCTCAGCGGGGTTGGGGCTTTCTGATCCCAAAGGGCAAAAGCTGCCCAAGAGTGACAGGAGCAGGGGGCTGGCTCTGGTCCCTGCTGACCCCCTGCCTTCCCTTCTCCATCCCGCCAACTCCTACTTTGAGCTGAGACAGGGCTGAGTGTGGGTTTTAGGGTTATTTTTAGGGATTTCCCCCCTAGGGCAAAACCTTCTGCAGGCTCTCCTGGGATGGATAGCACAGGACCGAAGGAGAAACCGCAGCCAAGAGCCTCTCCTGCTCTCCAGGGCATTGCGTACTGCCCTAGCTCTCCTTGGCTTTGGGACCATTGGAGCTGCTCGTGCTGCTTGCTCCCACCCGGGAGGTGTTTCCCTGCCCCAGCAGCTCCCACGCTCTCCGGGGCTGCCACTCCATGGGGCCGTCATGCCCGAGGATCATTTTGCATGCGGGGAGAAACAGCAGCAGCAGAAGAATGAATTTGCATTTCTTAATGGCAACCAGTGTGGGAAACAAAGCCGCCAAGGGTTTCGCTGCCACTTGGCCCCGCACCGGTGCTGTGTGAAAAGACAACATCCCGTCTGCTGGCACAGGGCCCCGTCCGTCTCACCTGGCTGCCTGTGTGTGCCTGGGAACCGCCACCACGAAACAGCCCCGAGCCCACGGCACGGAGAGGGGGTGCTGGCCCCGCCACCCAGCTACACCAGTGGGATGAACGGGTGACAGTGAGGAAACAGGGGTATGGTGCTTGTGGGGGTTATTTGGGGGGGATTCTCTCATCCTGGATGGGATTTGGGGCTTGCATGCTGATGCAGCAGCTGCAGGGCCAGTGCATAGAGAGCCCAGACCAGGAGACATCCCCCTGCATGGATTTCCCCGCCTCTGCACCCCAAATCATCAGTGACAGTGCAGGGGGGGGCCGTGACCTTTCCTCACCTTCCCTCTGCCAGGCTTCACCCTGCTGCCGAGCTGGGCGCACCCACACTACCCTGAGCCCTCTCTTCCTGGCACCGCTGGGTGACCCGCAGCCACTTCCAGGCTTTTAATCCTGAGAGACAAAAGCAGGAGTTTAATGTGACCGGAGGAAGAAAAGAGCAGGGCTTTGAGCAGGGAACAGCAAACATGCCGGTGGATCCCGCTGCTCCCAGCCCGGCCGGGCACCCTGCAACCTCCCTGCCTGTGTCACCCCAGGCTTGCGCTGGCAGCCTGGCATGGAAGAACCGTCCCCATGGAGCGCTTGGAGGGGGGAATGGGGAAGGCAGCGGCGTGGGAAGGGTGCTGGGAGCAGGCAGGGGAGGCAGGGTGGTGTGTTTGGGTGGGGAGGTGGTGGTCCAGGGGCTGGGCTCAGGGTGGGAGGCCAGGGTCGTGCTGGGGTCACCCTGGTGTCTTCATCCCCCACCTGCTTGTCCTTCCCTCCCGGGCATGGCCGGAGTGAAGAAGCGGGGCTGTGGCACCCCCGAGCCAAACCTCAGCACCTCCCGCCACCTTGGGGTGCAAAGGAACCTTTGCCTGGGGCAAGGCAAGCAGGGACACCTCCGTGCTCAGCCAAGGGATGGCTCTGGGGCTTCCCGTGCCACCAATGCAGAGCAGACACCCACTCCTGCACCCCTGGATGGAGCTGGGTTCTCCAATACCCCCCATTGGCGTCCTCAAGGGCTGCCCTGAAATGCAGGTGACACCATTTGGGTTGTGGGGCTATTAACTCTCCTGCAACGCCGGGAGCTGCCTCATACAGCAGGGACCGAGCCCCGGGAGCCCCGGCTCTTTTATCAGGGTGGGCCACGCAGGCAGGTGCCAGCAGCAATAACCGTGGCTGTTTGCCTCGAGCATACGCACATTCCCCATAAATAGGGTTTATGGCAGCATCTGGGAGATGGGGAAGCCCGGCAAAGGTGACCTGGGGAGGTAATAAAGAGGAGCGGCCCTGCTCGGACCTGGGGCTGCTCGGGAAATGGGTGTATTTGACTGGGGTGAGGAGGAATTTAAGGAGATTCAGTTGGTCTTTGCTTGGGAGCAATCTTAGTGGTTCAAGAGCTCTGAAGATACTCCCTGGTAGATCCGCATAGGGTCATTGCACAAATAAAAAACATGCTGGCTTCTCCATGCACACCTGTGAGCTATTTCTCTTGCACTCTCTGGCCCTTTGGTTAACCTGGGGGTTGCAGCTTTGCTGCAAAGCCCTTTTCCCCTCCCAGGTCCCCTCCAAGGGTAGAGGAAACCTTGGCCCACCCCCAGCTCGGGAGGGTGTGCTCGGCCCCGCTTCGCAGCGGGACACCAGGAGCACCCAGTCCCGGTGGGTGCCTGAGCCGGCACCTCACTCCGTCTCCCCATGGTGGCAGCTGTTCGTACCCCTTGCAGGGTGGTTTTGGGGGGAATCCCAGGGCAACACGAGCAACAACTCAGCTGGATGCCGATGTTGTGCTTCCTGCTGTTCGCTCCGGTTTGGTGGCATGGGGACGCTGTGCAGACACGCTGGCTGCAGGAACCGTGGCCAGACGATGCTGCTTTGCACCAGCACCTCTCACCAGAGCGTCTCTAAAGCTCGTCTGCAAAAAACAGCCTGCCCGGAGCATCTTTCTGGAGAGCGGGACAGGCAGTTCAACCAGTGAGCTGTGCAGAAACAAGGGGATCTCTCCCAGGGTGGGCACTGAGTTGGGACTGCAAAGCAGACGGGAGCTAGGATGGAAAATATGGCCGGTATTCCCACCTTCTGCCAAGCCTGCTGCCCTTTTTGGGGAAAGAGGAGCTCGCAGGCAGTGGGCGAGACGTGTCTGCAGCCTGCTGGCTCCCAGGCCCTCTGCCTGCTTCTCCCTGCTCCGCTCCTGCCATCAAGACTCTTTCTAGGATCGCAGGGAGCACTTCAGGCTCTGATCTTCCATACATGCGTTAGCTTGAAATAACACATGAATGAAGGCGATAAACCCTCTCAGTGCAGGCTGGGAGGAAACGAATTGCTGTTAGCAAACAGCCAGTGAAGAGCAATTAAGATTACAGGCGGCAGGAGGGGAGTGAGCAGCCACCGCTTCCGCTGGAACCTTCCTCCTGTGGTGGCTTCAGCCCCAGGATCTCAGGGCTGTCCCTCGCCCTCAGCAGGGATTCCTTACGTCCTGCTGCTTTTCCTGATGGTTACTGGTTAATTTGGAGGCTGGTTTCTGCCTTGGTCTCAGCCCAGCATTGGGAGCATCCCCCTGCACCCAGAGCCCCTCTGGGTACCAGGGTGCTAGGGAGGTGGAAGCCCAAAGGATGCTCGGTCCGGTGGCAGCCTGGGAGCATCCCTCCTCGTCACACTGCCGGCCTGGAGCCATGGAGTGCATCTCAGGACAAAAACACCCTCCAGATTTGGGGCTGGTGTGGGCTGAGGTGCTGATCACTGCAGACGTGGCTCCTGTGGGTTTGCACCTGCAGAGCAGGACTGAGCCAGGGGCTGCATTAAAGGCATTTCAACCATTTCCAGTCTCCTCTCTCAGAAAAGCCTGAGAGAGCTCGTCCTGCAGCCTGGGAGCGGGGATTCATCTCCTCTCTGAGCATCGCCCAAAGGCACAGACACGGGATGCAGGATGAGGCCTCTCAGAGGGACCCAAGCTTGTGGGTTTGCTTTGCATGGGGACCACCGCTGTCCCCAAACGCTGCACAGGAGCTGAAGCAGAGGAAACCTCACTGCTGCAGGAGACCAGGAAACATCGCTCAGCTCGGGGACAAGTCGGGCTCAATGGCCTCTGTGGTTTTTTCAATGACATCAAGTACTTTCAATAGTTTTATTATATATTATATGGCTGCTTATCTATTATTCTTGTGATGCAGCCAGAGATTAGCTGCAGGCAGGTGGGCAGAGAGATTCTTCCAGGCTGATTCATGAGTCGTTTCTCCATCCCTCCCCTCCGGCCGCGTTCCCAAGCGTTGAAGTTTCAGCTGTGGCAAAAGGCACTGGAATTGGAGCCGATGGGTTGACAGGGAGGACAAGGAAAAAGCATTAAAAACTGCGCACATGGGGCAGAAAAGCCAGACTTTATTTCCCCTTTTTTGTTGTTCCTCAGGTGTTGCAACCTCTTTTCCTGGTTTGCATATGCAAGCAGAGCTGTGTCAAACCGCGGATTGCGAAAGGCGACAGCGAGAACACAGCATGGCTGGTGACGCTGGGCAGCTGCAGCCACCAAACCTGCTTTGGGGACGAAAGCAGAGATCTCATTTTAGGGCCTTTTGCCTGTTTTCACAGCTCTGTGTCTTGCTGCCCAGCTGGCCAGCTCTCCCCGAGCACAGCAAAGCAAATGTTTTTCCCTTTAATCTCTTTTGCTTATCGAAATCTCCGGTGCTACCGATAAGAGGAGCAGGGAAAGTTTTTTCAGACCCAGATGTGAGTTGGGCGACAGGTTTCCAGACAGACTGGGATGACCCGCGTCTGGGATGCTCTGGAGCAGGGACCCAGCACTGGGCACTACCAGCACATCCCCTCTGCCTGGTGCCATCCTGCCCTCGCCCGGTGTCCCCGATCACGCTTTCCTCCACTTTGTTCCTCGCTCCTTCAGGTGCACTGTTTTGATGTTTGCTTTGGTAACAAGTAGTAATTAAACCTAATAAACCAGGGAGACCTGCAGGTGATGTCACAGCGAGAAGGTGCAAATCCAGCTTGCACAACCTGTGCAAACCATAACATGCTCGGCAAACTTTCCCCCAAGCTGGCAGCCCGGTCACAGGGCAGCAGCATGGAGCTGCCGCAGGAAGGTGCGGGATGGCTGCAGTGATTTCCCAGCATGGCTTGTGTGTGCACAGGTGTAGAGCTCATGCATGGTTTTACTCTGTATCTTAAGTTTCTGCAGTTGCTACGTCTGCATTTCTGTGCTATGATAAAGGTGTCTGTGCTTGGAGGGCTACAGCCTCTGCTCTGGGGCTGTGCTGGGATGCTCCTGGTTCCCGTGGGGGCATGCTGGGGTTGGACATGGGAGCAGGTTTGGGTGCTTTGCACCAGCCCCTGAGCCAGGCAGAGCCCCGGCACAGTGCCCGCTGCTCCCGGCTTCCCACGGTGGCTTTGGCCGGGACCCGGTATTGTAGGTTAAAAACAGGCAAGAGCGAGCCGGGGGTGAGCTGCACCCTGGCAGCCCGACCTGCTGCAGCTCTCTGGAGCTTTGCAATGGGCTTTGAGGGGTGCAGGATCAGGCCTGCTGCTGTGGGACAGCAGTGCTGGGTCATGCACGTGATGCCTTGCCCGAAGCAGAGAGGAGATGCTCCGAGCGGTGCCGGGGGCTGTGCTGTGGCTGCCATGAGCTGGCAGCACTGGCGGGGAGGCACTGGGTGGCCAGGACCCCCCTCCTGGCTGTGCCACATCCCCATCCCGTGTGCCCACCCCACAGCAAAGCCCGGCCAGGGGCTGGTGGCTTCCCCACCGCAGCCGCTCGCCCCCCGTGTCCTCCCCAGCCCACGTCTCCCCCCACCTGCCGCTGCGTGATCTGGGCCTGGCCATGTTTACCAAAATGGGGGAGAAAAGCTCCCCTCAGACGGCAGGAGCCCTAATCTGTGGGGAGCATTTTCCCCGCCGATAAGATAACATTGAGGCATTTCGCAAGGGAGGCAGAAACTCCTGGCGCTAGCGATAGCAAGACGAAGCCCTTTGCCAACGCGCCGGGCAGGCTGGGGAAGCTGTAATGCAGGGGTTGCCTTCCTATGGGGTTTTGTTTTCCTCCCGGCAAACAGTTCCGATGGGTGGCTTATCGGCTGTGCCGCACCACCGCTGTGCGCTGGCCCTAGGGTCAGGGTGGCCGAGGGATGCTGGCTCTGCCGTGGCACTTTCCATGGGATGGGGATGCAAAGCCCAGGTGTGACGACCACGGTGACGTGGGTCCGACCCGGGTTGCACCGCGGGTGTTTGTGGCCAGGGTTTTGTCTGACGTGGGTTTTTTAGGACATGGGGGAGTTTGGTTTCAGCAACGCTACGTGCGTGGGAGAACCGCCTGAACTGCCCTGCGTTCTTCACGTGTTAAAAAAAGACAGTAAATACCAAGTCGGTGTCTACCTCGGTCAAAACAGCTTTTTCCTGCTTATGCCGGTGAAGACAACCCAGGCCCAGAGCGCTGCACGTTCCTGCCGTGCCCCCGGCGCCCCGTCCTGCCCGCAGGCAGCAGCAATGCGGACCCTCGGGGAGGTGACGGTGCTGTATCCCTGGCGTGAGGGATGGTTTGGTTGGTGTGAGGGGCTCCGTTTAGTCCCTGACAACCCTGAGCATCCTCGCTTGCGGTCTCCATCGCAAACCCCTCGTGGCCGCAGCACTTGCGTAGGGGATGCTCCTGGGCTATCGGTTGGGGATGCTCCTGGCCCCAAAACGGCCCAGCCAGCACTGGGGCAGCGATGTCGTGCTGCAGGGTCCGGCCGGGGACTCTCATGCATCCAACAGGTCTCTGTGCTGCAGGGTCTGGCTCCAAGAGAAGCCTTCGGTCTCGCCCCCTGCGGTGTCCCCATCTCTTGGGTGGGTGTCCCAGATGAGGGTGGGAAGGGGTTAACGGTGCCCGGATTTGTCCCACTCCCCTCCCAGGGCCCAGTTGGGTCTGAGCCCGGTGCCTTGACGCACCCGTCAAGGGTTAACCCCGGCTTGGGCTATTCAAACACCTCCAGCTGAGGTAAGCAGCCAGCTTGTTTGTTCAGGTAAATAAGGAAGGAATTAGATATAATGGGCAAAGGAGGCATTCGCTGAGCGCCTTGCACCGGCTGCCGGCTTCCCCTCGCATACCTCGGCGCAGCCGCCGGCTGGCTTCATCCCTCCGCCACCCTCGGAGCCGCTCGGGGTTCCCCATCCTCATCCCTGTGCCCATCCCTGTCCCCATCCTGCCAGTGCCTGCCGAGAGCTGATGCGGCTCAGCCCGGCCGCCCTGCCACTGCCGGACCGGCGTTGAGCCAGGCAGGGTGCCGCTGACCACCCTCCCTGCCGGTGCCGGGGCACCCCGCTTCAGGCCATGCCCACCCTGGCCGCCGTGCCGAGCACCACGGGGATGGCTCTTCCCACCCTACGCTGGGACCCATGTGGTTTCTGAGCCACCCACGCACCCTCGAGGTAAGCCCCACGTTGCTGCCGCGACCCTCCCCGGCTGCCTGACGCTCCACCAGCACCCACCAGCACCCACCTTCCCTCCCTCCTGGGGCTCCTATAGCCCTTTCAGCGCCTGTTCGGGGCAGACACGATGCCCTCCCATGTGAGCATCCCGTCCCATGGCTCCTTGCACCTCCAGGTGGTAAACAGGGACAGGTTGAACCCCGGAGCAAGGGTCCTGGCACTTCTCGAGATGATGTCACCCAAAATAATATGGGATTTGCCAACTTTGTGTCTTCTCAACCCCTTCCTGCTCGGGCGAGGGGGGTGGGAAGGGAGCCAGGGCTCCTGGGGACGGCTCCTTGTGAGCCCACCCGGTACCAGCAGGGACACGGAGGGTCTCGCAACCCCCTGTGCCCGGTAGGCAGCAGGGGATGATGTGCTTTGGGGCATTGTGTGACCGATAAGCAGCCGGGGCCCTTTACAGAGCATCCCAGGTCCTGGGCAGCCGTCGAGGAGCTGCCAGCTCAGGGGTGTCTCTATAGAGCATTTTGAACCCCTTTACCAGACCTGCACTGTCTCAGCACTGCTCTGCTTTTCTGCTAGGTATTTTTTTTGTCAGTGCTAGAGGCACATTGGCTCTAGGTTTGATTTTTATGGTTCTGCTCGGTTAGTGAAACACAAACGTCGCTTGGCTGCCAAATCCCCCACAATACGGGCTTTCTCATGGGCAGGGAGCTCGCGGGGGAGGAAGGTGCTGCTATAAATAGGGGCTCCCTGGCCATGCACGGGGAACACCAAGCTCTGCTGCTCACCTGGGGGACACCGAGCACTGGGGCTTCACTCGGGCCACTGGTGGGTTGTGCCCGTCCCCGTCCCCCCCGCTGCTGTTCGCTTCCCTGCGCCAACGGAGAGGGCAGCCTGACCTGGGGCGTGGGGACCCGTGGGGACACTTGGTCCCCGCGCCAGCACCCATGCAGGTAATGGCAGGAGGAGCCAGAGGGACCTCGGTGGTGTTGGAGAAGGCTGGGGGGTGGGAGCTGGGGCTCCAGGACCCCTAGGATGGGTTCATCCCTCCTGGGCATACATCCAACGTGAGCCCTGGGCTTGCCTAACCCCCAACCCCGTCACCATGCAGGTACCAGAGCCAGACCCCCGGGTTGTCACAGCCCCAGCCCCCCGAGTGTCATCCCAAGCCCCTGCCCTGGCTGCGGGGAGATGTTGGCCAATCCCTTCTCCCTCCCTCCAGAGATAAAAGGGGTGTGTGGCACAGGCAGGCAGGTTTTGGCAGCTGGGAGGGACATGGCATGGCCAGCATGGTGAGGCTGGTGGCGGGGGTTGGACATGCTGGCAGGACCCCAAATTGTCTGCAGCATCTGAGCACCCGGGTGTCTGCTGCAGCCCTGGCTCGTGCAGGGACCCCAGGTCCCGTCACCTGCTTAATCTGGGCCCCATAAAATGGCTTGTTTCTCCTCCTGGCCAGCGGCCGTCCAGCAGAGCCAACAGGCTCCATCGGCTCTCTGTGCCCCGGTGCGGTTGACCTCCGGGTGTGCATCATGCCATGGGCTGGCCCCTCCTTGGGGACCGAGGTGGAGAGCTGAGCCCAGGGAGGTGGCTGGGGCAAGAGGTGCAGAGTCAGACTAGGAAACAGGAAAAAACACCCAGGTCGCAGCCTCAGATGGGTGATTGGGCAAAGAGATTTCTGGGTCTGTGGAGTCCCCACCACCCCTGGGGTCCTGGCTTGCTGAGGCACGTGGGGCGGGTGAAGCTGAAAGAATCGGTTAAAGACAAATCCCACTGTCCGTGGGGTTGCTCTGGGCGGTCTGGGACAGCTCTGGATCCTGCACATCTCCAGCTCCTCCCCAGAGAGCACAGCGCATCCCCATCCCTGTCCCTGTCCCTGTCCCCATCCTCAGCCTGGGGGCTGGAGGTGACCCCGCAGCCTGGTCCTGGCCCACCGCCCCGGCCATTCCCAAGCCTGGCTCCCTGGGAAGGGCTTTTGGAAGCACCCAGGGACTTGGGAGATATCCTAGGTGCCGTGGGCAGCACCTCCTCCCGCAGCGGGCCAACCTCCACTGGTCCCACAGGGCTTCCCGAGCCATGCTCCAGCACAACCTGTTTAACCGCAGATTTAATTAACGGACCTATTGTTTGAGGGTGGTGGTTGGGTGAATTTCTTTTTTTTTTTTTTTCTTGCTCCCAAGGGCTGATCCCAGCTCTCCACCGTCACTGGTGACTATGTTGCTACCCCGAGCAATGGTGGGTTGCGTTTGCCAGTAAAGCTCGGGGTGATACGGGAAGTCCTTGTCCCCATGCTCATCCCCCTCGGCTGCACCGTCCGCTGCTTCCCCAGGCTCCAGATGGGGCTGAGTCCCTGCAACCCTGTGGAGCTGAGCCGTGACCCAGCACCACCCAAAACCGGGGGCTTGCCGCTGGCCCCATGCCTTGGGGAGCACAGGGAGCCCTGTCCCAGCCCTGCCGCCGTGGACTTTTTTGCTCAAAGGGAATGCGTGGATTCATTTTCTCAGCCGCTGTTGGAACCGTTTGGGGCCGGGCTGTTGCGGTGCCCTTCGGTGGCAGCCGCTGCCTTTTCCTCCTCGCCCCGCTCCATGCTGCTGTGGGGAACAAGCCCTCGTGCCGGTAGCTCAACCCTTTTCCACAGCATCCCCGTGGTGCTGGTGAGAGCAAGGAGCAGGGGCACCTTATGCCCATCCCAGCTGGTTGGGGGGGTCCCCTCCATATCCGTGGGTAACACCGGGGAGCAATGGAGGGTCACTCCTCCTTCTGGGCTCAGGGATGGCAGGTACCTCCCGGCTGTGCCGCAGTGGCAGAGCTTTATTGTGGGCACGGAGAAACACTTGGGGGACTTGATGGCTCCATCCCTGTTTGGGATCTGCTCCTCTGTGCTGGAGCCTTGCCCGCCCATGTCGGGGTTGCAGGCAGCACCCGTGCGTGGGGAGGGCTCAGTGAAGATGCCGGTGCTGGGACGGGTGTCCTGCAGGCAGCACCCCACTCTGCCTGGCACCCCAGGGACGGCACCGCTGTCACTCGGAGCCTCCCCACGGGCTGCTGAGCCCCTGGCACCACGTCTTGGCCCCTCTGCACCCACGGAGGCAAAACCTCGGGGTTCTGCTGGGCTTTTATAACTCGGTGGCAGCTGTTTCAAGTGTTGCAAGAGCTGATTCCCCGATTGCTTCTCCTCTTGCCTGGAGTGGTGGGATGAGCACGAGGCTGTGTTGGTGTGGCTTTGCCACAGGCAAGCTCCGGTGCAAAGCCCAAGGCACCGGGGCTGTGCTCACCGCCAGCAGCGTGCACAAGCCAGGGAGCATTTGCCAGGGCTGATGCAATTACCAGTGCAGCCTTGTTTAGCTTGGGTGGGGAACATAAAGGTTTTTGGAGTGCCATGTACGTCAGTGCTCCCTGTGAGCATCTCAGTGCACCCGGGGCTGCCTCTCCAGCTCTTCTTTTCCAGGGAAATGCAAAAAAGGGAGAGAAGAGGGAAACAGCTGCCCAAAGCAGCTTCTTAGAGCAAACAGGTCCCCACCCAGCCCGGCCGCCTGCGTGCCAAAGCGGGAGAAAGTCAAACAAAGGCCCCCGCCCTGAGAGTACAGCACCGGTTGGCTGGTGATTGCTCTGGCTTTTGGGGCCACTTGCCCAAGGGATCGGGTCCTTCTGGTCCCACCTGGGAGGAGCGGGACGGGATGGGGATAGGGATGGGGCCATCCATCCTATCGTGTGCCCAGGGATGGCTCCACAGCCCTCCATGTGTCCAGTTTATGGCTGCGGGAGTGAAGCCCAGCGGAGATGGGATGGGCAGAGGGTGTACCACAACCCCGGAGGCATTGGGGATGAGACCCCCATCCCCTCCCCAGAAAACCCCTGCAGCCGGCACTGTGCAGCGGGCTGGAGCTGCACAAGCTGTTACCGCTTCCCTTTTGTGCCGGGAGCAGCATGAGGCTGGATTTAGGGCTGATCTCCTAAAGCTCTTCTTTTAATCCAGAGCAAATCAAGGAGAGGTTTGGAAGCCGGCGCCATCTCTCAGGGAAACTGTTTGAGTGGTGGGGGCAGCTCAGTAGCGAGGGCACCCCTTCTCCCTCCTCTTCCTCACTGCGGTGCCACCGAAACCCCTCAGGGATGTGGGCTCCAGCTCCTGAACCCGCATCCCCTCCCTGGGTCCCCATGGGGTCAGGGTGGCATGGGTGCTGTTAAGATGGCCATGGTTCCTCCATGGTGTTTTTCCAAGCTTTTTGGGCTTTTCCAAGGGTGAAATGATGGGCAGAGCTTCCTCATGGTGCAGGTAATGCAGAGTTTCAGAAACCATACTTCTGAGGGCATTAAAATACTCAGCATTAACTCATCCCTGAGAGCAGGACATGGCAAGTGCTGCCCATCGGTACCACTCTGGTTAACGGGGCTGCGGTGCGTGGCTATTAATGAAGTTTAATGACCCGCCACACCTCCGGGAGCAGAGCTGGGGCCAGCAGCGTGGAGCTGAGCAGCATTTGGCATGGCAGAGCTGCGGGGATGGTAACACACCGTCCTGGGTGCTCAGTCACTAGTGTCCCTCCTACGCCAAGCAGCCGGCTGCTCGGCTCCCCATGCTCGAGGGATGTGCTCTGCCCAGAGGAACCCAATAGTGTCTTTTCCTCTTTCATTTTTTAAACCTTTTTTTCCCCCCAGCTGGGATTTAGAGCAAACAGGGCACCCTCTTTCCCTGGCCACTGTCTCCCGTTCCCCTTTGGGGGCTGCCTGGTTTCCTTAGTGGGGTTTGGGGTTGGTTCAGGCTTTGCACGCTCCTTTTTTTATTGCAGGCTCCATTGCAAAAGCTGCTACTTTTTCTGCTTTTAAATTACCAATTTGGGGTGGGTTGTTTTTTTTCTTCTTGTAAAAAGCAATGCCGAAGGCAAGCAAGGAGCTTGGCAGTGCCCTGGTCGTGCCCATCACCAGCCTCTCCCCTGGCAGGGGCTTTCTCTTCCCAAAGCCTCAGGATGGCTCTTGGGGAGGTTTCTCCACGGATGGAGCCATTCCCTGGTGTTGCCATGGAAATTCAGCAGGCTCATCCTCTTTTCCACGGCCTCCAGGACGCCCCGCATACTGTAGACAGATGGGGACGGGCTGATTTTAGGTAGTTTTTCTTGCAAGAGAGTAAAAGGAAAGTTCTTGTCCGAGGGTTGGCAGCAGCGGCCAAGCGCTGGGTGCTGCGGTGCTGGGCTCGGTCCCTGGCCTGGGCGAGCCAGGTTTGGGTGCTGTTGTGCTGGGGCATCCTCGGGTGAAAGCAGCAGGTGATGTTTTCCACGCACAGAAATGTGCCCGTGTGGTTTAGGCATCTTTTGGTGCCCACGGGCCGCCCTATGCAGGTGCCTTGGAGCCCCTCCAGCGTGCCCCGCTGCTTCCCGCAAGGGCGTTCAGCACCAGCTGGGACTGAACTGTTGCCAACCTGGTGCGCAATTCGTGGGAAGACCCTAAAAGCCCACAGTGGTCGGGACCTGCTTGCCCCCAGGCTCCTTCTCCCTGCCAGCTACTGCGGCTCGTCCTCCCAAAATCAGGACAGCCCCCCCCCAGCCCCATGGCTGACCCCGAGCCTGCATTCATCCGGGTGCTCATAGGGCACTGTGGGTCTCTTTGGAGGTTTTTTCCCCTCTAACAGGCTTAGTTCCTCCCTTTGTGCCTGGCTGCTGGGCGGGAAGGCAGGAATCGGTGCTGGGGTGAGCCTCTTCTCCTCTCCTCTCCCGGCAGGTTTGGAGCCGGCGCTGAGCGGAGGGATGGGCAGCGCCAGTCCCGGGCTGACCACTCTGCTCCACAGCCGCCTCGCCCAGCCGGACGCTACCCTGCTGCCCCCCCCCCAGGACCCCGACACCCGGAGCTGGGGCTGCCCGGATAGCCCCAGCCCCCCCGCCACCCCTGAGCAGCCCCTGCCTGCTTTTTGCCTGCACTACTTCGACATGCTCTACTCGGAGGACATCGCCTGGGCCACCAAGGGCATGGGGGAACCATCCCAAAGCGGTGCCCAGGAGGGGCGAGGGGAGGCACAGAAGGAGCCGGAGCAATGTCCCATCATCGATAGCCAGGGTTTGGGGCTGGGGGCCGAGGGGGACCTGCAGGCCAGCCTGCACCTGGAGGAGCACTCGCTGGAGCAGGTACAGAGCATGGTGGTGGGCGAAGTGCTGAAGGACATCGAGACGGCCTGCAAGCTCCTCAACATCACCGCAGGTGGGTGCTCCCACAGCCCTCCTCGGGGGGCTGCGGGCAGGGTCAGCTCCGCCGCGGGGTGCAGCGAGGGAAGGATGTGCCGGTGAGGGGACTAAAGCGGTGCTGCAGCTCGGGGGTTTGCGATCAGGTGCTGGGGGAGCACGGCTGCTGCC
Source organism: Haliaeetus leucocephalus (assembly GCF_000737465.1). Taxonomy (NCBI): domain Eukaryota; kingdom Metazoa; phylum Chordata; class Aves; order Accipitriformes; family Accipitridae; genus Haliaeetus; species Haliaeetus leucocephalus. The sequence goes on from NW_010973436.1 coordinate 2,944,108, forward strand.
TGGCTCACCCGGGCATCGCTCCTGGGCAGGGCTGTTTGCTTATGCCCAGGGATGCCAGCAAAATACCGCTCTGGCCTCGCCGGCTTGGAGTTCAGCTGAGGCAGGCGTCAGCAGAGCTTTACCCAGAGCCCTGTGCTGGATGTGGGGTGCCAACGTGACCCAGTTGGTCCCACAGGACCAGAGAGGTGCAGGGACACAGCGACCCCGATGCTGAACCTGTCCCCTGCCCTGAGCTGGGGGTCCCTTTCCCTCCCAGGGCAGCGTTATCGAGGTGCCTTTCAGCCTTGCATGCATCTTGGGGAGGGTGTGCGGTAGCAAGGAGCAGACAGCAGGACTTTTATTATCCTTTTCTCTATCCTGTTTTCCCTGGGACATTAGGACTGGGCAGATGAGCGTGTGGGGCTGGGGACAGCCTGGAGCCAGCTGGCATTACCCGAACTGGGCATGGAGTTGGGTGCAAGGGGAACAGGACAGCCCAGGATCGAGTTCCCTGGGGTATTGCTGCCACTGGGCATCGCTGGGGTATTCTCCTCGGGGCATCGCTGCCGTGACACAAGCAGTCTCGGGATGCGCTTTGGTTTATGCAGGCTCTGCCACCCACTCCCTTAAAGCATTGGTGTCTCCTGGGATGGTGCAGGGAGCAAGCAGGGCTCCAAAAGGCTGGATGAGGCTTCCCAAAGCGAAGGAGGTGGCAAGGGGACAGTCTTGTCCCCGGGGACCAGGGCAGGCTAGGTGCTCCCACGCTGGCGGGTGATGTTGCAGCAGCACAGGAGGGGTCAGTTCCCAGGGCTGCTGTGGGGTGAGCTGAGTTTCCCCGGGCTTTGCCTGGGCTGTTGCCGGCCACGCTCACCCTCTGCCTCCAGACCCAGCGGACTGGAGCCCCGGCAACGTGCAGAAGTGGATCCTGTGGACGGAGCATCAGTACCGGCTGCCGCAGATTGGGAAGTCCTTCCAGGAGCTGTCGGGAAAGGACCTGTGTGCCATGTCTGAGGAACAGTTCTGCCAGCGCTCACCCGCCGGCGGCGACATCCTGCACGCCCACCTCGACATCTGGAAGTCTGGTAGTCTGGAAATCTGTTGGGGACCGGGAGGGAGGGTGCTGGGAAGGGTGGGTGATGCTGTGCAGCGGGAGATGCCCCTCTGACTGCCTGCTTCTCCCTTCTAGCCGCCTGGATGAAGGAAAAAGTCGCCCCAGGAGATATGAGATACTGCGGTGAGTTCTGCGCGGGCTCAGCTCCATTGGCCTCGCTTCTGCCTCAGACAGGTCCAGGGTATTTGAGAGGTGGCTCCCTGCTTAATTGCAATTATCTGGTGCATTGGAGCGGCTGATGCAGCGGCATCCGTATGGTTGCACTCCCTCTGCCCCAGAGCAGCCCCTGGGGTCTCTGCGAGGTGCAGCAAAGGGGAAATGGCCACGAGACCCTCACTGGCCCTGTCCTGCAGCCCATGCATCCCTGTGGGGCTGCACAAGGGCAGGACCGAGCTGTTTTCCCCGCTCCAGGATGAGGAGGAGAAAGCGGCGCTGCCAGTGCCTGGGCTGAGTTCCAGAGACCCACAGGCATCGAGCCAGGATTTCCCGGACGAGGACTCGTGCGGGTCTCCCCGGAGCGGTGCAAAGCAGAGAGGTCTCTCCCCACCCCCATCTCACCCATCCCCATCCCTTCCCGTGACAGGAGGTGATGCCAGCTGGGCGGACAGTGAGGTGGACTCGTCCTGCGCTGGCCAACCCATCCACCTCTGGCAATTCCTCAAAGAGCTGCTGCTGAAACCCCACAACTACGGTCGCTTCATCCGCTGGCTCAACAAGGAGAAAGGTAGGTGGGTGGGTGGGTGCTCCTGCGGTCCCGGGGTGGGTGCTGGGGGCGGGCAGGTGAGGTGGTAACCCCCCCATGCCCCGCTCCCCTCCCAGGCATCTTCAAGATCGAGGACTCGGCGCAAGTGGCCCGTTTGTGGGGCATTCGGAAGAACCGCCCAGCCATGAACTACGACAAGCTGAGCCGCTCCATCCGGCAGTATTACAAGAAAGGCATCATCCGGAAACCTGACATCTCCCAGCGCCTCGTCTACCAGTTCGTCCACCCGGTCTGAGCGGTGGCGGTGGGACAGGCTGAGCCCTGGCAGGGGCAGGGGACCTTCACCACCTCCCACTGCCTCCCAACCACAGAAACCATCTTCCAGCGCTAAGGACGGCGGCTGGGGTGCCGAGAGGCTCACCCCACCCAGGACCTGCTGGCAACAGACTGGGGGACCCCCTCCCTCAACCCCAAGCCTTGGAGGGGAGGGATGAGCCCCCAGCTAAGGGACTGCCACCAACATGCCCTGGTGCAGGGCAAGGACCATGCAGAGCCCTCATCTCCTGCGAGCGCTTCCAGGGGAAGGTGGGCATGGAATTTGGGGCCAGCAGACGAGACGTGGGGTTGATCGGGGTGAGATAAAGGCAGATGAATCTGTGGCTGTCGCGGGGCTCCCCACAACCTCGGTGCCCTTTGGCAGGGATTGAAGGTGGGAGAGTGGCTGGGGTCACCCAGGGGAGGAGCTGGGGGACACAGAAGTCCCGTCCCCCAGGTCTCTTGCCCCCCCGGCACATTGTCCTCTCACCCCGCAGCCCCAGGGCATCATCAGGACACAGGGGCCAAGGGCACATCCCAGCAGGAGACCTCAACACCCCCATGGCATCATGCCCCAGGGCTGCTTTGGGGGGTACATGACTGCACCAGGGACACACTCCCCTCCACCCAGATCCTGTCCCCATGCCACCACTGGCCCAGCTGTGGGACCAGTGCCCATTGGGAGTGACCCTATGCCCTGCAGCGGGGCTGCCCTGAATTCACCCTGGCAAGCAGCTCCTGGCCCTCAGCCCTGTTCGGGGTGGGGGGCAGCGTGGTGGGGGGGCTCTGCCCTTTGCTGCACCTCAACCCTCAGCTGCAAAGAAAGGGGCTGCCTGAATTTTAGGGGGGGGTGGCTAGGCTCGTCCCTCCTTCCTCCCCTCCCTCCTGGGTGCTGGCTGTGGGTGGCTTCACCCTGGCCATTGTTCAGGGAGGACAAAGCCCGGGCATGAGCGGGGACAATGGCACCCATAGGGACAATGGCACCCGCAGGGACAAGGGCACCCGCAGCTGCCCTTGGCTGGGTCCACGCTGACCCGACCCGTGCGGGAGCCGCCTGGCACCGGCAGCACCGCGGCACCCAGGGATGCTGCCTGCCATGGGAGCTGGGTGTGGGGTAACTGCCCTGGGTACCACGGACATTCCCTTGGGATAAGAGCATCCCCATCCCCGCTTCCCGCTCTGGGATATGCTCGGCTTCTCCCCTCCACAGGGATTCAGGGCTGAAAACGGGCGTTTTGCAAAGGGAGCAGCTGGAAAATGTGGGCATGGGGCCGTGCATGCTGGGGCATCCCTGCAGGAGTGGGGGGTCCCCCACCCTTGGGCACGAGGACACCCAGAGCCCCCTGAAGCCCCCAGGCTCTTGGCCCTGGCACAGGGCTCTTCCCTTGATTTGGATTTTATTTGGACTGCCTGATTCCTGAGTTTGGGAAAAGGGAGATGGCAGCTTTGCCATTTCCCTCTGGACCGTAAATCCGAAACACAACCCGCCGAGCCCAGACGGGGACGGAAAACTGGGGATTGCTTAAACTGCACATTTCACAAGAGTCTAAGTTACCTGGCAATGTTGATCTTTTATATTATAATTTTTTTATTTGTTTATTTGCTTTTTGGTTTTTGCTGGTGGCAAGTTGTGGTTTAGGTTCAAATGATGAGGGTAGACGGGCCCATGTACCCACGAGATGCTTTGTGGGAGTTTAAAAGGAAAAAAACCACCTGGTTCTTGGTCTTCTGTTTTTAACTTAAAATAGCTGCCTGTGACAGCTCCTGCCTTTTTCTTTTTGTTCTGCCTGTTTCATACTGTTTACATGGCAGAGGAGCAGATGCACTTCGGCCAGCCTTGCAAGCATCCCAGCTGGAGGGCGGCTGCAGGGAGGAGAGGAGCAGGGGAAGGAGGAAAACTGCCTTGGCCTCTGAAAAAGGGGAAAAAAAAAATGTGGGAAAAAAAAGCAGCAAAATGTGTCTTCTGATTTCCTGCGTGCGACCACTGCTCCCGCAGCCAGCGCGGGGAGCACCAGGAGGATGGGCTGGGGATACTGGTGCCCCAAATCCTGTGTCCCTCTCACAGGTCCTTTGGTGAGGTGGGTGAAGGCCGGTGGTTGCATGTCCCTGCAGGGAAGGTGGGCAGGAAGGGGGTTAAATGGCGAGGAAAGCTCCTGCCAGCTGGGGAGGGGGCACCCAGGGACACTGTGTCCCCAGGGACGAGGGGACCTGACCCAGCAGATGCCCACTGCAGCAGGACAGGCAGTCAGCGCCGCAGGACTCACAGCCAGGTTTCTCCCCAAACCCCTTGCAGCTCCAGCCCTTAAATAAGGGGAAATAAATCCCTTTTCTCTGCCCCCTCTCCATCAGGAGCCCAGAGAGTGCCCCCCCCATGCCCCAGAGGGTCCCACTCCCTGTGCCCCGTACCCCTCGGCCACTGCCCTGTCCTGGGGCTTCCCCAGCTCTCTGGGGAGGGAGACGGGTGAGTGACCTGCACGTTGGTTTTCCTAAGGTTTTGAGGCTCATAGGCAGCCTGGGGGGCACTATTCCCTCTGCCAGCATCAACTCGCCCCGTCGGGATTTCCCCATCTGCCCCTGCCCGGGGTACTGGGGAGCACTGGGTTGGGGGCTGCTGCTTTTGCTGGCACTGGGAATGGCCCCCAAAACTGCTTTATCTTGAATCCTCCCATGGGCTTCACAAGGCTTTGCCTGGCAGGTTGACAAGGGGGTCCCCAAAGTCAGTGGCTGCTCCCCCCCTCCCACAGCCCCTTTGTCCCCCAGGACCCCAGCAATGCAGCTGAGCCCCCCATCCCACTGCACCCCAAAGTCTCAGAGTGGAGGCATCCCTACTTTGGGGGTGCAACAGCTGCGACTGTGGCTCCTCAGGGTGTCGGGGGGCTCAAGCACCCGCCCCGGGCAGTGGGGTCCGTAACCCCAACAGCCACCTCCATGGGGGAGTGAGACCGGCGCACAGAGGCAAACGAGGACCCAGACCCGAAGGACGCTTACAGAGCTCGGTTATTTTCGCTTGCTGCTTTTTGTTGTTGTATCCACGGTAATACAATCACGATATATATATATATATATATTATATATATACTTCTTAAATTACACAATCAATGTACAAAAAACCAGGGTGCATTGCTGAGACAGGTGGTTGGTTGGGTTTTTTCTGACTTTTTTGTGGTTTTTTTCCTGTTTGCGTACTTGGCAGGGGACGCGGGGCCGGGTGGTACTCGCCCACCATGCCCGGCACATGGTGCATCTCCTGCCTCCGCGAGAACACTTGAGCCCTGGGGCCAAAAAATTCACGAACCCACAGAGGGAGCAGGAGACAAGCGGGAGGGGCGTGCAGGAATATGATGGCATCGATGCTGCTGAGGGTGATGGTATGGAAAAAAATGAGAGATGACCTGTAGGGAAGAGCTTGGGATGGCAAATGTGCCCGGGGCAGAGGGGTTGGGGTCACCATGTTGGGTGGCAGCACCCATGGGTGCTGAGGGGGTCCTGTCCACGCTGTGGCCGGTTGCAGACCCCAAGTGCAGGAAGGGTAGAGCCCCTTGGAGAAAAGCAGAAGGCAGAACCTGTGGCTGTTCCCCTGCTTTGGTGCAACTTGTTCTTCGCCGTCTTTGCCAGGCAGCTGCTTTGCTACCCAGGCTGGGGTCTGCTGCCTGCACCGAGCCTTCCTCATCCTCCGGCTGGCTGCAGCTCCTGCCGGCAACGTGCAAAGCTGGAAGTTGCTTATCCCCCACCCCTGCTCTGCTCCTGCCTCTCTTCAGGAAGGCAGTTGGATGGGGACTGTCCCCAGCAGCATCCAAACTGGTCCCCGCTATCCCAGGCTGGGCGTGAAGGTGCTTCCAGTGGCATCGGGCTGGGGTGGGTCCTTCTCCAAACAGCATTTTAGGGCCATCTCACCCTGGATGTGGTGTGCGCTGGATAACTGCCCTCGTGAAGGGCGATGCTGCTCCCTGTAGCACATCCGGACCATCAGCTCGGGAACCTCCACCCACACCAGACATGTTGACAGCCCAGTCGTGAGGAGGAGGAGGAGGAAGCTGAGGAGCTCCATAGTAGGGCTGGTCCCACCTTGCCTGGGTATCAATCTGCCACCAGCCCTGCCCATGAGCACGGACATGCCCACGGATGGGGCCAGGTGGCTGCGGGGCAGGAGGGGACGTTCATCTCCTTCCTTCGGGGAGGGAGGATGAACCGGGGAGAACAATGCGGAAACACCAAAAAAAAATGGAGTCAGACTCCAATCCCTCTCGCTTTTTGGGGGGTGAATTTGATTGGTCCCAGGAGCTTCAGCGCCATGCATTTTGGAACAGTTCCAGCCAATCAGAAGGCGGCTCATGATTTCAGTATCTTTAAAAACCAACCAATCAGGAGCTCTCACTGGTTGGGCTTTAAGATCTTGAGGTATCAGCTTTTCGCTCAGAAAAAAAATCAACTAACGTAGACGAACGGACAACGTCATCTTTCGCTTCACGTTATCTTAGAAGAAGAAGAAAGCGACTATGCAAAATACTCTTCAGAGACAACTCTTAAAAAAATAAAAGCTTGGTCGGAAAATATGTCTGAATCTCTAACTGTGAGGAGTGAAGGACCAGACGGCAAAATGGCTGGTTGGCTGGTGGAGAGATGGAGACAACGGAGGGTGGATTTATCTGCTGACGGCGACGAGGAGCACACCACAAGACTTAGATTGCCTCCACGTAGTTGGCGGGGTAGAGACCTAGCTGCCCGTTGTCCAAGCGCCCTTTGCACCATCCTTGCTCATCTTCTTCACCAAGTTTGGTTAGTTCATCACCTGGAGAGGAAGGCAGAAAGGGGAGATATCATTGCAGCTGTTGGAGCTTCTTCTGCCACCCTGTTTCTCCCCTGGCTGGAGCTGCTGGGGTTTTCTAGGACTGATCCTGAGCATGCCGGTTTGTAGGGTAGAAAGGCAAGGGGTCACCCATGAGACCTCATGTGCCCTGTCCCACCATCTGTCTGGTCCCAGCTGGGTCTGGGCTCAGCTTGTGCCTTCCCCTTTCTGCCAGTTCAACTTTTTGAAGGGCTGGGATAACTCAGAAATTATTTGAGGGATTTCACACCAAAATGTGGGGGACCCGCAGCTCCGGCAGACGAGCCCCAGCCGACCTGGCACCAGTGATGGACGGTACCTGCTTTGAAGCTGAGCTCATCCTGCTCCTGCCCATCGTAATCATACAGAGCCCGCACCCGCACGCCCTTCCCCGCCGACTCCTCGTCGAAGGGGTTGGTGCCGCCGTTGGCCTCGCTGGTGTTGAAGGAATTGCTGCCTTCGTCATCGGACCACTCGGCACTGTAGGTCTGCCCACGGTCGTGGCTGCTCACACTGGGGTGGGGGAGAAAGGGGGAGAGGGGCCGTCAGAGCGGGCAGGAGGATGGTGGGGTGGGCAGGCACCGTGTGCTGCCGGCATCTGGGAGGATGCTGCAGCTTCCCCAAGGTTACAGGGGAGTGGGGGCTGCAGTGAGCAGGACTCCCAGCTAATGACATGTCCAACAAGTCATGGAGGGAGGACAGAGAAGAGTGGCGGCTGTCACCGAGGACATCCCGCGTCGCCTTGCGTGTCCCCACAGCACTGGCAACGTTTGCACGGGCAAACGCCATGCCTTTCCCATGGCATGTCCCCTCCCTGCTGGCCCTCACCTCCCACGCTCGCCCGCCGGTGCCCCCGTCTCGCCCGTGCTGCTGGCGTTGGTCAGGGTCACTCCCTCGCCCTTCTTCTGCTTCTCCTTCCGCGTTATCGTGTGCGTCAAGTCTGGGTTCCACTCCTGCAAGCACAGAACAACCGGCGCCTGAGCGCCCGGCTGCCCTGCTTGGCTGCCTGCACCCCAACTGGGATGCCCAGCCTCACCTCGAACTGGGGCCAGTTCATGGGCATCCCGGGGCCACTGGTGCTGCGGAACCACCGGAGATCCTCCTGCGCATCTGAGAGGCGGATGGTCTGCTCCAGCTCTCGATAGACGTTGGCGTAGCTGCGAGGAGAGACGTGGGTCAGGGTGCTGCAGGCGGGGGTGGACCCCAGTGGGGTGCCCCAGGGATGGGGTGGGATGGGGACATGCCTAGGTCGTGTCACCTCCTACAAGGCACTGGGGGACATCAGACTCCCACACAACCCTCGGGCCGCTCTGGTACCTCTTAGTGACCATCACGTTGGCCAGAAACCCCTCCGCCTTGTATTGAGGGAATGGGTTGTCCTGGAAGCACTCGGTCCCTCCAGGGCTTGGTTTGCTTTCCAGGCAGCACAAGGAGACCTTGTGTAGGTACTTTCTGCCCAGCCAGCGCAGGAGGCACCTACCTGCTGCTCTCGGCCAGGTTCAGGTGCCTCTTGATGTCCAGGAGCACTTCCTTGAGGAAGCTGAGCCTCTTCTCCTCAAACTGCTGGCACTGCTCAAAGACCTGCTCCATGCTCTCAATGTACTGCGGGGTGCACTTGTTCAGCTCGTCCAGCACCTTCTCGTACTTCTCCTGAGTCTGTGAAGGTGTGGGAGGGTACCTTGGTTATACCTCAAGCACCTCAGAGGCCCTTTTTGGGTACTGAGAGGTTATGGTTTGTGGGTCACCATGCTGGGGAGCCCAGACTGAGGCAAGAGCCTCTATGGGTGAAATCAGTCTGGTTGCCAGAGAAATTTTGCCCCAGTAAAAGGGGTAAATCTTTGTCCTGCTCACACTCCTCAGCACTGCCTGCAAGTCCTCACCCTTCTACAGGAGCATAGGGATGGGAAAACGGGAATGAATGGATGGGAAAGGGGTGTGGTGGCCATTTCCACTGGTTTTCCCTGCCTGATGACTTGTGAGCCTGGAGCAGGGCAGCGGCTCGCACCTTTTGCACATCTTGCTTGCACTTTTCCACTTTGTCCTGGAGCTTCTTCTGCTGCTCAGGGGTATTGGACTGCTCTGCCTTGCTGTTGGCTTCCCGGGTCATCGCCAGCTTCTCTTCCTTGCATGCCAGGTGGTAGGCTTTCTTGGCTGTCTCCAGCTGCAGAGAGGAGAAAGAAAAGACATCAGAGTAGCAGTCACAGCATCCCTCTGCCTGCGGGGAGGTGCCATCCAGCTCTCCCAGCCTGGACCGGGCACCCAGAGCTGGAGCTGGGAGATGGCACGGGTGCCCCAGGGCACGCTGCGCTTCTCTCACCTCCTTGAGCTTCTTGGCCCAGGGCTTCTGGGCTTTCCGGAATCCATCCTCAGCCTCCTTGGCCTCCTTGAAGCCTCCCATGATCTGCTTGTGGTAGGCATCCTTCTGCCAGTTCTTGACCTTCTCGAAGTCGTCATTCAGCAGGCTGTTCTTCACCTCCTGGTGCAGCTCGCTCACCTTGTCCGCCTCTGTCATGATGGCACCCCATGCCTTCTCCAGGCTGCCGTACTGGGGACCTGGGGGGCAGAGGGGACAGCTGAGTGTCATTCCACAGCCCTTACCCCCTCCACCTCTACCAGATGAAGCTGTGATGGTGCACGGGGACCCATGGGACCCAGGTGTCCTGGGGGGGGTGGACTCCCCCTGAGGAAGCCACAGTACCTTTCTCAATGAGCTGCCTCCACCGCTTGGACCAGTCAGTGAGCTGCTGGGCGTAGGACTTCTCAATCTTGGCCCGCTCGTGCACGCAGTTCATGAGGTCATTGCAGAGCCGGTGCCCGTCGTCAATCCGCTTCACCGTGCGCTTGTAGTTCCCCACCTGGGAGGAGGATGGGGATGGGGATGGGGATGGGGATGGGACAAGGACAGGCAGGCATGGGAGCTGTGGCCAGGCTGCCTGGCTCAGCCCCAGCTGGGGATGGGGGAGGCACTGGGCACTTTGGGGGTGCAGGTATGGAACTGTTGCTTTGGGGCTGCTCAAACCCCACTCCTTTCGGTCCCCTCCATCACTCTGTGCCCCTCGGGGTCAGCCAAGTTGGAGACCTCCAACAGAGCTGGCTCGAACACTGGAGCCACCGCAGCAGGGATGCCCAAAGGCAGGGCTTGCTGCAGGAGGGGAGGGCAGCGCTGTCCCCCCCCAGCCCAGGGGACACCCTGGGATGCAGTGACGGTGGTGGGGGCTCCACGGGAGGAGAGCGTGGCCAGGACTCACCTCCCAGAAGCTGTCGGTTGTTTCCTCCGCAGCCGCTGCTGACTCGTCGTAGGAACCCGACATGGCTCCCGGCGCTGCCTTGGGCGTCAGTGCGGGCACTGGGTGACTCTCGGGCAAACACCAGCCTCATGCACTGAGGGGAGAAGAGGGGGGAGTCATGGCGGGGGGGGTGAGCAGGGGACCCCCATCCCTCCTGCCCGCAGCACCGCAGGACAAGCATCCATCTGCAGAGGACGGGGATGGGGATGATGCCCATTCCAGCTCTGGACCCACAGACCCTTCCAGTGCCTGCCACGCGCCACTTGCTGGGTGCCATCCAAACCCCCCAAAGCTGGCTGTGCTGGGAGAGAGAATCGGGGGGAGCAGCACGGCGGGGAGCTCACCGGCCAGGGGCCTGGCTCGGCACCACGCGACCCTGGGGAGCCACGGCGTGGGGCGAGAGGCCGTGGCAGGGCCAGGGCGGGGGGGATGCACTGCCCAAAGAAATTCTCGACCCAATATTCCACCCTAATCCGTCCTGATCTTCAGAAAAACGGCATCCCCGGAGCGTCACGTGGCCCCGCTGCATGGCTTAACCCTTTGCCGCTTTGCCGAGAGCTGCAGCTGGGGATGGGGATGGGGGCTGGTGGGTGGCATTGGATGGGGATGGAGAGGGGACCGCGGTGGCCGTGAGCATCCTCATCATCCCCATCCTGCCCCAGATCCGGACAGTTCTTACACAGGAAAGCGCTGGGCCTGTCCCACATGGCATCTGCCCCAGCATAGGGACAAAGTGGCCATGAACTGCCCCAGTTTCCTCTTGCCACATCCCCAAAAGGGCTGTGGGAGTGGGATGTGGCTGTGGTCCCTGTGCACCATCACTTCACCCGGGAGATGGAGCAGGCAGCAGGAGACCTGCATCCCACCCTGCACCTGGGAGAGGGTGATGGGGTGGGAAGGCAGGGCTGGGGGGTGCGGCGTCCTGGTGCCCCAGTGCCCACCCATGGGGAACAGTTTGGTGGGTGCCCACGCTCTCCAGCTGTGTGCACAGCTGGCCCCGAGGAGCCCACAGGCTGGGGCAAGGCATGGCCCCAGGAGGACGGGGGACCGAAACGGTTACTAGAGCGCGGCGCAGGGCTCGTTGTGCTGGAACTAACAGGGCCTGGCAGGGATTTAGTGATATAACCAGGGAGGCACCAATCCCCGCCGCCCTCCCCAGCCAGTTAAAAATAAACGCATGACTGTCCCTCGCTCAGCCGCCGAGACGCAGATGGATGGGGGACCGCGGCGCAGCCAGCACCGTCCCCCCGCAGCCGGCAGCACGTGGCGCCCGCGCCTGCCTGGCACCCACCACCCTCCCCACCCGTGAAAGCGCCCAACCCCAACACCCACAGGCTGCCCCAGCGCACCCACAGCGGTGGCAGAGCACCCGGTGGCACAAACCCCCGAGGGACCCCGAGCCCGCAGCGTGCCATGCGTGGCCGTCCCTCCTGCAAGCCCCGGGCACAGTGCAGCGCTCAGCGGCCGGGGTCTTTGCTCGTGCCCCTGGTCTCTGTTTTTTTGTTTTGTAGCAGAGGCTGCTCTGGCACGGCAAGGGCACCCTTGGGGTGACAGCCCCAGCCCGGGGCTGGGACAGGGACCCTGGGGAGGGAGCACACCTATGGCTGGGGGTCCCCTGGGACCCACGGGCATGTGAGCCGGCCCCAGCCGCCCCCACCAAGCCGGCAGAGCTGAGGCCGTGGGGCACTGAGGGACGTGGCTGCCGCAGCTCCTGCTCTTCACCGTTACCTGGTCTCAGCCACGGCCCTGGGGGTTATTTTTGGCTCTGCATCACTTCCCAGCTAACGCTGCCGCCTTCGTGCCGCTCTCCTGCCACGTACCCCCCCCTCGAGGCGCGACCATCCTCGCACGCCCCCGCCCAAGCCCGGGCCCCCCCGCCACGCTGGGCCGCCCCGGCTGCCAGCACAGCGTGTGCCGACCCCTCGCCCGCCGCCCCGGCACCGCCGGCGCAGCCCATCACTTCGCATCAAGGCGGCTGGCGGTGATGCCCGGCGCCCGCAGTGCCGGCGGCCGAGCCGCGGCATGGCGAGTTGCCAGCCCCAGCCACGTGCTGCCACTTGGGCACCCTCGGCCGAGGGGGCTCCGCTTCGCTCCCCCCCCCACCCCCAGCCCTACGTTTCCACGAAGCCGCCGGAGAGAAGCCGCAAAGGGTTTGGCATCGAGCGACGGTGAAGGGTGTCCCAGCTCCTGCCCCCGCGTGCCCTTGGGTTGCTCCCCCAGCAGCCGCCCCCCCCCCCCCCGCATCTCTTCCCCCGTCGGCCCACTCGGTGCTGAGAACCGCCGCAACTCGCCTCACCCACCAGGCAGCTCCTGCCGCTGCCGGTGTTGCAGAGGGGTCTCTGCCCTCCGCGGGGGCCGGGGACGCGGCCGCCGACCCTTACGCAGGCGGGAGGCTGCTGCAATGCAGAGGACTGGCGCTGCCGACGCTGCGGGCATGGGCAGCTGCCTGTACTCCCACAGCCGGCAGCCCTCGCTGGCGGTGCCCTGTCCCCATGCAGGCAGAGACAGCCCGGTTTTGCTGTCCCCTGCCCCTGGCAGAAGAGCCTGGGTGCCTGGAGCATGGAAGGGCTGCAGAGCTTTGGGTCAGTGCTGCTCCAGCATCCATGCTGGCTGCCTCCCTGCCTCCTCTGGCTCCCCAGGGCCCAGGAAGGGCGAGAGGGACAAGCTGGGTACCCTGGGGGGGGCGAGCTGGGCCACTGACTCTCCCTGCTCTCTTTGCCTTTGCCAGAGCTTTGCCTTTGCTGTAACACCGCCATTAAACGCGCAACCCTCCCGGTAGAGCGGCCTTGGGGTGCGCTGTCGAATGGGGGTGCCCCATCCTGGGCTCTGGGGTCCCCGGTGAGGTGCCAGGCATCAGCCCCAACCCCAGGGAGGCTCTGTTCGGGCGGCAAGTTGCTCTGCCTCCAGGTTTTTTGGCTGCCTTGGCCCCAGCACCTCTGCTGCAGCCAAAAAGCAGGTGATGGGGACGTGATACAAGGAACAGGCAGCTGCCTGCACGTGTCCCCATCCTGCCTGCTTCCACATCGGCTGAGCCTGGTGGGGACCAGGGGCCAGGAGGGGCTGCAGACCCTCAGGGTGCGGGTTCTCCTGCTGCAAAGAGCCCTTTGCAAAGGCAGGACGGTGGCAGATGCGCTGCAAGGAGGGGAGGGGAGCAGAGAGCCAGCCTGTGTCCCCATCCCTGTCCCCATCCTGTCCCCCAAGGCAGGAGGTTCCCACTCGTGGTAAACGGGAGGGGGCCGGGTGTCAGCCCTGCTGTGGGGGTGCGAGCGCTAACAGGGCTGGGAGGGGAGTCAGTGACTAATTATTGGTGAAACCACCCAGGGAAGGGGGAAGCCATGCTGGGAGCTGCGCTTGATCTGCAGGGATCAGGGCAAGCAGGGAGCTCCCAGACACCAAACCCGAGCACAAACCGATGCAACGCACGACGTTTCCCTGGTGTAAACTCCTTCTGCAGCCGCAGCATCCTGACACGGAGCCGTGGCCCAGCCCGGCCGGTGCCACCCAAGCCGAGGGCACTGAGGACCCTTGCTTGCCGGAGCACGTGAGCTGGGGACGGGACAGTAATTTGCTGCACGCTGTTGCCTTGTAGTTACCCGGGGACTCCCGGCAGTAAAGCTGAAGCTCAGCAATTGGAAAGGACCCAATGCTCTGAGCCAGTTTTATTGCAATTAAATGCTAGGACTGACCTGGCCTGTCTAATCAAACTGTCTATGGGCTGCAATGTGAAATATTTGCTACATTTTGGCTCCTTTTGTAAGCACACAAGGCCGATGAGTGCAGGAGTTTAGGGGGAGGGAGTCAGGCTGGGGCTCAGGTTTTTGGCCATGGGGAAGGTCATTTGCTCTCCCTTATCTCAGCACGAGGCTGGTCGAGGGTCTGTCGGGGGGATGCAGCACCAAATGCCACCGTGACGCACCACAACTATCACCACATGAAAACCACTCGTGGCAAAGACAAATGGACTAGAAATGGCCAAGGAAGCCCAGGGGAGCCCAGCAACAGCATCTCCCACCACACAGCAGCAGCTCTGGGGCTGCCATGCAGCTGTATCGGCTGCCGGCGGTACCCATCCTCAGGACCGCATCCACCGTGGGTACCAATGCCCATGTGCTGCTCCCGCTATGGCCAAGTGTGGGGGGGTGAGATCCCCCTGGCACGATGGCAGGTCCTTGGGCAAAGCTGGTGATGCTGATGTGCTTCGCCAGAGGCTTTGCAGCTGCAGGAGCTCAGCTTTCACTGTGGGTTTCCCACCGGCGCAGGGCTGGTCCGTGCAACCCACAGGGCTGGCAAGGGTCGCAGCCCAGGGAGCGAGGGGGGGTGCAGAGGCGTTTGGCTGTGGCATGACTGAGCTGTTCCACACCCCCCCAGAGCCGACATGGACCCTGGAAGGAAACGGTTAAGCGGGTGCTGCTGATTCACGCTGGCAGCTCCGCACCAGACACTGGGTGAGGAGGCAGGAGCAGAGCCGAACCCAGGGCTCAGCAGCCTGGAGGGGCGTGAGCGGCCTGAACAAGCATCCTCCCCCTTCATTATCAAACCGAGCCCAAGGCCAGGCGGGAGGTGAGCCTGGGCCCTTCCCAAGCCACCAGATCCACGCGAGCAGGCTGCGAAAAGCTCATGTCAGGGCTCCATCCTGCATCCCCTGGCAAAACTCCTCTGGCTGCAACATGAGCAGGGTTGGAGCCCTGGGGCAAACAGCCAAACTGTGGCCAGAACCGTGGCCAGACTGGAGGGGACGGGTGTCCCCCATATGGAGGGTGCTTCTCTGCGGGATTTAGGCCAGGGCAGTGCCGTGGGGTTGGCCTGGACCCAGTACACGCAGTTGCTTGAGCGGTGCACGAGGTGGCTGCGAGGGCAGCAGGTTCTTGGAGGTGGCCTGTAGGTAACGTTGGGAAACTTCTGGGAGCCATTTTTCCAGTGAATCCTGTGCAGGATGCGCTTGTGGCAGCTGCCTTGTTTCAGCCGGGGTCATCTGCATTGACCAGGGGGGTCTGAGGATTGGGGGGGGTCTGGCTGCAACAGGGACTTGCTGGAGCCTGGCAGGTCAGGGCTTGCAGGCTCCCCAAAACCAGAGCGTTTGCAAAGTAGGTTCAATGATCCAGGAAAGTTACCGGGAGCCACGTGTCCCACATGCGGACAGGAGGATGCCCACCTTGCTGGCTGGGCTGGGGGCCACGTGCTGTAGGTGCTGCTGGGTTGCGGTAGCCAGGAGAGATGCGTCTGCTCCAAGCCCTGGCAACAAACGGCTTTGCACGTTGTGCGCGCTCTGCAGAAACCCTTCACCTTCCTCCGTGCTCCCCAAAGTTACCCTGCTCAGAGCGCAGGACACCCATCAAAGTCTTCTAGGGATTTTACAAGCCTTGTGCAAAGATTTCTGGAAATATGTGTGCCATTTGCAGGTAACGCAAGTGTTTCTCTCCAGGGGACCTTGCAGCCCAGCTCAGGTACAGCAGATGTGCCAGGAGTGTGGATAGGCACCATGGCGAGGTGCAGAAGCAGGATTGTTCAACCCCATGCATGTGCTCAGGCCTGGGGAAGGGAGATGGGGCTGAGCCTCAGCTTGTGGGGTTTCGACTTGCCTTCCAGCTCTGCAGCTTTCTTCAGCCTGCCGCCTTAGCTTGCTGCTGTAAACAAGGATGCTCGGACTCTCAGGCAGGGATTTTTGTGGTCCCAGGAGCGGGGTTTAGGCAGAAATCCAAATATGAGGTTTGCAATTAAACCGAGAAGTAGCAAACAATGGTGGTGGAGGATACGGCGGTGCCATCCCCTCGCTTCCGCATCAGGGAGGGGGGAAACCAGAGCATCATGCGCTGGCACAGGGAGGGGGTCCTGTCCCCTGTACCTTGGCAGGACGGACCCGGGGCTGGTGGTGACGGGAGGTGAATGGGGCTGCCAGGAGCAGGGTGATGTGGAGGGACAGCCCGATTTTAGCTGTCAGTGGTGAGGGAAGGAGACTTGGAGCCGGAGGGGGCTCAGAGAGGGGGTAGGAAAGCTGGGGGGGGGGAAGAGCAAGGGGGAAGCTGGGGGGACAACGGCAAAAGGAGGGGCTTCAGTGATGGGGTGAGGCGCTCATTTGGGCAGGGGGACAGTGATGACATGGACAGCACAAGTCCCCCCACAATTTGCAGTCGGGGAAACTGAGGCACAAACCCGGGAGCGGGGCAGCGTTGCAGAGGGGGTGTCCCTTGCCCCAGCACCCCATCGGACGCACTCGGGGGGTGAAGGTCATCCCCCCCCCGGCCTCCCTGGCTTGCAGAAGGGATCGGGGGACACCGTGTCCTGCCCGTGGCTAGGGGGGGGACGCAAACCCACGCCGTACTGCCCGCTCCTTGCACAACATCCCCCCCCCGCCCTCCCCCCATCCCCATAAGAAACCCAGGCATCC